>NC_142483.1:42631742-42934772 GCF_049115385.1 Moschus berezovskii | reverse complement strand
AGTCATTTCCAAATGCTGTTGACATGTGTGTAGTTTGACAGGCTTCGGTAACATCTAGTCCTTTCAGGAAAGTAATTCTGTAAGGAAATTGTTTGCAATAGAGGTTGTGAGACTCAGCTGGGTGAGAGCCATGTCATGACAATCAATATGGGGACAGAAAAATCAAATATTAATGAAAGATAGATTTGTTCATGCACAGGATTGGTATTTTTTTGTAAATGCTATTTTACTTCCATCAACCACTTTCCAGCCAAATGCTGGGCATAAGCTCACTGAAACTAGACTCAAGGTGACATTTCTCATTTCAATTATTTCCTAAAGTGTCTCCCTCCTCTTTTTTCCCCACCTCTTGTCGAGAACTGCAGGCAACATAATGAAATACTCTGTCAACTACAGAGTCTAGGATCCGGAGAGGTAGGGAAGAATTTTGTTGAGTTTTCTGAATATAGAATCCATCCTACTTTGAAAGTCAGCGTGAGTCTTCGAGGAGGATCTTGGCCTCAGAAAAAGACATTATCAAGATAGTTTAAAAGAAGTCCAAAATTTCATTTCACAAATTAGCTGCTAATGAATGGATATTTTCAAGTTAAGAGTCATAGGGATAATCATCATAGTATCTAATGCTTACTGATACTTTGCTGAATATTATTAAAGAACACAATTTCTGAAGAATTGGTGCCCATTTGTAATCAATCATGTTTATAGATCTAATACACTTTTTGTTTTTTATTGCTTCTTTTACATAATATGAAAATAGCCATACAAATTCATAAGGGGTCAATAAGAATAATTACTTGATGCTTCTCCAACTGGTAACAACTTGTTGAACTGTTTCTGGATTGGCCATTTTGACTGACTTGAACAATTAATAAGAACTATCTTGAAGGGCTGTCTGAGGGAATCGAGCTGGTGACGTTCATTGAAATAAACAGATGGCACTTCTCTTCAGAAACATGAAATACTTGCCAGTTATTGCCACTTTGATCTATTTCCCAGAGACTCTTAACATTCTGATTTTTACCTTGGTTTTAAATGGATGAGAATTGCTCATTTGCTATGGAATGTGTATAGAATAGGATAGAATCCATTATTCTTAGTCTTTAACAACTAAAGATGGCATATTTGATTAATAAGAATAAATGCAACTTTGGACTGATCATGGTATTTTGTAAACCTCAGTCTGAGCTCACAGAATCTCACATGAGTGACCAGGAGATGCGAGGGTAGACACTATTCCAGTGGAAAGTTTCTTTCGGGACTCAGGTTCTAGGTGGTGGTGTGGGATAAGAGGAGTGAGAGAATAGGAGAGAATTTTCCCTCCTTTCCTGCCCTGACTCTCTTTGTCTCATTGCTCTTTCTTCCTCTTGGGTAGACAGAATAATGACCCATCAAAAATGTCCACATTCTAGCCCCAGACCTATGGATAAATTACCTTATGCGGCAAAAGGGATGTAGCGGGTGCAGTTAAATTAAGGATGTTGAAATGCTGTTGAGTTGCCTGGATCATCCAGGTAGGCCCAGTGTAATTCCAAAGCTCTTTATAAGTGGGTCCGAGTTGGAGGAGAGATTGCAGTGATACCATCATTGGAGGGAGGCCCCAAGTCAAGGAATGAGGGCAGTTTCTAGAGGCTGGGAGAAGCAAGGACAGATTGTCCCCTGGAGCCTCCAGAAGGAACCCAGTCCTGCCACCATCTTGATTTTAGCTGTGGAAGACTGGTGTTTCGGCTTCTGAGCTGTAAGTCAACAGCTCATGCCATGCACGATACATGTGAAGGGCCAGAGAGACAGGGCACAGACAGAAAATGTTCTCTACTTACGCAATTGCTTTGAAGGGTCTAAGCAGGGGTCAGAGGAAGTGGAGACTGTATTACCAGGTTGGTTTGTGAAGGTCTTATGAAGAAGGTGACATATACATGGAGATGCCAAGACCGGAAAGGGGCTCCATGCAGCGGAGCGGTGCATGGGTTGGGGTGAGTAGAGGGTGGTGACCATCCGTCTGGATGGAAGGGCCAGCAGGAGGCAGGGAACAGTAGGAAAAGGTGGTCCAGGCTGCTTTCCAAGAATAAGACTTGTCCAGCCATAATCATCCTTTTAACCTCTTCCAGTAAAACAAACCAAACAAACAAACAAAAAAACACCTCTCATACACAAGATTTAAAGTGCTTCTCTAAAATTTAGCTTAAGCTGCCAAAATTCTTGTTCTTCAAGAAATGGAGGTCTGATTAATTGGCTTGGTTCCAAGTTCTGTTCTGTGTTGGGTAACACTATTGTCATTATATAAAGGGCTGAGAACCACAGAGGGCTGGCTGGGCTGGCTTGGCTTTAAACCCAGTAGTTAGGGAGAGTATAGCTGCTGTGCATAGCCTCTTATCTCATGTTGGCTGCGTAATTAGAGACTCAGTGGATGATGCAGGTGCTTATCTTTCTGTCCTCTTTCCACCTTTGTATTTTAGCCCTCATTTGTGTGTGAAGCCTGTAATAACAACACAGTCTCCAGAGGCTTTACCTTCTCTTGATAAAAGTCTTTGTCCCAATATGGTACCAGGGAAGAGTACTGAGACCATGTCTTACCCTCTTGTCTCCCTCTGCTCTTAACCCCAGGCTTTGCTAATAGAAAGTTGAAGATAGACGGGGAATCTTAGATAATCCAAGTCACTGAATGCTCCCGTTTGTCTTGTCCAGGTCACTATGGCCAGTGGGTACCTTTTGACTTGATTGACCTGGAAAATTACCTTTTTATAAAAAAATTAATACTGTGTTTGAGATTTTGACTTATAATTACAACAGATCGCAACGCAGTGCATTCATAGTAATAGGAAGAACTAGGATAATACTTGAGAGCAAATAAGATAAAATAATGAGTAATTGCTTTGTTTCTCATATTACTGTAGTCTTAAAATTATCCTCTGATTTTTGATTGTCTCTCTCACCACCTATTTACTCCTTGACTTGTCCCGTTTATTCTACCTGCTTTCTCAAAGGTCCCTAATAACCCTCCTGCTAATTAAATTCAGTAACTTCCTGCTCCTCACTATTTTTCATGTGGACATCACTTCCTTCTTAAAATATTTTCACCAGTATCGTCTCTGATATTTTATTGCTGGTTTTTTTTTGCTTATTTTTCTGGATTTCCTTCCTCCTTTCTTAATATTCCTCCTCTGGCTCTTATTTCACCCGTAAATGCAAGGATTCTATTAATACTGGGATCTTCCCTTGATAAAGGTTTCTTTTTTTAAAAAAATACTTTTGACCTGACTATATGTCATATAACTGTCATGTCTTTGTGTACGTTCTTATCTCTAAAGCTAAATTCTGTTGAGCTGAATTTCTAGTTGCCTGTAATAGACATTTGTATCCAGGTGTCCTTCTGGTACCTGTTCATGTGTTGCGAAAACTCTAGGTAGATACAGCCCCTGAACCATGCTCTTCCATGACTCAGGCATTTAAATTCCTGGGTGCAGATCAACAGTGTCACATGTCTTAAGTTCTAGGACTCCGAGCAGGGGTCAGAGTCCTAGACCAGTGTCATATGGGCCTAGTAGGTCAGAGTCCAGTGACTTAGTCGTTCTGTCACTGCAAGCTTCTAATACAACAGTCCTCTCTGCATTGATTTCTGGCAGAATCGTTGGAAATGATTCTAAGAGTTATGTACAGTGTGAGTCACATAGAGGCATATATTTGTTATAACACTGTGTCTGCTCACAATGGATACATCATTGTACTTTCAAAAGAAGGGTCAGCCCCACCGTGTCCATCCTTACTGGGGTGTGTGTTATTCATTCCCTTCCCTGCCTTCTCTTCCTCTGCTCCTGCTGGCCAAAGGCTATCTAAGAAGGCATGAAGGCTTCCCCCAACTTTTCTTGCCTTGTCTCTTGCAAATGAAGGCCACTGGAATTTGCAGAAAATGGAACACGGTAACTTGAACTTTGGTGACATGGTCAGATGAGGATTGTGGGGTTCAGCCGTCCAGTGCACCTCCAGCTGTGCACTGCTTCTGTGTCTCCCAGACAAACTGACCTTTTCCTTTCCCTAGGCTCTCTCAGTATGTTCTTTATTTTTGCCAATGGAATCACTGACCATCCAGTTACCCAAACTTTGTACTCTGGAGCTGCCTTTGCTTCTGGTTAGGATGCTATTGAACTACTATAGCTGCATGGTAATAAGGATCTGTCTAAATAGCATTGAAGTCATGGCTGTGGAAATGGAGAGGGAGGGGCAAGTACAGAAAAGAAATTAAGTGATGAATTTAATGAGACTTGAGAGTTCATTATGAAGGCAGGGTAAAAGAGAAGGTGGAGTCAGAAGGCAATAATAGTTAACATCCATGGAACCCTTACTTATGTGCTGGGCATCATTCCAAGTTCTACACATATCATCTCGATTAAGCAGTTGTAAATAGGTTAATGTTGAAGTTTAATATGAACCAGCTGGTGGAATAAGTCAATGCCACCCCAAAGAAAATCCATGGATCAGAGTAGGTCCACACACTGTTGCTATTGATCCATGTCGCCCTGAGCATAAAAACTAAAAATAAGGATTAGAAACTTTGATTACAAGATGATAGAGTGACTTTATGTAATAGTACAATCCTGATTTATATGTTTTGTGCCTTTCCTATTTCATGCAATTCATTTTTTTATTTAGGAAGGGATCATCTAGGGGGTGTCTTGAGCCTTAATCACCACCCCCCACTAAATTCATTATTTGTTTGTTTATCCTAAGTAGTAGTTACTACTCCTAGAAATACTGTTGATTGGGTCTCATCTAAATAGTTTTTGTCTTTAAACCTTTTTTCATTGGTACCAGATGGTCCCACAGTTTTTAAGATAAAATAATCCAAAGAGGTTTTATGGACACTCATAGTTGAGCTGGGTAAATGGGAAGAAAATATTGGAAGTTGGTTCAGTTTGTCTTTGAGGACAGGCTCAGTCTGGTCTATCCAGAACTGTGAAGGAGGGTGTTTTTTGTGAAGGTGGTATGGGGACTTATCACCACATTTGAGTCTGTTTATCTGAATTCAGTACAACTGAGTCCTTGCATGAGGATGCATGTCCTGTTCCCTGATGACCTATAGATCTAACTCTTCTTGACTTTGTCCTGGATCAGTTGGAAGGGGCCAGGATGACCCTTATGAGAAAGAAGAGAGCCTTGGAGACCAAACTCATGGTCTGTCTGATGATAACAGGTATTTTCTGTTGAGCACTTGGTATGTGTGGGCTGTGTCCATAGATGGAGTTAGCTACATAATCCCCAACTCTCTCTCACTGGCCTCGAACCCGAATAGCAACTGTGAGCATCACTCTCTTTGTTTCCTCTGGCTGGCTTTATTTATTTACATGATTTGCCTGGCCCCTATAATGTCTAATATTTTGAGAAGTTTTCTTTCAGAAACAAACTTTCGTATCTTACAAACAAACAAACGCAAAAATAGTGCTACTTCTTAACACAAAATTTGATTCAGCAGAGGGTTTAAAGAGCTAACTTTCAGATCTCAGCTCAGTCGTGTACTAGCTGTGGCAGAGAGGCCGCTAGTCTCTATTGATGATGGCCTCTGCTCACAATGGTGTGTTCCTGCTGGGAAGTGGTTATCCAGCCAGACATTATGACATTTTTGAGTTCCTTTGCATCTAGGTGGAACCATGTGATTTGTGCCAGGAAATAAAATGTGAGAGGCAATGTTGCATGCCACATCCCGACCTAAGAAGTTTCTAAGAATAGGGTATCACACTTTGTTCCCTCTGTGATGCTCTCCTCAGCCATGTGTTGAAGGCTTTTGTTTCCTAAGATGCTCTTAACTTGGATTCCTGAGTAATTGCGTGAAAATGAGCCTCCTGACCAGGATGGGGCTTGCCTGACCCGAAGTATTTGATTTGGACTTTAACTGGAGGAAGAAATGCCCTTTTAATAAGTGGGTCACTGAGATTTTAGGACAGCCTGATACAGCAGTTAGCTTCTTGACTAAGATGCTGGCTGTGTGACCTTGGGTGGGTTATTTTGCATTTTCATGCCTCAGTTTCTTCATCTGTGTAGAATGGAGAGAAAAGTATAGTCTAGCTCGTAGAGCTGTGAGATTTAAATGGGGGTTATTTGTATAAAAGACTGTCTGCCTGCCACACTGTAGGCATTCAGCAAATCTCAGCAAATCTTTGTTTCATGGTTATTTCTGTTCTTTAATGGAGCCAAGACTGGTCTTTGTGGAAATGGGACTCAGCCTGTTTCATCCCCAAATATGGTGAGACCATAGAGCCAATGCGGTAAAATGTAATATCTCCCCCCTCAAATTCAAGTAGCAGTAGAAAATCCACCAGAAAAGCAGAAAATTTTATTGATTGTATTTTAATTTGCTAGATAATTAGCTAGACAATTGAATCGGACTTTCTTGAAATGGTTATCAGCTCAGTTGTATCCAGCTCTTTGTGACTCCATAGACTGTAGCCTGCCAGGCTCCTCTGTCCATGGGATTTTCCAGGTAAGAATTCTGGAGTGGGTTTCCATGTCCTTCTCCAGAGGATCTTCTCAACCCAGGAATCGAACCCAGGTCTCCCATACTGCGAGCAGATTCTTTACCGTCTGAGCCATTAGGGAAGCTCAGGATAACTGAATAAGACTTCCTTGAAATAGCTGTCCTGTCAGTTTCTTATTTTTCTTGGGCTGAGCCTATCAGCCATCAAACAGATGGTCAATGAGGAAAAATACGTCAAATTCCACTGAAAACAGATACATCATCTTATTCTTTTCACTGTTGAGCAGCCACAGGGCCGTGGTGGGGAGTAGCCTTAGATTGTGTTGACTGTCTCTGGCATCTGACCCTCCTGTGACTGCATTTATGTGGCACAGAACCTCAGTACAGAGAATTTTCCACTGTGCAGCTTATCTAAGTGGCTGGGGCTCCTAGATTCTGGGTCTCTTCACATTCCACCCTGCCCCCTCCTCTGTAGCTTCTCTGGTCCCCCCATTGTTAGCTAGGTAGAGCCAGGAAGCAGCACTTGGTGAAGCATAGCCTGGCTGGAAGAAGAGAGAGTAGGAAGTTTGGAGCAGCCACACCCAGGAAACGCCAGCCATTTATAGCAATCTGTCCTATAGGGCAACATGTACCAGTTTCTCCCTGTTGAAGCTGTATAAGAACTGTGATCATTTCCGCTCAGACCCACCCAACCCTCCTTTATCTGACTCTTGCTTTTTTCCCTATCAAGTTGATTGGAGTCCATATGCCTTCTTCAGTGAATATAGTTCTTGTCTTGACTTAATTTAATTAAAAAATCAACTCTGGCTTTACTTAAACTCAAATGGAACCCACAAGTGGCTGCCCACCCCCCCATCCATGAAGTATTTTTTAATTAAAGGACCATTGGGAGACCCGGGCCCATCATCAGGACCTAAGGCATGTCCCCTGTGTCCCTTCCATCCACATGCTGATTTCTCCCCACATTCAGAAGGCAGCTCTGGAAGGAGCCTGTCAGCTTAGGGAAGGAAACCAAGCAGATAATCAGGAAATCAAGTATTCACCGGGAATGGGTATTTGGAGTGCAGCAAGTTCAATTTGGCAGATAATTTGCTTCCCACACTCAGCTTTACCTGCAGCACAGTGAAACACATTTCAATCTAAAATTGCCTCCTAACTCCAATCAGCATTAATTTAATAATACATATTCAACAGATATAAACACTTCCAATGACTGGAAAAAGGGTACAGATCCACATGTGTTTATGCTGATATTGGAGTCTAAATATGATTTCATTCAGAGACAGCAATGGAAATGTTTCTCTGCTTTTCCCCACCCCCGCACCCCTGTCCCAAAAGTGAAAATGCAATTTGCAAATTGCTGAGGGATTTACTTATTGGCAGGGTTGAGAGTCCTGGGATACTTAGTTTTTCTGTTTGTTCATTAGGACTTTCTCTGCTGTGGTCCAGTGACTTTCTTCTCTAGCTAGAAAGAAGTTCTGCCTCTTTTAGTTGGTCTCAAGAAGCTCAGCTTGATCATCAGTGGTGATTTTATTTTCTTCTTTGCTGAAGAAGATGGGAAACTGAGACAGTATTAGCATATTCTTGCCACCTTAGGCAAGAGGGCTATGCAAAAGCCTTTAGAACCGAGAGAACATCTAGAAATGGGGAGACTCCAAGGAGTCCTGCGTAGAAGTTACACTGCCCCTGCCGCCCCTCCCCAGGCCTCAGGACATCCCCAAGTAGAGCTTACACTCTGGGAAAAATGTGAAAGGCTTAAAACTCCCCAGCAACTCAGATGGCTTTTTGTTGCTGATAAAAGAAAGAGTTTAACAGTTGAAAAAATAATTTTAAAAAATGAGGCTTTAATACAAAAGTAAATGGTAATGATTGCAGCAGCAGGAGTTTTATACCCTTAACTCTTGTCATAGTCTCATTTCCACAGGTTAAACATGTGACCTTGATACACATATAGCATGAACATGTGACAATTTTACTTAATTCATTCCTAAGGACACAGGTGAGATGTTCAAGCTGATTATTAGAACAGTTGAGAAATTAGACATCTATATGAACTTAGAAATGTTAGCCTGAGGTTGCCAGGTTTGATGCAAAAACTGATTAATGTATATCGAATATACATTAATGTATGGGGATACATACATTTATGTATGGGAATATCTTAATATATGGGGATATCTTAATGTATGGGCATAAATTAACAAGTTAATATGTAACTTTACAGTGTCTGAGCTCCAATAAGATAGTAAACAGTTGTGTCAAACACAAGTACAGTCTTCCAGAGAGCTAAATAATTCCTTGCAAGCTTGTTAAGAGGGCCTTGGTGTGTCAGTGATGCAAAATGACACTGTTCCCTGTGCCTCCCCTTGTTGCCAACTGTTGGGTAATGATCAAAGCAGATTCCCAAGCGTTGGCCCATAGTCACACAGAACCTCGTAATCACTGTCTACATTTCTCTGGCTATGTCTCATGCCAGGAGCTCCCCTCCCCCACATCACTGCATGTCCCCAGGTCTCTGGACTTGAAGGCTGCATGGACTTTTCTCCTGCCACTCCTCTCAGAGTCTCTTCTCTTCCCTCTTCCAACTTGGTGCTTCTTTCCATTTCCAGTGTCAGTCTCACTAGATCTTCAGGCCTTTATGATTTTTTTCTATAACAGACAAAAGACTTGTCTTTAAAGTTAAAAATTATCTTGGTAAACTAAATTCCATGGTAAAGACAGACAGATGGGTCAGGCCTAGAAAGCAAAGACTGAATTTTCCTTGGAGAAGGAAAGAGTCAGGAAGAAAATAAGACTCCTCAAGCATTAGAGGTTGTTGCCCCTGCCACTGATGCAGTTCCCATCCAGCAGCAGGTCTCTCAGAGATTCATGGCTCTGGAGATGTGACAAGGATTTGGCTTTTTTTGGGCCATTGGGCCCATTCTGGTAGCCCCAACCTTTTCCCTTTCCCTGTCTACCAGACATACATTGATCAATCCTTGAACTTAAAACTGCTTTGAAAAGTCCCAGTTCTCAGTCAGAAACTTGGTTAGATGCATTGTTTTTTCTTTTCCCATCCTTTGTTTTTGTGGATATAAAATTATTATTAACCATTTTGCCTATTTACACAGGCACATCCTTCCATTGCAATACCAAGTTCTGATCAGTTAAGAAAAAAAAATGGGTTTGAAGCTGACATTTCTCACAGGATCTAAGATGGAATGTGTTTGCTGGGTGTAAATAATTAAAGACATTTCCCGCTGTCAGTTGGAATCAGTAAGTGCTGAATTTGTTTACTTTTAAAATAGATCAGAGACATGGAAAGTGTGTGGGGCTCTAGGTTGGAAGTCCTAAGCTGAGGATTCTTACAGGTCTTTGTACACCTTGAGTGGGGTGCAGACCCAGAGTGGGGAAGTCACCCTTAACCTTGAACCTTGAGTCACACCAGGAGCTGGTGATGGGAGGTGTGTGTGTGTGTGTGTGTGGTTGTGTGTGTATGAGGGGTGAGGATTGATGGAGGATTGGGGCAGCATCAAAACTCTTTCTTCTGTTTTTCAGTACATGGCGTGTTTGACTAGTTGCACCTTATACCGAGAATAGTACAATCAAGGGTCATCCTGAACATTATTTTTGTGCAATGCCTGAAGGATATAGTTAGTAGTGTTCATCACTGAGAGAGCTGCCTTTTTACAGATTTGCAAAGGTTCCTGGAGTGGACTGTGAATGTTCCCTGTTAGCATGTGGACACTCGCTTCATTGTGGACAAGCTGCTGGAGGGCACTAGCCCGCGCCCCGACCCATGAATTCGGAGAGCCCCCTCCTCCATGAGTAGGGGGGTTGAGAAGAGGCCTGTGGACTTGTTTCAGAAAGCCCCTGAGGGTCCTTGACTAGATGCTTATTTGTGTCTCTTATCAAGTGCTCTGACACTGGAGATTCCCAGCTTCCCTACTGAATTCGTTTCCCTTTAGAGAAGCTGAGCAGGGGCTGTGAATGTGCTCACAGAGTCTCCCACGTCTTTGGGACCCGCATTTGCTGTCCTACGCAGCAGTCACCACCTATGGCGTCTGGGTGCAGGTGTTAAAAGCCAGGAGGCTTCTCCCTGTGAGTGCACTTTCATGTATTTCATCAGAGGGCCTAGTGCATCCACCCAGGTCATGGTTCCTAGCGCTTGCCGAGCTCAGGGACTTGCAGCCCACATCTGGACTCTGTAACGTTAGCCTCAGCCACCTCTGCCCTGTGTTTCCTGCTTTTTGATCACTTCTTTCATCCTGGAGATCCTGAGTGGCTCTTGATTAAATTTTAGCACACATAGCATGAGGTAGTCTGCCATTTCTCTGCGGCTGCATCTCTTATATGGGGTATGGCCTGCCCATATCCTGTATATGGAATGCACAAGCTTTTAGAATTTGTACAGATGGGCTTATCATGCCATAGGAATTCTGTCATTTCTGAGATTTCTCATGAGAAGTAAGTGCAAGCTGCAATGTAGAGCAGTGCTTCTCAAATGATCTGTGGTGAAGGACCAGTGTTGTTCTTGAAATTTCAAAGCCATTGCAGATGAGACTGACTAAAGCCTGTTGTAATTTTTGTTTATAATAAAGATTAATGAAATTAAAAACATACAAAATACGAGTTTCCTTTTTAAATTCGAGTTACAGTTGATGTAAAATATTATAGAATTTACTGATGTCCAACATAGAGCTTCAGAGTTTTTAAAGGTTATACTCCATTTATAGTTATTAGAATGTATTGGCTGTATTCCCTGTGTTGTATAATATACCCTGTAGCTTGTTTATTTTGTGCATAGCAGTCCGCACCTCTTAATTCCCTCCCCCTGGCATGCCCTCTCCCTCCCTCTTTACACTGGTACCCACCAGTTTTTTCTCTGTGTCAGTGATTTGGTTTCCCTTTTGCTCCATTCACTGGTTTGTTTTATTTTTTAAGATTCCACATATAAATGATATCATGCAGTATCTGCCTTTCTCCACCTGATGTATTTCAGTTAATATGAATAATGCCCTATTAATAGCATAATGCCCTCCAAGTCCATCCATGCTGTCGCAAATGGCAAAATTTTATTCTCAGTTCAGTTCAGTCGCTCAGTCATGTCCGACTCTTTGTGACCCCATGAACTGCAGCACACCAGTCCTCCCTGTCCATCAACAACTCCCAGAGTCCACCCAAACCCATGTCTATTGTATTGGTGATGCCATCCAACCATCTCATCCTTTGTCGTCCCCTTCTCCGCCTGCTCACAATCTTTCCCAGCATCAGGGTCTTTTCCAGTGAGTCAGCTCTTCGCATCAGGTGGCCCAAGTATTGGAGTTTCAGCTTCAGCATCAGTCCCTCCAATGAACACCCAGGACTGATCTCCTTTAGGATGGACTGGTTGGATCTCCTTTCGGTCCAAGGGACTCTCAAGAGTCTTCTCCAGCACCACAGTTCAAAAGCATCAAATCTTCGGCGATCAGCTTTCTTCACAGTCCAACTCTCACATCCATACATGACCACTGGAAAAACCATAGCCTTGACTAGATGGACCTTTGTTGGCAAAGTAATGTCTCTGCTTTATCTAACATTCTTTTCTAATGGCTAAGTAAATATGGGCTTCTCAGGTGACTCACTGGTAAAGAATCCACCTGCTAAGCAGGAGACATGGATTTGATCCCTGGGTTGGGAAGATCCTCTAAAGAAGGAAATGGTAACCCAGTCCAATATTCTTGCCTGGAGGATCTCATGGATAGAGGAGCTTTAAGGGCTACAGTCCGTGGGGTTCCAAAGTCGCATACAACTGAGCGACCGACACTTTCACTTTCACAACTAAATAGTATTCTGCACATACTTCATCTTCTTTATGTATTTATTGGTTGATGAACACTAGGGCTTCCATATCTTAGCAATTGCAAATAATGCTGTGATGAGCATTGGGGTACATGTATCTTTTTAAATTTTATTAATTTTTAATTGAGCGATACTTGCTTTACAATATTGTGTTACTTTCTTCCATACATCATTATGAGTCAGCCATAAATATGCATATGTCCCCTCCCTGTTGAACCTGCATCCCACCTTTCTAGTTGGTTAGAGAGTCCCAAGTTGAATTAGGGGTATGCGTATCTTTTTGAATGAGTGTTTTCATTTTGGGGGATATATACCTAGGAATTGCTGGAACATTTGGTAGGTATTTCTATATTTTTAGATTTTTGAGAAACCTTCATAATGCTTTCCACAGTAGCTGCAACAATTTATTGTACATTTCCACCAGCGGTATATGAGAGTTCCCTTTTCTCCATGTTCTCATCAGCATTTGTTATTCAACATTCAGAAAACAAAGATCATGGCATCTGGTCCCATCACTTCATGGGAAATAGATGGAAAAACAGTGGAAACAGTGTCAGACTTTATTTTTTTGGGCTCCAAAATCACTGCAGATGCTGATTGCAGCCATGAAATTAAAAGACGCTTACTCCTTGGAAGGAAAGTTATGACCAACCTAGATAACATATTAAAAAGCAGAGACATTACTTTGCCAACCAAGGTCCGTCTAGTCAAGGCTATGGTTTTTCCCGTGGTCATGTATGGATGTGAGAGTTGGACTGTGAAGAAAGCTGATCACCGAAGAACTGATGCTTTTGAGCTGTGGTGCTGGAGAAGACTCTTGAGAGTCCCTTGGACTGCAAGGAGATCCAACCAGTCCATTCTAAAGGAGATCAATCCTGGGTGTTCATTGGAAGGACTGATGCTAAAGCTGAAACTTCAATACTTTGGCCACCTCATGCGATGAGTTGACTCACTGGAAGAGACTCTGATGCTGGGAAAGGTTGGGGGCGGGAGGAGAAGGGGATGACCGAGAATGAGATGGCTGGATCACCGACTCTGTGGACATGAGTTTGTGTGAACTCCGGGAGTTGGTGATGGACAGGGAGGCCTGGTGTGCTGTGATTCATGGGGTCGCGGAGAGTCGGACACGACTGAGCGACTGAACTGAACTGAACTGAGAGGATAGCTATTCTGATAGGTATGAAATGTTGTCTCATTGTAGTTTTAATTTACATATCTCTGATGTTAAACAACTTTTCAGGTTCCTATTGACTGTAAGTTTTCTGTGGGAAAAAAAAATGTTCAGGTCTCCTGCCCATGTTTTAATTGTTTTTTTTTAAACATCGAGTTTTATGAGTAGTTTATATATTTTGTATATTAACTCATTATCAGTTCATTTCAGTTCAGTCACTCAGTTGAGTCCGACTCTTTGCGACCCCATGAATCAGAGCACGCCAGGCCTCCCTGTCCATCACCAACTCCCGGAGTTCACTCAAACTCATGTCCATCGAGCTGGTGATGCCATCCAGCCATCTCATTCTCTGTCGTCCCTGTCTTCTCCCGCCCCCAATCCCTCCCAGCATCAGAGTCTTTTCCAGTGAGTCAACTCATCGCATGAGGTGGCCAAAGTATTGGAGTTTCAGTTTTAGCATCAGTCCTTCCAATGAAGACCCAGGATCGATCTCCTTTAGGATGGACTGGTTGGATCTCCTTGCAGTCCAAAGGACTCTCAAGAGTCTTCTCCAGCACCACAGTACGGTTCAAAAGCATCAATTCTTCGGTGATCAGCTTTCTTCACAGTCCAACTCTCACATCCATACATATTGGTCATATTATTAGCATATATTTTCTCCCATTCAGGAGGTTGTCTTTTTCTTTTGATAATGGTTTCATTTGCTGTGCAAAAGTTTTTAAGTCTAATTAGGTTACATTTGCTTATTTTTACTTTTGTTTCTTTTGTTTTAGGAGACAAAAAAAAAGTACTGTAGTGATTTATATCAAAGAGTGTTCTATGTTTTCTTCTAGGAGTTTTGTGTTTTCTGGTTTTACATTTAGGTCTTTAATCCATTTTGAGTTTTTTTCTGTATATGGTGTGAGAAAATGTTCTAATTTTATTCTTTTACATGTCATTGTCCAGTTTTCCTAGGACTACTTACTGTAGAGACTGCTTTTTTTGCAATTTTATATTCTTGCCTTTTTGTTCATAGATTAGTTGACCATGAGTATGTGGAGAAGGCAATGGCAAGCCATTCCAGTACTGCTGCTGCTGCTGCTGCTGCTAAGTCACTTCAGTCGTGTCCGACTCTGTGTGACCCCATAGACGGAAGCCCACCAGGCTCCCCCGTCCCTGGGATTCTCCAGGCAAGAACACTGGAGTGGGTTGCCATTTCCTTCTCCAATGTGTGAAAGTGAAAAGTGAAAGTGAAGTCGCTCAGTCGTGTCCGACCCCTAGCGACCCCACGGACTGCAGCCTACCAGGCTCCTCCATCCATGGGATTTTCTAGGCAAGAGTACTGGAGTGGCTTGCCATTGCCTTCTCCGATTCCAGTACTATTGCCTAGAAAATCCCATGGATGGAGGAGCCTGGTAGGCTGCAGTCCATGGGGTCGCTAAGGGTCGGACATGACTGAGGGATTTCACTTTCACTTTTCACTTTCACACATTGGAGAAGAAAATGGCAACCCACTCCAGTGTTCTTGCCTGGAGAATCCCAGGGAGGGGGGAGCCTGGTGGGCTTCCGTCTATGGGGTCACACAGAGTCGGACATGACTGAAGTGACTTAGCAGCAGCAGCAGCAGCATGTGGATATTTCTGGATTCTCTATTCTATTCCACTGATCTGTGTGTCTGTTTTTATACCAGTATCTTAATGTTTTGATTACTGTTGTTCAGTTGCTAAGTTGTGTCTGACTTTTTGCAATCCCATGGACAGTAGCCTGCCTGGCTTTCTGTCCATGGGGTTCTCCAGGCAAGAATACTGGAGTGGGTTGCCATTTCCTTCCCAAGGGATCTTCCCAGACCAAGGATCAAATCCACATCTCCTCCATTGGTCGGTGGATTCCTTGCCCCGAGGCATCTGGGAAATCCTTTGATTACTGTAGCTTTGCCATATAAGTCTGAAGTCAAGAAGCTTGATTTCTCCAGCTGTGTTCAGTTCTTTCTCAAGGTTGCTTTGGCTGTTTGTGGTCTTTTGTGGTTCCATACACATTTTAAAATTATTTGTTTTAGTTCTGTGGAGAATGCCCTTGATATTTTGGTAGGGATTGCATTGAATCTGTAGATTGACTTGGTTAGTAGTCATTTTAACAGTATGAATTCTTTGAATCCAAGAACATAGTACATCTTTATACCTTTTTGTTTCATCTTTAGCCTCTTTCATCAGTTTCTCATAGTTTTCTGAGTACATGTGTCTCTGTAGGTTGGTTTATTCCTAGGTATTTTATTCTTTTTGATGCAATGTTAAATGGAACTGTTTCCTTAATTTCTGTTTCTGGTAATTTGTTATTAGTGTATAAAAGTGCAACAGATTTCTGTGTATTAGTTTTATATGCTACAACTTTACTGAATTCATTGATGAGCTCTATTAATTTCTTGGTGGTGTATTTAGGGTCTTCTGTGTTTATTATCTTAATATCTGCAATCACAGTTTTACTTCTTCCTTTTCAATTTAGAGTCCTTTGATTTATTTTTATTGTGTGATATCTGCAGCTGGGACTTCCAAACTATGTTGAATGAACCTTCATTCATGACAAGGTTAGGCATCCTTGATGAGACTGGGCATCATTTTCTTTCTTCTGATCTTGGAGGAAATTCTTCTAGCTTTTCACCATTGAGTATGATATTAACTGTAGGTTTGTCATATGTGGTCTTTATTTTGTTGAGGTATATTTCCTTAAGAACCATTTTCTGGAGAGTTTTTATCATAAATAGATGCTGATTTTTTTTTTTTATCAAAAGCTTTTTTTGCGTCTGTTGAGATGATCATATTGTTTTATTCCTCAGTTTGTTTATATGGTATATCATACTGATTTACAAATATTCAAAAATCCTTGCAACCCTGGAAAACATTCTACTTGATCATGGTGTTTGATCTTTTGAATGTATTGTTGGATTTAGTTTGCTAGTACTTTGATGAAGATGTTACATGTATGTTTACCAATGATATTGGCCTGTAATTTTCTTTTTCTGTGATATCTCTGCCTGCTTTTGTATCAGAGTGCTGCTGGCCTCATAGAATGAGTTTAGATGCATTCCTTCCTCTGCAATTTTTTGGAATAGTTTAAGAAGAATAGGTGTTAACTCTTCTCCTCAGTTAGAATTCACCTGTGAAGCCATGTGGTCTTGGACTTTTGTTTGTTGGAAATTTTGTATTTACTGGTTCGGTTTCATTACCAGTATTTGTTTGTTCATTATTCTGTTTCTTCTTGGCTCAGTCTTGGGAAAGTATGCATTTTTGCAAATCTGTCCATTTCTTCTGGGTTGTCCATTTTGTTGGCATATAGTTGTTCATAGTAGTCTCTTATAAGCTTTTATGTTTCTGTGGTGTTGGTTGTAATTTCTTTTCATTTCTAATTTGATCGATTTGATTGATTGATTGATGAGGGTGGCTAAAGGTTTATCAGTTTTGTTTGTCTTTTCAAAAAACTATTAGCGTCATTTATTATTATTATTTTAGTCTCTTTCATTCATTTCTACTCTGATGTTTATGATTTCTTTTCTTCCACCAACATTTTGGGGTATTTTGTCTTTTTTATAGTTCCTTTAAGTATAAGGTTAGGTTGTTTGAGACTTTTCTTGTTCCCTGATGGTATAAGCTCACTTTTTATATTATTAGATTCAGTAAGCATAAAGTTGTTCTGTCATTTCTCTATGAAGTTTCATAATGCTTTATTGTCATTTTTAGTACTTGCTGTGGAGTGGGAACAAACAACTCACAGACCAGCATTGTTGATGGCCCATGGTTTGAGTAGCTATGACTGAAGACCTGTGTAGGAACATGCCCAGCCCAGTGTGTGTATGCCCTTTTTATGCTGGAGGGTGAAGATGGTCTGTAGCTTTGACCATATTGTTAAAGTTGTACGTGCTTCTAGCCTACTCATTCTTTCCCAAGTGGTTAGGATCCATGTTCAGAGAGTCTGTTTTGGCAGTTAGCGTCCAGCAAGATATTCATATATATATAAAGATGAATCAAAACTTGAGGACTCTTGGGTTCCCTTGGTATGTTTTTGTAATAATAAAAATTAGAGACCTTCACCATCCAAGACAGTCTTGATTTTAAGCTACCCATTATAATATTTTTGGTGAACCTGAGATTTTCCTAGCCTCATTGAAGTGACCCTAAATTACCTTCAGTTCAGTTCAGTTCAGTCGCTCAGTCATGACCAATTCTTTGCGACCCCATGGATCACAGCCTGCCAGTCCTCCCTGTCCATCACCAACTCCCGGAGTTCACTCAAACTCAGGTCCATCGAGTTGATGATGCCATCCAGCCATCTCATTCTCTATTGTCCCCTTCTCCTCCCGCCCCCAATCCTTCCCAGCATCAGAGTCTTTTCCAGTGAGTCAACTCTTCACATGAGGTGGCCAAAGTATTGGAGTTTCAGTTTTAGCATCAGTCCTTCCAGTGAACACCCAGGACTGATCTCCTTTAGAATGGACTGGTTGGATCTCCTACTTAAGGCAAATGACTTCAATCTGTGCATTGAGGCATCAGTTTAAGGGCCCCTAAAATGAAGGAGGCAGAAATGTAGATCCAGTAGATGATCTAAGTCATTCTGTATTTTCCCAATATGCCAGTTTGAGAAGCTTTGAAAAGTATAGATATTTAAATGTAAAGATATCTGTGTAAGGGCTGGTTACCTTAAAAATAAGGAAACCAGTGACCTCTGCCAAGCATCTCAGATAATAATCCAAATATGGCATGAAAGGGAGGGGAAAAAGGAATGGGGGGGAAGGAGAGAAAAAAGGTGAAGCAGGAATCTGAAAGTTTGCAACAGTGGATATCCTTTGAAGGAGATGGATTTTATCAGTCAGTGCTTGTGTTTAGGTTCAGAAGCATTTGTATTTTTAACTACATCAGAATGAATTAAATCCAGTTTTACTCTGAGGAGTACTTCTATAATGGTTCAAAAGTAATACATCATAGCATTAACTATGTTAAACGTATTTGCTCATTGCCTGAAATTACCACATCAGTCACAAAAATTTGCAACTGGTTTGGTGTATAGACCAATTAAATGGAAGGATAATACCATTATCTGAAAAACTCACACAAAAGGAGCTACTAAGTTGTACAGGGAATTTGGGAGTATCATTAGAGAGAATTACCTAGTTTGACACATTGCAGAAGAGGTGATTTTCTCTAACTATCCTTACCACTCAGTAATACTGGAGTATCCAGTGCCTGCATGGTTAGTGCCCTTACTCAAATAATTACCTATTTCTCACTTAGAGAAATGTTATGATAGAACTAGGGTAATAGATTGAGATCATGGAATAAAAGGAGTTAGACATTGAAGTTGACAATTTTTACTGGGTATCAAAATTGCCTGGAGTGCTTGTTAATAATGTAGATTCCAGGGTCACAGACTCAGATCTGATTCATCAGGTCCTGGGCAATGTAACCTGACATTGCAAGCATACCAGGTGAGTCTAACACAGGTGGTTCTTAGAACACTTTTTCAAAATTACTATGACTTCTTATTGTGTGAATGCTGAAATGAAGATACCTTAGCTGTGTGACCTTGATGAGGTCATTTACATTCAAACATGTTGAACCAAGGCTGAAAGCACAGGAGCCTGGTTTGACATACATACTCCTTGAGAACTGCCTGGCTCTCTGGCGGACTCATATCCTTGTGCGTATCTTGGAAGCAAGCACATCTTTGTCATTATATGCGTTTCTGTTTCGTCGCTCAGTCCTGTCCGACGCTATGCGACCCTGTAGACTGTAGCCTCCCAGGCTTCTCCGTCCATGGGATTCTCCAGGCAAGAATACTGGAGTGGGTTACCGTTTCCTTCTCCAGAGGATCTTCCCGACCCAGGGATCAAACCTGGGTCTCCTGCATTGGAGGCAGATGCTTTAAACTCTGAGCCACCAGGGAAGCCCCTTGTCATTATATAGCTGGTAGGATTTTCTCAATGACAGGGATGACTGTAATAAGAAAAGTTCCTAGTAGATCAGTCAAGGTTGCTTCTAAGATTCTATTGAACTAAAATAGAATCTTAACATCTTTTCCATAGCATCTTATGGAAAAACCCAAGTGAACATTTTGGCAACCCAATAGTTTAGTTTCACCATATCCAGTGACTGCCTTGGATCTTCATAACCACACACATAGCCTGAGAACCTCAGGGGCGGACAGCCTTTCCTGCTCCTCTAGAGAATGAATCTAGAAATCACAGGAGGAGATAGAACAGTTAGCAAATTTGGAAAACTCAGCAATGGCCACAGGACTGGAAAAGGTCAGTCTTCATTCCAATCCCAAAGAAAGGGAATGCCAAAGAATGCTCAAACTACCGCACAATTGCACTCATCTCACACGCTAGTAAAGTCATGCTCAAAATTCTCCAAGCTAGGCTTCAGCAATATGTGAATCGTGAACTTCCAGATGTTCAAGCAGGTTTTAGAAAAGGCAGAGGAACCAGAGATCAAATTGCCAACATCCGCTGGATCATGGAGAAAGCAAGAGAGTTCCAGAAAAACATCTATTTCTGCTTCATTGACTAGGCAAAGCCTTTGACTGTGTCGATCACAATAAACTGTGGAACATACTGAAAGAGATGGGAATCCCAGACCACCTGACCTGCCTCTTGAGAAAACTGTATGCAGGTCAGGAAGCAACAGTTAGAACTGGACATGGAACAACAGACTGGTTCCAAATAGGAAAAGGAGTACGTCAAGGTTGTATATTGTCACCCTGCTTATTTAACTTCTATGCAGAGTACATCATGAGGAACGCTGGGCTGGAAGAAGCACAAGCTGGAATCAAGATTGCTGGGAGAAATATCAATAACCTCAGATATGCAGATGACACCACCCTTATGGCAGAATGTGAAGAGGAACTCAGAGGCCTTTTGATGAAAGTGAAAGAGGAGAGTGAAAAGGTTGGTTTGAAGCTCAACATTCAGAAAACAAAGATCATGGCATCTGGTCCCATCACTTCATGGGAAATAGATGTGGAAACAGTGTCAGACTTTATTTTTTTGGGCTCCAAAATCACTGCAGATGCTGATTGCAGCCATGAAATTAAAAGATGCTTGCTCCTTGGAAGGAAAGTTATGACCAGCCTAGATAGTATATTAAAAAGCAGAGACGTTACTTTGCCAACAAAGGTCCATCTAGTCAAGGCTATGGTTTTTCCTGTGGTCATGTATGGATGTGAGAGTTGGACTGTGAAGAAAGCTGATCGCCGAAGAATTGATGCTTTTGAACTGTGGTGTTGGAGAAGACTCTTGAGAGTCCTTTGGACTGCAAGGAAATCCAACCAGTCCATTCTAAAGGAGATCAATCCTGGGTGTTCATTGGAAGGACCTATGCTAAAGCTGAAACTCAAATATTTTGGCCACCTCATGCGACGAGTTGACTCACTGGAAAAGAGTCTGATGCTAGGAGGGATTGGGGGTAGGAGGAGACGGGGACGGCAGAGAATGAGATGGCTGGATGGCATCACCAACTTGATGGACATGAGTTTGAGTGAACGCCGGGAGTTGGTGATGGACAGGGAGGCCTGGCATGCTGTGGTTCATGGGGTCGCCAAGAGTCGGACACAACTGAGCGACTGAACTGAACTGAACTGAACCCAGTCCAGTTATCAACATGTGAAAGAAGACTCAAAACAAAAGAAGTTCCCTTTTGCACCATCCCAACAACAATTCTCTGATACCAACCAGGGGTCTAATATCTCTATTCGTAATTCTGACACTGACTACTCAGAGTTAGCACATACCCTACAGATTGAGGGTTCAGTCCTACAAGACTAACCCTATTTCACATGGTAGCCCTAAGGCCTCAATGCCCCCAAGCCACCTACACTTTTACTCGGCCAGCTATAAATTAAAAAGTTTCCATGACCCCACTTTGTTACAACAACTGATAGAACCCAGGAAAGATCTGTACTTAGGATTATAGTTTTATTATAAAGGCTATAACTCAGGAATAGTCAACTAGAGACACAGAGGACAATGTATGGAGGTTCAGAGTTTCCATGGCCTTTCCAGGTACATCACCCACCTGGCATATCAATATGTTCATCATCTTGTAAGTTCTCTGTGCCTCAGTGTTGCCGAGTTTTCATTGAGGTTTCATTACAGAGGCATGGTTGAGAAATCACTGGTCACATAATTGAACTCTGCCTCCAGCCCCTTCCTTTCCCCAGAGATTGAGGGGTGGGGTTAAAATTTCCCATGCATTAATCCTATTTGGTATTTCTGTTGCCAGCCCCCAATCTGAGGCTACCTAGGGGCCTGGCTGTGAGTTATTTCATTAGTGTATAAGCTAAGAGAACGTTTACAAATAACTGAAGACATGACTATCATTTAAGAAATCCCAAAGATTTTAGGTGCTCTATGCCAGGAACTCCAGACAGAGACCACAGATTTTTTTTCTTAGATCACAGCTTTCAATTGTGTTTTGAATAAATTGTCAGAGAGGGTTGTTTGACTGATCTGGAGTATTGTGAGAATAGGCAGTTACTATCTGGGTCTGGACTCTGGTATGGAAGAATATTAAAAATGATTATGTGTGCAGTTTACATTTATGACCATTAAAGAAGATGAGAAGCAAGATGATTTTATAGATTCTTTTGCAACTCCCTAAGTGCTGTTATGATGTATAAGGAAGAAAAGATTTATATACAATGGTACATTTCCTTGTTAGAAAAAAATAGGATGTAATAACATCCAGTGGTACTTTATGGTTTATAATGTATTTTCAGAGACATCGTAATAAGCTGATAACAATTATTTGACACAGCCTTGAATTGGGCTCCATGCTGACGTGCATGCTAACTCTGGTGTCTTTCCTGTCATCGTAACGCTACTAGGTGAGCACTGTTATTAGCCCCATTTTGCTAATGAGGAAACCAAGGTGTATACAAATAGGTCAAGGTCACAGATCAGTGTTTGCATCGGAACTTAAAACCTAGTTCATCCGAGTCCTGAGTCCTGCACTCTTGTAGTAAACCTTTCACTATAACAGGAAAGTGGAGGACAGTATCCTGATCTAATAACAAGGGTGACCCGAATGTTTGTGCTTGTCCAGCAGGCTTGCTCTTTGACCTTGGCCAGTTGACTTTTTAACCACCGTTTCTCTTTTTACCTTGTTTGGTGGGCACTAAGTTAGGGTAGACACTCTCTGACATGTTGAGTTTTGCCTTTTGTGATGTGATGCCCAAGTTTGGCTGCTGGTCTTATTTAATTCCTTGCATTCTGGGAGGTGTCATTTGTAAATCTCGAGGCTTGGAGGGTGAGGGGCATTTCCTTGAGAAATTCTAGGGCTAGTGCCTTCATATCCTTTAATGCTGTAATTTCTAGTTCCAGCATACTTAATGCCAGCCTATTTATTTTCTCTGCTTTTCTCTGAATATAAATGGGGACCCTTTCACAGAGCCATATGCACAGTGTAAATGCGGATATCAAAATAAACAGCATCCTGAGAAAACACCTTAAAAATCCATAGACTTAATATTGCTTATACTTTTTCATGAATGATTGAAATCTAGGAGTATCTGGCTAGTGGTCTCTCCCCGCCGCTTCCACTGCTTGTAGAGCATGAACTTGTTCACATAGGCCTGAGGTTTTGCTTTCTGGGTCTTACTTCCCAACAGGGCTGATCTTAGTTAAGTGGTTTAGAAACTGTGCACCTCAGTTTCTTTATGTGTCCTGTTACAGCCACATCTGCCGTTGGGGATCACCAGAAGAATAAAATGAGAGAGCTTGCAGACCACCTGCTAAATGTTACTGACTTAAATCCAGCTTGAACCTGCGCCTCCCTTTAGTGCCCTCTTTGCCCTTCCTCCTCCTCGGCCCTGCAGGCAGCCCGTGTGCAGAAGGGTCTTGGGTAGCCTGCTGGGCTTCCCTGGTGGCTCAGACAGTAAAGAGTTAGCCTGCAGTGCAAGAGACCCAGGTTTGACCCCTGGGTCAGGAAGATCCCCTGGAGAAGGGCATGTCTACCCACTCCAGTATTCTTGCCTGAGAAATCCATGGACTGAGGAGCCTGGCAGGCTATAGTCCATAGGGTCACAAATCATCAAATACGACTGAGAGACTTAACACATTTTGGGTAGTCTGTTGGATAGGAAGGCACCTCACACTTGCTCTTGCTTGTTTCAGATCTTCCCCAATATGTCTCCTCTTTAGAGATAAAATGAAACAATCTTAAGGCTAAGTAGATAATTCTTCCCCCTCAGTGTATAGATAGACTTTATCTCCTCCTCAAAAATTTTCCCCACAGACTTGCAATGGCTTCCGGAATAATACTGAGTTCTCAAGAGCCCTGATTAAAGATGACCCTACATCGTATGCCCTTAGGGTTAGAGTATCCTGAGGAGAGCTTTTAGTATGGGACCAAAGACTGCAAGGACCTCAGCTTCTTCGTAGTGTGTCTGTTAACCATGGCAGGTGTGAGACAGCCAGGAATATTCTCGCTGATGCTTTGTAGTGAGGGAGCGTTGTCTAGGAAGTATTTGGATTTTGAAGGTAGATTTCCTGGATTGAAGTGATAGCTTTGCCACAACTGGCTTGATAATCTTTGGTCACTTACTTAACCTCCCTCTGTCGCAGTTTCTTCATCTGTGCCTTGGAATCAATAGGAGCTGTCTCATAGACAGCTAGAATGTCTATAGACAGGCCAGAATGTCTGACACATTTAAGACAACATGTATTTTGTACTACTCTTATAGGAAACACATTTCCCTGTAACACTTGATACCTCATAATGAAGGAAACATCATTATCAGAAATCAGGAAGCTGGGATAACATTAAAGCTTGTAAAATGCTATATTTAGCCCAGAATTTCTCCAAGGGTGAGGGTTAAAGGAGATGTTTTTGGATGATATGAGGGCAGAGTTTCTTTTTCTTACTAATTTTGAATTTGTTTTTAACATAGTTGGGAAATAGAAATGACATATTGAATGTGCCAGTCTGTGGGTTTGCTTGGGATGAGACCAAAGCCTGGGATAGCAGAAGATTCATTCAATATATGTGAGGGACCAGACAAGTCTCCTGTGGAGAATCTCAGAATGTGAGATGTTCTTAATCTCATTCTGTGGCTCTCTGAGTGCTTTGAGTAATACAAGGAGCAAAAGAGCCATGAATTTTCATTGACGTGTAATAAGACGCGATTGCAGGCAAGAATTGGTATTTTAAAGTAATTTTGAAAAACACTTTGAGAAGAAAAATGCCATATGACATAAATACTAATAAACTTGGTTTTTTTTTTTTCATTTTTTGCCTTGTGTCGTGTTTCAGTGATGATTTTTCTCCCAGGCATGGTTCTTGATTCACTTAATGGTGAACACTCTACAAAGAATCACCTTTATTGATGCTAACAGCCTGCCCAAGGGTAGAACTTGCTATTTCTAAGGAGTTAATAGTGCACACTTGACTGACTGATGGATAGAGAAGGGTTACAGTGCAGTGTTGTCAATGTTTACTACTTGTCTTCAGTTTATTCCCCAGATTATGGCTCAGTTCTGGGCTTGCCAGTTTGTCCTAGAGGAGCAGTGAAAAAGAAAGCCTCATCCATTGTCTTTTTGAGGGTTGTGACATAAACAGAGAGAGGGTGAGGGAGGCTGGGTTCTATTTTAAAGCCTGTCTCTTTCTAAATGTCTGATTTTTACTGAGTTACCTGTTTTGCCTAGGCTTCAATGCTTAAGTAGGGTGACCTTGACCTAAAATAGACTGCCAGTTATTTCTCCAGCACAAGTGGGTTTCTTCAAGGTCATCAAAGAATTGTGGTTCAGGGTCTACAACGATAGTGACCCCTAGCAATTCCCTAGCAAAAATGGAGAGGGAGAACAGAGATGGGGTACTCTTGTAGGGGGGAAACAGATGTTGGGAGAGTCACAGTAAACAAAGAGTGGATGCCTTTTCATCGGCTGAACTGTGACAGTCCCTCACTGGCTGAGCTCTTGCCAGGAAAGAAAGGAAAGTCCTTCTCTATCATGTTGGACTCTGCTCTCCTTGTAGGGCATGAGAAGTCAGTCCGGCTTCCTGACTCTGTTTTATAAGGTTTCTGTTTATTTTTACAATAGTAGAAAGTAGTCAGGAGTTGAGCCACTTGTTCCTTTATCTTGGCTCCAGTTTGGATGCGGCAATTTTTTGTTGTTGTTGTTCTGAACCTCACAATATTTTAAACATGAGAAAATTCCTATGAAACGTCTGAAAGCCCTTCTTATGTTTGAAACTTGGAAGAGCCTGTGACCTGGACCCCACACTCCTACGAGGCAGAAATCCACTGGAGCTGGGTAGCTGCTGCCCTCTTTACACGCAGCATCCTCATGGTCCCCACGGGTCCTCCCTGGTCCATCATCTGCCTCACCTCTGTAGGCAAGTGTGCTTGTGACTTACAGTGGACTCTTTCGCTTGCTCAAATCTTTTCACTTCTATCTGCTTCTTTACTTCAAGAATAGACTGTGTTTGCCAGGTAAGCAGTTGCTGCATTAAGTGCTTAGAACTTTTTAGAATTTTCCATATGTATTGTATTAATTTTCATAATTATGACCAGGAACTTTTAACTTCAGTTAGGTTTTGTGTTTACCCTTTTATATCTGAAATTATTTCCCAAATCTTAAAATTGATGTGCCATTTTACAAAGATTGGTTTGCCGCAACTTTGAAATAAGTCCAGGTTTCCTGTATTCTCTTAAATTGTCAAGGGAATCAGAGAAAACTTAAAGAAAATGAGGGAAAAAGTTCCTGGCACTGACTGTTATTCGCTATTGTGCTATCTTCTACCTCTCCATTTTTAGGGAGTCCAGGAAATTGTAACTGATGGGGAAAAAGGCATTAGGTAGGAGAGAAGCCTAACATGAGACAAATACTATAAAAAGAACTGATTAATAATGGCTATATTATTGCATATAATAATGTAGAGAGACTTTTAAAAACTGCTATGAAGTAGGTATGGCACCTACCATACTCTCAATTTTAATTTCAAGATTCCCAAGTTTAAGCAGTATGCCATAGTTTATTTTTTTCCCTAGAAATTATTTAACTCTTTTAGGATTCACATAGGAAGAGTTAAATATCTGCCAAACCTCCTATGAGATAACACAGTTTTCCTCATCTCAATATGCTGCTGCTGCTAAGTCGCTTCAGTTGTGTCTGACTCTGTGCAACCCCATAGACGGCAGCCCACCAGGCTCTCCCTCCCTGGGATTCTTTAGGCAAGAACACTGGAGTGGGTTGCCATTTCCTTCTCCAGTGCTTGAAAGTGAAAAGTGAAAGTGAAGTCGCTCAGTCGTGTCTGACTCGTAGCGACTCCATGGACTGCAGCCTACCAGGCTCCTCCGTCCCTGGGATTCTCCAGGCAAGAGTACTGGCGTGGGGTGCCATTGCCTTCTCCACATCTCAATATACGACTGCCCTAATCTGACTTTCTTAGGGAGCCTGTGGAGCTTGTGGGAAAATAATCAACAGATTGGATGTCAGGTAGAACCTAGCCCAAGTCTTTGCTCTGGTACTTGCTAGGATCACACGCACAGAAGTCAGTTCCTGAGATGCTCAGAGGTTGTCTCTCTTCCTCTGTGAAAAGAGACAGTAATAGGACCCACTCATGAAGACCAAATAAAATAGTCTTCCTAAATCACATAGCATAGTGCTTGGCATAAGATAAACCCACCATATTCCTTCATATTCCTTCATTCCTGATAACTCTTGAGAAGTCATCATTTCTTACTGAAATGTTTTGACTACTGTCTGTTTTAAAGAGTAGCCTATGATATCTAATAAAAATGGGTGATGCGGTTTTTCCCCATCCCTGGGACGTACTCAGAATTTAGGAGCAGATGTACATTACGTTTATCCTTGCATCTGAACTATATTCTATCATGCAGCAGTCCCACCTATTCTCGAGTGAAATATTTAGCAGACATTCACTGCTTGTATTTGCTTATTTTCTCTTTACAAGGTGAGGTGTTGACTCCCCTGATCCCACACTGCCCCTAGAATACTGCGGGATGTGTGAGGTGCTTGTTTTGTTGAGGATGATGGTGAGGGTTCCCATGGTACCGAAAGTTCTTACGAACTTGTCTGATATCATCGTATAGACAAAAGAGTTGCTTGGGTCTTCCACCTTTCATGTGGTTGTTTTGAGGTCTGATAATTTTACCCCAATCTTCTGGGTTGCTACGAGACTTGAACAGTTGTTAAATCACTGTGCTATAAGTTATTATGTAAGCTCTTAACATCCTAAACCCAAAGAGTCAGAAGTCCTTTAAGAAATGAAAATCAAGCATGTTGTTCCCTTTGAGACTCAGAGCCCAACACTTTGGAGAAAAGGATGCAGAGAAAGGAAACCCCCAACTCCAGAGAGAAATACACCAAAGCCCATGAAATCTATTTGAGTGCAAATCAACACTTTTAACTTTGGCCTTTTAAGTTGCTGCTTCGTATCTTACTCAGCTTGATTCCTGACTTACTTAAGGAAGGAGGGAAGAGAGTGATTGAAACATCCAAAAAGGCAAAATCAAACCATTCCCTCTTGGCTTGGATTCAAAGGAAGGCTGCATATTTAAATAATTTCTGTTTTTGTAGAATTATTGAAGAGATTCCTTTTTACTTTCTTTGCTTCTTCCTTTACTGTTTAAAACTTTTCCTTCCCCTTTGTGTTGCTGGTATTTATTATAGGCATCACATAGGTGGGCATTTGTCTTTAGGAAAAGGATGCAGCCATTTAACTCTATTGTGATATGTTGTCTTATTTCCTCCATATTTTATGTTTATTATCTATTAGTCTTTTTTAATATTTTCTTTATTTACCTTGTCTTTTCACTTATAAGATGAATACTTTTTGTTCTGTGCTAATTTAAGATTTCATCTGTGTATTTTTATTTTACTGTTGGTTGCCTTCATATTGTAACTGTCATATTTAAACCTGTTTCAAACCTCCTACTTGAATTAACATTTTATCTTGAGGCGTATATACTATGTGTATGCGTCCTACTCTGTGACCCCATGGATTGTAGTCTGCCAGGCTCCCCAGTCCATGGAATTCCCCAGGCAAGAATCCTGGAGTGGGTTGCCATTTGTTTCTCCAGGAGATCTTCCCAACCCAGGGATCGAACCCAGGTCTCCTGCATTGCAGGCACATTCTTTACCACCTGAGCCACCAGGGGACAGCGGCATATACTATAATGGAAATAATTATATGGTGCACATCTATATACTCTACCTAGATTCTGCTGTTAACTTTTTATTCAACTAGGTGCATAGTTAAGACATTCCTTTTTGAAAATTTATTTGCTGTTTGCAGTAGTGCTTGAACATTTCCGTTAACTAAAAAAGTGCATTCAGGCTTTTTCAACCCCTAACAAAAAGAGGTAGTTGACCTGTAGTGTGCCACAGTTACTGAATTTATGGAGGGAAACTTCCAAGGACCGTGAGATTCAGCCTCTCTCTACAGCAACGTCACAGGTAATTCACTATCACAGTGCTGGGCCTTCTGAGTCAATGTTGTGCTGCCTAACTGAGACTTTCAGTGTCTGGTACTTTTCAGTGTCTCGAATTTTCAGTGTCTGATACTCAGTTTGCTTATCATATGCAATTTGGATGTCATCTGTTACCATTACCAGAAGAAAATGTAATTGATCTAGCTGTTTACTTTGATAAATTTTCCCAAAGTTTTTAATTTCTAAGTAAACTTCCAGATGGTTAAGTCTCAACCTGTTTTTGTTGTTGTTCTTGTTTGTTGCTTAGAAATGTCCCTTTTCTACTATATTTGTACTGAGTTTAATTCATTTAAGCTCTCGTAACAGCATCAACATTGGTGTAATAAGTCAGTGAAACATATTTTAAATTATATTATTATTACATCCAAATTATTATTCCCAGAACCTGGAATTCACCACATTGTAAAATGAAAGCATCTGGTTTCAAAATTTTGAAGCATACACATACAGGTACATAAATAATAAAGCAAAGTTAAAATATGAGGATCATGGAGAAAAATAATTAGCTTGTCAAATGTTATAAAAAGTGTCAAAATGAAATTATTTTATGATCAGGTACTATGGCATCCTATTGTCAAAAAGGTGACAAAAATATGAAAGGAGTGTAAACTGAGGAGAGTTGTAGATGGCTGTCCCAGTAAATCGTCTGCACTGAAATAAATGCTTCAGGACCTTAAACATATTTCAGGATATACATAAATCTAAAACTCTTGGATCTTCAAGATTATGATGTTTTCCAGGTTATCATTCTGGGCCAAAGGTAGACTTGTGTTTTCTATGTGGCCTTCATGCTGTGTTTTAAAACAGCTTGTATAGCCTCTTTGCACAATGGCTGGACGTAGCAGAAGTATATTCTTTGTAGAAGTGAAAGAAACAGTTGTCAGAGAAAGGGTCCCAGAGAGCCTCTTCCATACTTCTCCCTTCAGATCCGTCCTTCACCCATTCTAATATTACAGCTTTTATCATCTTTACAGGTAGAAGGCTTAAAATTACGGTTTGTATTGTTTGTCTTACTTCCTCATCTTGCATTTGTTCCTCCTCAACCTGTTACTAGTCTGGCTTCTGCATCCTAAAACCACAGAAACTGGTTTTCTGTATCATCACTGAAACCGGTCTTCTCATTGGGCACCACTCCATCAGTTGACAGTTTCCATTTCTGGCCTTGCTGGAACTTTCCACAGCGTTCTGTGATGTCGATGACACCTCTTGCTGCAATCCCTCCTTTTTGGAGTCCATGTTGCTGCTTTTTCTTGGCTCGCTCCTAATTCCCTGGCTGCTCCCTTCCATTCTTTTTCATAGCCTTTGACCAGACCCTTAAGTTATAGTTTTTCCTTCTGGATTCCATTCTAGGATATCTTCTCAGTCAACACATCATTCTTCAATAATGTCTTCAGTTCACTGCCACTGGCATTCATTTCTAATGCAGCAGCTCGGACTTCTGACCCTGAGCCCCACAGAAGCCTACTGGAATTACCTATCCCCATGGCATCTGACAGAGAAGGCAATGGCAAGCCACTCCAGTACTCTTGTCTAGAAAATCCCATGGACGGAGGATCCTGGTGGGCTGCAGTCCATGGGGTCACTACGAGTCAGACATGACTGAGCGACTTCACTTTTCACTTTTCACTTTCACACATTGGAGAAGGAAATGGCAACCCACTCCAGTGTTCTTGCCTGGAGAATCCCAGGGACGGGGGAGCCTGGTGGGCTGCCGTCTTTGGGGTCACACAGAGTCAGACACGACTGAAGTGACTTAGCAGCAGCAGCAGCATGGCATCTGAAAGTCAATTTGCCCCCAGATAAATTTACCTTCCCTTTTCCCTCACCCTGAATCTGCTGCTTCCTCTGGGTTCATATTCCATTAAAGGGCACCACTTTCTATCTTATGGTCTGTGGGGGAAGCTGGGGTCTCATTTGATATTTCTCCCTTTCCTGTGCTTTCCTTACCTTGAATAGATTACCAAGTTCTCTTTACTCTGCTCTTACATATGTATATTAAGCACCTATCACTTCTCATCACCCAAATCCCCAGGACCCACCCCACCACCACATCAGTCAGTCAGCTCCCTTTGTCATGGAAACACTGGTCTGAATGCTCTCCCCATGGGCTTCCAGTGGACTCTCCAGACTGCGTCCATTGTATGTAGCTGATCATAGCTCTCCTCTGCTCAAAGCTCTTCAGTGGACGTCCACTGGTCTTTAATATGAATCGTCACGCTTTAGCTCCTGCTTATCTCTCCAGCTCACATCACGCAGTGTTCCCTCTCCCTTCCCCACCACTCTGCTTGCCATATGGCCTGCAACCATCCTGAATGTGGTTCATTTCTCTTAACCTCCTGTGCCCCCTTGATCCTCTGACCCTTTAGACATTCTGTTTCCTCCAGCTTGGCCCATTCCCACTCATACTCGATGGTTCCCAGACACCCTTCAGGTCTTAGCTTAGGCATTACTTGTGTGGAATGGCTTTTCTAGGTTTTTCTTGTCAGTGTGCATCTCTTTGACGTGCACTTCTGCATATCCTCGTTTACAACACTTTTCGAATGTATTATGTTTATCTGTTGTCTCTTCTGTATCCAACTTTCATCAAATGCTACTACAGATAAAATTCAGAAAAGAAGTCACTCCTAACATATCAGATGCATCACTCATATGAGGGACTGTTCTACGAGTGTTACAGGGAGGATTGAATAAATTAACACAGTAACTGTATGGGGACTGCACTATCTGTAATTAACACAGCAACTGAATTTGGTGGATGCTGTGAACACCATCATGCTGATGAGACAGGCACGGAGAGGTCAAGCCAGCTGCCTAGGATCTCATAGCTGGAAGTGACAATACCAGTATTCCCATGCAGGCAGCTGGACCTCAGGTCCCACATTTCTGACCTGAGAGGGCTGGAGACTTTTACATCTTACTGTCACATCTTTGGAATCTAGCATAACTCCTGGCACACAGTAGGTACTAAATTAATAGTTGTAGGTGGAAGAATAAGTGAGTGATGTATCTGGACACTGTGTCAAAGTCATCAGAGTTCATTAGTTGAAAATGCCATTGCCTCCATGTCGCATTCCTTCTCATGGTACCAGGCTGCTAGGGAAGGCTTTCCTAAGCACCTGACACAGTGGTTTTTCTTGCTTCCTCTCCAAAGCATAGAATACCTTACAGGAAACCGGGCAACTCTAATTGCCTATTGGCAGTATTTCCCTGAATGGAAGTTTATTCTTGTTTGCAAATGAATGAAACCAAGTTTGGTTGACCCTGAAAAGGGGTTTCTTAGAAGGCTGTTGCATAGAATCAACAAGAGGAAGGGAGGTTTGCGAAACAGGCCAGAACCAAGATAACCTTAGAAAACAGATATGCATATGATCTCTCTGCCTGAACAGTCTTCATTAATTCACTTTAAATACTGTTGCTGGGCATCTTTTCCACTGATCTTTGTCTCTCGGTAGATAGCAATGGCTGTGTCCTCACAAGACTCTCTTCCCTACTGCAAGCTGCCATCTGGGAAACATGTTTGTTGTCACGGGGTAATTTGTGTTGCTCTTTTAAGTCCTTTTCTTGAACGTCTAACTGGCTCCTCTAATTCTTTGATCTTTACTGTGAGCTGGCTCATCCCTCCCATGTCCCGCTTTTCACTCTTTGAGGATTCTCCGAATATGACAATAAAGCAATTTGGGTACCTTGTAGTCACCTTTGTTCCCAACAAAAGTACACAGGTAGGAACAATGCATTCTCTAAAGTTACAAGGAGAGAATGATGAGTTGAAAGAAATCTTAGCACTGTTATCAGTTCTTACTCATTCTCTTTTTTAAGTTAATTTTTATTATAGTTGCTTTACAGTTTTGTGTTAGTTTCTAGTGTAGAGTTAAGTAAATCAGCTATATGAATATATATATACACACACACATAAGTGTATATGTGGATATATATCCCCTCTAACCCTCTTGTTTAGATTTCCTCCCCATTTAGGTCACCGCAGAGTGCTGAGTAGAGTTCCCTGTGCTATATAGTATATTTTCATAAGTTATATATTTTATGCATAGTAGTGTATGTATGTCAATCCCAATCTCCTGATTCATTCACCTTCTTTCCCCCTTGGTATCCATATGTTTGATCACTACATCAATGTCTTTATTTCTGCTTTGCAAATAAGATCATCTATAACATCTTCCTAGATTCCACATATGAATGTTAATGTATGATATTTGTTTTTCTCTTTCTGACTTACTTCACCCTGCTTGACCATCTCTAGGTCCATCCACATCTCTACAAATGACTCAGTTTCTTTCCTTTTTATGGTCAAGTAATATTCCATTATATATATGTACCACATATATACAACATATATATAACTTTATTCATTCCTTTGTTGATGGTCATTTGGGCTGCTTCCATGTCATGACTATTGTAAACAGTGCTGCAGTGAACATTGGGGTGCATGTGTCTTTTTGAATTATGTTCTCTTTTGAAGTTAAGAAATTGAATCTGAAGTATTGATCATTCAATGACATCAAATTCTGCTGTATTAAGGAATCATATTCTATATATTCACCTATCACAGTGTGAATCAAGTAGCTGCTGTGTGCTGAGCACTACCCTGGGCACTTGACAGTAGGAAAGATGGTGCCTCAGCTTTCACAGAGTTTATAGAGCACGTTAACTCTGTTGTTGGTTGTTCAGTCACCAAGTCATGTCTGACTCTTTGTGACCCTTTGGGCTGCAGCACACCAGGCTTCCCTGTCCTTCACTATCTCTTGGAGTATGCTCAAACTCATATCCATTGAGTCGGTGATGCCATCCAACCATCTCATCCTCTGCTGTCCCCTTCTCCTGCTGCCTTCAATCTTTCCCAGCATCAGGGTCTTTTCCCATGTTTGCATCAGGTGGCCAAAGTATTGGAGCTTCAGCCTCAGTCCTTTCAATAAATATTCAGGGTTGATTTCCTTTAGGAGTGACTGGTATGATTTCCTTGCTATCCAAGGAAATCCTTGCTCTCAAGGAATTTCTTGCTCTCAAGAGTCTTCTCCAGAACCTAGTTAACTCACTAGCAATCAGAAATCAAGTGGGTCTATCAGAGAAAAACTCTCAGCAGAGGTTTCTAAAATCCAGAAGATTGATGTAGCAACATATAATTCATTATTCTTTGTTTCAGAAGTTTGGGAAAAAGTCACTAGATTCAGTTTGACAAAGACTTTACGAGCTCATTTTTAGTTTTTTCACATTGAGGGAACCACCTCACTATCTCCTCTGCAGGCCATCTTAGCAGATGGTCCGGAGCCATGAGTACAAGCCACAGAATATTTGCCAGGCATGTTTACACAGAGAATGGTTCTTGTCCAGGCACCTGACCATCCGGACAGTGTTCTCCGGTCCTCTCCGATGGAGGATGGAGAGGGAGAAGGAGTCCACCAGAGAAGATCCAGAAGTGTCTTTCTTTCATTTATGATCCTTTGCAAGCAAGCTCTGACCACTTGTCAGGGTCCAGACGCAGAACTAAGGGACCAGCAGAATTCCTAGATGCTCAGAACAGTAGCTACCAGGCAGATCCACTGTCAGCCAAGTTTCTGAGGGTCCTTATTTCTCTAGTTCATCATTTCTCTTCCAGCAGGAGACACACTAAATGTTTAAATCCAGAAACACTGGTCAGTCACTGAGTAGTTTCAGTTCCCGTTTGGGTCTCTTGCCTATTTCAGTAGGAGGTGACTTACTTACTGTGGTAATAAATTAAATTGCTGTTTTCCCCTACATAATGGGGGATTTCAGTCATGACTATTACTATGTTCAGTAATAGTCTATTACTATGTGATTTGAGCTGATCCCTTAACTATTCTGAACTTCAATGTCTACATCTCTAAAATTGGGAGAAAAAAACATCTTCCTCTTTAGTTGTTGATAAGATGGAAATTTAGTGTGCTTGAAAGCATTTGTAAGCTACAAATTGCTTTTCAAATATTCATGCTGAAGCCACTCTTACAGTAATTAATCATATAATGAAGATGATAGTTATAAACCTCAGGTATTACTAAAGGGAAAAATGATTAAAGGGATGGAAGGAGCAGGACTCTAAACCAGGCATGAATTTAAACTTTTTCTTATCTATAATATGGGGGCAGTGATATCTAGGTTACAAGGTATTATACCTGAGGAGCAATGAGATTCAAGATAAGACAAAAAAGAGATCTCGACTCCCATTTCAAGTCTGTGTGGCTCTGATCAAGTTACTTAACCTCTCTGAGCCCCCATTCCTTTATTTTTAACAAGAAGAGAATAATACCTGTTTTTCATCACTGCCAGAAGTACACAATAAGATGATTTACAGAATGCATCTAGCCCAAAGTAGACTTTTTACAATGTAAGTGTGAGTTATGCTTGTCTTTCAGTGTTATTTGAACAGGGATGAGCATTTCTGGAATCTTGTAATTGTTTATGGGGAAGGGGTAGACACACACATTTATTAATCCTATCTTTATTCTTCCTCAATTTTATGGGGATGATCTGCCCCTAGGAAGTTGATTAAGGAAAGAAGGAATAGTTCACAGCATTATTGATGGATCCTCTTTAGGTAAACACTATGAAGAGAGAACAATTAATTAGATGTGAAAATATCAGTCAGTGGTCCATTTTGCTATTACTGTCCAAGTCTCCTGTTTAACTCTTCCCAATTAACTGATAAATAATCTTGGTGTCTTTGACTATTAGTCTAAAAACTCGTGACTACAAGATTCCTCAACAAGCATATTCAGTCCTCAATTTCAGCTTTTTCTGTAAGTTACTATTGATACGTTTATTGTTTTATGTAAACAAATCCAAGGCAGTTCAATGACCACTTCTCCCTATCACCTTAAAACAAAACAGAAAACACCAGGCTTCCAATGAAAATTTCCTTCCTATACCTAAGCTTCATTTACTTTCCTGTTGCTCGTTTATGAAGAAGCTTCCCTAATAACTGACTTATTTTCCCCTGTGTGTCTGTATTATAACCATTTTCTTAAACACCCAGTATCATAATTGTGTTTATTAACCATTTCCCCTTTCAAGTTGTATGTAATTTGTTTCTACAAGAATAAAAGGGTTTGTGAATTTTTTTATCATTTAAAATACTTTTAGTCTAAGAGAGAAACAGAAATGACAAATATTTTTTTTTCTTTTGAGTCATCTGAGAATACACAGGTAGTGTTCCTGAATACTTTAACACAAATTTCCTCCAAACAAAAACATTTTCCTTGTTTATAGAATAATCATAGCAGTCCATGGGGTCACTAAGAGTTGGACACGACTGAGCGACTTCACTTTCATGGATTGGAGAAGGAAATGGCAACCCACTCCAGTGTTCTTGCCTGGAGAATACCAGGGACGGGGGAGACTGGTGGGCTGCCATCTATGGGGTCGCACAGAGTCAGACACAACTGAAGTGACTTAGCAGCAACAGCAGTCAATAAAATCAGGAAATTGATGTTGCTTCATTAGTAACATCCCAATCCAAAGGTTCCATGCAAGTATTGTCAAATAACTCAATAACATCCTTTACAGCCAAAGGGTCCAATACAGGGTCACACAGTTGTCCTGTAGTCTCCATCAGTCTGAAACAGTTCCTGAGTCTTTCCTTACAACTTTTTCAAGAGTTTAAGACAGTTATTTTGAAGAAAGTCTTGAAAATTAGGACTTGAAGCCTCTCATTGTAGATAGAACTAAGAAATATATATATATATGTGTGTGTGTGTATGAATACCCACATTTACAACTCTGTTTCACTCTCTCAAACCACGAGTTATTATGCTTCAATTCCAGTCTAACTCTAGAGTGTCTTCTAAGTGTCTTCTTTTTCTGGATATGTGACTCATTTCCCCAACAGTAAGAAACCTGGCTGCCCATATCTTCTCCCTTACTGGAATTCATCTTTTAAACCATCTAGGACACCATCTTTCTTGCTTTGCCCACCTTTCTTGCACAGGCTTTTGTCCTAATGGCTTCTGTGAAAAGAAAGGGGGCAGACAGGTGGACTAGCTCGCTTCTAACTTCTTTGTTCCTTGGCCTCTAACACACTATACCACTGTGGGTTCAATTACATGTGTATATCCGTCTCTTTCAGTCTCTTTTCACTTCCATGCTGTGATCAGCCTGGAGGTACCTGAAAATATCTTTTCCCTCTTCCCTTGCTGTGATTGATTTCTGGATTCATACCATGTGTGAGTCATCCCTTTGCAGTCGAGTGCTGTCCTCTTTGAACTGTGAGCATCACTGTCACCTCCTCGATGCACTGTGTAATTTTTTATGTCACAGATCTCATACCCTCCCTTTTAAAACACTCACTGATTTCTCACTTACGGCAGTGTTTTCAAACTTTCCATTTGATGTTTTATATCTTATGTTAGAAGCAGATGTTCTTTTTTTAAATGACATCATAGGTGGTGGACCCATTTAAAACACATAAAAGGCCTCTTTCTTATAGCAATGCTGCCTTTCAGGACATTCTGTGAGAGCCAGTAGTCCACAGCAGGACATTTTCTGCTCTGAAGCTGGTCCTCAGTTGCATGGAATCATTTTAAGCTTCATCTTGGATTCATGATGTGCTCTTATTGTTAATCTAAGCATTGCCTGGTGTTTGTTTATTTATTAGCTTATTGATCTTTAATAATGTACTGAGTACCTACAAACCCATAACTCCAAGCAAATGTAGCACCTTAACTTACATTAACTGCATGACTTTCCACAATACCATGCCTCCATGATATTTCCCAGAAGAAAAGTCATTATCCCAAATCTCATGTTTATCAATCCTACTGCTTTATTTTTTAATAATTTCAATGACTCTCTATATCTCTATAAAGTATATGTTTATAAAAGTAAAAAGCATACTTTTAACTGGCATTAACTTGCTAAAGTATATTGGGGTTTTTTTCACTGGATAATGTATTGCTAAGATTCATCCAGCTTGTTTTATACCATTTTAATTAATTCATTTTGACTGATGTCTAATGTTCCTTTGGGTAAATATACCACAATGTATTCTACAAAGATGGGCATTTAACCTAGTTCTATCTTTTTCTCTCTTCTTGTTAAGTGTGGGTTGGTTATTTAATCTATGTATAAGACACATACAATATATATGATACATAGCTTGCTGTAGTACAGAGTTTCTCATATGTGGTATTCTTGGCATTTTAGTCATGTTAATTCTTGTTTTGGAGGCTATCATGTGCACAGCAGGATGTTTAGCGGTATCCCTGGCCTCTATCCACTAGATGCTGGAAAGCATGTGCAACCCAGTTGTGACAACTGAGAATAAACTCAGACATTGCCAGATATCCTTTCAGGGTTGAAGGGCAGCAAAATCATCCTGGCTGAGAAATACTGCTTTTGCAGCTAAAGCCAAGGGAGTTTTTCAAAGAAGTTGTACAAATTGGTATAATCATCAGGAATGTTAGAGATCCTATGTATCTATACCCTTTGTGATGCTTGCTTTTGTCAGCCTTCTGAATTTTTGCCAATATTTTCTGACATGTCAGCTCAGTTCAATGGCTCAGTCATGTCCAGCTGTTTGTGACCCCATGGACTGCAGCACGCCAGGCTTCCCTACCCATCACCAACTACCAGAGCTTGTTCAAACTCATGTCCATCGAGTTGGTGATGCCATCCAGCCATCTCATTCTCTGTCATCCCCTTCTCCTCCTGCCTTCAATCTTTCCCAGCATCAGGGTCTTTCCAATGAGTCAGTTCTTCACATCAAGCAACTTAACTGTAGCTATATCTCCAGCTTCTCCCCTAGTGCTATGCTCTGATAACCAAGCTAGTCTCCATTGGTTAAGTTGAACCAATTTACTCCTTTATTTATTCTGTGTAATGGGATGGGATAGGAATACAGTTCTGAAGACTCAAAATTGGATGATTTGGGTCAGTCAGAGACACAGAGAGGAACAGAGAGGACTGATATTTCTGGAGGGGAGAGAGGGAGGGGACTGTGGCATAAGGAGACGCAGGAAGTATGGATGAGTGTCCGACCAGCCAGGGCCTCCTCCACCACGTGCAGGAATTTGGATGGTAGCAAAAGAAATGTGAAAAGCTGATATAACAGAGTATCCCAGGCTAGGTAACTTAAATGATGGTAGTTCATTTTCTCACCATTCTGGAGACCAGAAGTCCAAGATCAGGAGGCTGTTAGGGCTGGTTTCCCCTGGAGATCTTTCTTCTTGGTTTTCAGATGGTTGTGGCCTTTCCTCTGTGCGTGCACATTCCTGGTATCAATTCCTCCTCTTATGTGTACACTGGTCATATTGGATTAGGACCCCACCTTTATGACCTCATTTAACCCTAACTAACTCCTTAAAAACTGTCTCTAGACATGGTCACATTGAAGCTTAATGTGAATTGGCCTCTGACTTTCTATGAATTTGAGTGGGACTCAATTCAGTCCATAATACCATCGAAATACTTGAAATAGGGGAATACCTTGGTCAGTTGGTTATTAAAGAAAAAGACAAAACAAAAACAAACAAAAAAACATATCACTGCAGGATGAAGGAAAATAGTAAACAAGCAAACCAACAAACAAACACTATGGAAACCCACTTGAGGGGTTAGGGTGACAAGAACTGGGGTGGTGACAGAGATGGACAAAGAGAATGTGATGAGAGAGTCATTTAGAAGCTAAAGTTGACCTGACATCTTGATGGAGAGAGACTGGCCAAGAAAGAGATAACTGATCTGGCTTTGGGCAGCTAGCTGCATCATGGTGCCAGCTGATGAGATTGGAGGTGGTTGGGAGGAAGTGGCAGAGCTCCAGGTCAGGAACGGACATGCGCAGCGTGTGTCTGGACTTGGTTTAGGTGGTTTCCTTTGCCTAGAATGTCATCCTCCCCATCCCCCCACCTTATTTCTCTCTTCTTGCTCATCTTTAGGAGTTCTCGTCTCTCAAGACGCACACGGAATATTGCTTCTTTCCCTCTGACCCCTCGTTGATTTTGTCCCCTCTCCCCTCGCCTGCCTCAGATCCTGCATTTATGGCCATCTGTGTTGAGTCCTTGTTTATCCTAAGTGGACTGAAGAGGCAGTATTTCTTCCATCAGAGTACAGATACTCTGTTTATAGATCTCATGTGCTTTCCAAATGGGAACTTCCTCTAGACCAGGAATATGTTTAGATTACCCTTTTTATTGATATTTCTAGAATTTATCAGTGTCTTGTAAGGAGGTGAATTGAATGAGTTTTTCAGATCGTTTTCACTGCCAAGGGAGAAAATTGTTCATCAGAAGGGAAGGAGGGGGTTGATTTGGGGAAATCAGTCCCCAGTCACAATCTACTCTGCTGATTTCTGGTCAGCCCTGGTCTGGCCACTGGCCACCTCCCTTCTATTGGTGGTGGGCAGGCTTGGCTTCCTTTGTGGATTTTTTTGCTCTTATCCTAGACTGTCTGCCTCTGCTTCATTAATTCACTCATCCAAATACTCCTTGATTTATTCATTCATTCAATAATTCAGTCATAGGCCCACATCTAGGTTCTGAGAATATAGCAGAGGGAAAAAATGATTACGATATTGGCCTCATTGGGAAAGATTAGACCCAAAGCTTAAGCAGAGTTTTGTCAGTCATTCCCACTCCCATGAAGAGTGGGGTCACTGGCTTTGTCATTCTCCTTAGCAGAACTATGGAATATATAAAGACATAAAGATTTGGTGGTGGAAGCTCTGAAAGGAAAACTGCTTCTCCGTCTCCATTTCTGGGATAGAGCAGTGGGGAAAGCTGAATGTTTATCTTTGGGAGTCATTAAGCAGCACCCAGCACATGCTCCCTGCCTGCCATGTGACTTCAGTTAGATGACATTTCCCACTTCTCTGTTATCTGAGATTCTAATCTGTGCAAAGTGCAGGTCAGTCAAGATCATCTCTAAGGTGCTTCATCTTTTATAACTGCTCATATCACACCTATGGACACATTGTGAAGTGAAAAAGAGGTGAGTTTTCTGTGTGTATACATCCATACAGTCAGGCATAAGAGATCCTAGAAATCCCCAGATAGTCATCATTTACATTAATTTCCATATTCCCTTCCAAATAGCTGAACAGCCACCCTGGTTTCTTGATCAGTCCTCATTCCTACTTCTTCTCATTGAGAGTAAAAGTCCGGTGAAAAGTAATCAACTATCTAACGATAAAACCATTAAGCTTTTCTTTAAAAAATAAATCCTGCAGCAGCAACGCAATAAAAAGTAAGAGAGGATGTGTTCGCAATTCACTGAAGCATAAAACTGAATTAAATATCACAGTATCTATTTTTTTAAAAAATTTGAACAATGGAAAGACTGCTATTGAAGGCATTAATCCTTAAAGGGGTATGTCACGGTCCTGAAATAAAATCATGTAGGTTCAAAGGTAAAAGGAATTTCCAAATTAAAAAAATTTTAAATCATCTAGAATTCTCAAAGAAGACATATGTATACATTTGCTCAGATTCTCTGAGAAGTAAGATGAATGCCTCCCAGCTCTGAATCAACAGTGTTGCCATTCTCTATCCATTTCTGTTAACTCAGATGGAAGTTAATACTTTGCTCCTCATAGTATAAATCTCCCCAGCTGTTGAGTTTTGAAATCAACATTACTGAGTAAAAGAATTTCCTTCAAAAACAAATAGAGCATGAAGCATACTTGATAATAATATAGTGGGAGAAAACCTTTCAGTTAGGAAAATACAACAGAAATAATACACCCCATAAATCTTTTTCTTGGTAATAATTGTGATGGGACTGTTTACCCTCACACCTCATGACAATAGTTTTTCCCTCACATGACTTAATGTGCCTTGGTACAAATAGCTGACAAAGAAGAGAAGTGAAAACGAAGGAGAAAAGGAAAGAAATACCCATCTGAATGCAGAGTTCCAAGCAATAGTAAGGAAAGATATGAAAGCCTTCCTAGGCGATCAGTGCAAAGAAACAGATGAAAACAATAGAATGGGAAAGACTAGAGATCTCTTCAAGAAAATTAGAGATACCAAGGGAACATTTCATGCAAAGATGGGCATAATAAGGGACAGAAATGGTATGGACCTAACGAAGCAGTAGATATTAAGAAGAGATGGCAAGAAAACACAGAAGAACTATGCAAAAAATATCTTAATGACCTGGATAACCATGATGGCTAGATCACTCACCTAGAGCCAGTCATCCTGGAATGTGAAGTGAAGTAGGCCTTAAGAAGCATCACTATGAACAAAGCTAGGGGAGGTGATGGAATTCCAGTTCAGCTATTTCAATATTTCAAATCCTAAAAGATGATGTTGTGACAGTGCTGCGCTCAATATGTCAGCAAATTTGGAAGCCTCAGCAGTGGCCACAGGACTGGAAAAGGTCAGTTTTCATTCCAATCCCAAAAAGGCAATGCCACAGAATGTTCATGCTACCATACAATTGTACTCATTTTACATGCTAGCAAGGTCATGCTCAAAATCCTCCAAGCCAGGCTTCAGGAGTACATGGACCAAGAACTTCTAGATGTACAAGCTGGATTTAGAAATGGCAGAGGAACCAGAGATCAAGTTGCCAATCATAGAAAAAACAGAAAATTCCAGAAAAACATTTACTTTTGCTTCATTGACTATGCTAAAGCCTTTGACTATGTGGATCACAACAAACTGGAACATTCTTCCAGAGATGGGGATACCAGACCACCTTATCTGCCTCCTGAGAAAGCTGTATGGAGGTCAAGAGGCAACAGTTAGAACTGGACATGGAACAACAAACTGATTTCAAATTGGGAAAGGAGTATGTCAAGGCTGTATATTGTCACCCTGCTATTTTAACTTATATTCAGAGTACATTATGCAATATGCCAGGTTGGATAAATCACAAGCTGAAATCAAGATTGCAAGGAGAAACATCAATAACCTCAGATGTACAGGTGATACCACCCTTATGGCAGAGAGCTAAGAAGAACTAATGAGCCTCTTGATGAAGATGAAAGAGGAAAGTGAAGAAGCTGGCTTAAAGTTCAACATTCAAAAAATGAAGATCTTGGCATTCAGTCCCATTGCTTCATGGCAAGTAGATGGGGAAGCAGTGGAAACAATGAGAGACTTTATTTCTCGGCCTCCAAACTCACTGCAGATGGTGACTTCAGCCATGAAATTAAAAGATGCTTGCTCCTTCGAAGAAAAGCTGTGACACACCTAGACAGCATACTAAAAAGCAGAGACATTACTTTGTCAACAAAGTTTTGTACAGTCAAAGCTATGTGTTTTCTAGTAGTCATGTATGGATGTAAGAGTTGGGCCATAAATAAGGTTGATCGCCAAAGAATTGATGCTTTGGAACTGTGGTGTTGGAGGAGACTCTTGAGTCCCTTGGACTGGAAGGAGATTAAACCAGTCACTACTAAAGGAAATCAGTTCTGAGTATTCATCGGTAGGACTGATGCTAAAGCTGAAGCTCTAATACTTTGGCCACCTGATATGGAGAGCTGATTCATTAGAAAAGACCCAGATGCTAGGGAAGATTGAAGGCAGGAGGAGAAGGGGATGGCCGAGGATGAAATGGTTGGGTGGCATCATGGACTCAATGGATATGAGTTTGAGCAAGCTCCAGGAGTTGGTGAAGGACAGGGAAACCTGGCATGCTACAGTCCATGGGGTCACAAAGAGTTTGGCATGACTGAGTGACTAAACAACAACTGTCCTGACTTTCTCATCATTAGAAGCACTATTCAAAGCAGATTATATTACCTCACAGATGAACTGTGTGGGTAGTAAGGTTAAGGCTATTTCATGAGAAATGATGAGGAAGATCAAGGTTACTGCAGATATTGGAGTCTCCTCATGCTGGCTAAGCAGGAAGAAAGTAATCACAGAGCATTAGGTAACTTACAGAATTTCCAGGAGGACCAGAACCTAAACTTAGACCTACATGTTCAAGTTCATGTGGCTGGGAGAGATGCCCTACCACAGCATGGACTGTTCTCAGTGAAACCCTACTCTTGTCCTTCATGTCACTTGGTAACAGTAATGTGGGGACTCAGAAGAACCATACACTTTCCCCATCATGCATGGCACAGGTCCACTCTCTCTGCATTCTGCCACCTCCCCGTACTGCTCATAATTAGATTCCAGTTTGATGAAACTGTCTGAGTCTGACTGAGCCTAGGTCACCTGCACACCTTACTGCAAGGGCGTCTCGGGAATGTCATTCTCCACTGAGAGGATGTCCTTCCAAAAGGGCCCAGAGAGGGACCTGCAGGAGCCTACCTGCTGTAGGCGAGTGCCTTTATCATGATGTTTACCTATTCTCCAAGCTCCCCCAACATTCCGGTCCCTTTTAAAAATTAAAGAAAAAATGGTCCATCGGAAAGAATGCCATTCAGCAATGTTAAACTCTTCTTCATATACTTTGCAGATATCTGTAAATACATTGATATGAAGAAGTATTAGGGAAAGTATTTGCTTCTTAGAACTCATGGGTTCTAGATTCAGATACATCTTTTATCCTATTGGAAGTTCGTGTATTAAATATTTGAGGTCTTTTTTCAGGCACCATTATTAGATAAATACAGATGGACATACCACATCCTTGTTTATTGGCTGTGAAGTAATGCATAATTACAGATCAGTGTGATTGGTGCTAATATCTGGGGTAAGGATGATAGCATAGGGGCTTGCAACTCCAATATTTTGTCCACCTGATGTGAAGAGGTGACTCATTTGAAAAGACCCTGATGCTGGGAAAGATTGAGGGCAGGAGGAGAAGGGGACGACAGAGGATGAGTTGGTTGGATGGCATCACTGACTCAATGGACATGAGTTTAAGTGAACTCTGGGAGTCGATGATGGACACAGAGAGCTGGTGTGCTGCAGTTCATGGGGTCACAAAGAGTCGGACATGACTGAGAGACTAAACTGAACTGAAGTGATACTAGCTATTTAACCTCTCCCAGACCAAATATTTTATATTAGTGGTAGATCTATCAAATTACCCAGGAAACCACTCCCACCACCATACCCACCCCCCACCTGAAAATAAACAAAACAAAAGAAAAAATGGAGAATAAGAATTTATTCACTTGGGAAAGATAACTCACCAGATCCAAGGAGAACATTGAGTAAACAGTTGTAAGCAAGCCCTGGAAACTGGAACTGGGATTGAAGCATTTGAGATATGGATTCATTACCGTTTGTCTCTGCCTATCTCTCTGTTCCTCTTTATGTTTCACTTTTATTTGTTCCTATTTGGCTTCACTTAATGACAGACTTTCCTGATATGACAGATTAGGGGGCATCCAACTTCCTGAAAAGTCACATCTTCTAGCCTAGAAATCCTGTAGGAAAGGGATCCCCTTCTCTGTTATCTGTAAGTCAATCTTAGGGAAGGACTCTGTCCCTACTTGTTCTATGATTTTCCATTTGGATTACTGTCAGCAAAGGGGATTGCCAGCCCTGATTGGCTATACCTAGTTCAAATGTTTTCCCTGGGGATGGGTGGATGTTTTGTGATTACTCCATTAAAATCTTACTTGATAGTTTCTCTTCCAGTGGGTCACATGGCTGCTAATAACATTCTTGTAGCTTATTTTTCCCAACAGATGTTAATAAAATGCATACAAGATACATTAACATTCAGTATATTTGCTGTGGGAGTAATATACATTCCTGACCCGCTGGTGAAAATTTTGGCAAAATTATTTTGTAGTACTTCTCTCTGTGGGAAATGTATACCTCTTTAACGTGTCGGTATCATTTTTAGAGCAAGAAAGAAACCTTGGTTGTTGAAAACTATTGAAATTTAGTAGTTTGTTACAGTAGCACTGCTGAACTTAAGCCAACCAATAAAACAAAATTCTTCCCTCAAATATTTGCATATTAAACCTATGGAAGGATGCTACTGGCTGTTTGTCCATACTTGGAGCCAGTTCCCATCATTGGAGGGGTCAGGAATATGATTGGCTAGGAGATCGCATGCATAATTCTTGCACCAGTCAAGGACGGTTTAGTGATGGTGGGTTGGATATGGGAAGTGCTCTTTTGACACCATCAGAACTTTATTGTTTGGCAGTGGGAAAGGTAGAAGGTGGAGGGAGCAGAAAGTTTGGGGAGATACAAGCCTCAAGAGGAAAGGAAAGTAAAAAACTGGAAATAGAACTGCCATAAAACCCAGCAATCCCTTCTGGGCATACACACCAAGGAAACCAGAATTGAAAGAGACACCTGTACCCCAATGTTCATCGCAGCACTGTTTATAATAGCCAGGACATGGAAGCAACCTAGATGTCCATCTGCAGATGAGTGGATAAGAAAGCTGTGGTACATATACACAATGGAATATTACTCAGCCATTAAAAAGAATGCATTTGAATCAGTTCTAATGAGGTGGTTGAAACTGGAGCCTATTATACAGAGTGAAGTAAGCCAGAAAGGAAAACACCAATACAGTATACTAACGCATATATATGGAATTTAGAAAGATGGTAACGATAACCCTGTATGCGAGACAGCAAAAGAGACACAGATGTATAGAACAGTCTTTTGGACTCTGTGGGAGAGGCCGAGGGTGGGATGATTTGGGAGAATGGTGTTGAAACATGTATACTGTCATATGTGAAACGAATGACCAGTCCAGGTTCGATGCGTGATACAGGATGCTCGGGGCTGGTGCACTGGTATGAACCAGAGAGATGGGATGGGGAGGGAGGTGGGGGGGGTTCAGAATTGGGAACACATGTATACCCGGGGCAGATTCATGTCAGTGTATGGCAAAACCAATACAATAATGTAAAGTAATTAGCCTCCAATTAAATCAAATTTTTAAAAAAAAAGAGGAAAGGAAAGATAAGCTGCTGAAAACAGTGTATTCACTAGGATTTCCTCCTTCCTCCTCATTAAATTTCCAAGAAAAATCCCTACTTACCTCTCAGGGTTGCTAGTTCCTTTCCCCATATGTACAGAAGTTTGTGGATAGTTGTCATTGAAAAGGTTCCTGGAAATAGATGATTTTATTTGGGCATTGGTCTTTCCTGAGTTAAGAGGCAGAAGTTAATTTCATACTTCTCTTCCAGGAGGCTGAGGCCATTGTGTGCTTAATTTTTTTTATTTTTATCAAAGACTAAGCGAGTGTTTCATCTTCTTTATAAACATCATTCACCTGTTTTAGTTCCCAGAAGGCTTGATTAAAAACAAAAGCTGAACCTGAAAAAGAAAAGTCGTAGATCCATCCTTTCACCTGCATAAATATACCCCTGATTTGTTTCCTGTCCCAGACCTGCCTTTACCTCGAGATTGGACTCAACTGGGTGTGTGTCATCCACACATTTATGGCCATCTTACCTTGGTGGCAAGCATTTCCTTTAACAACTGTGCCTTTCAGAAATCTGCTAGAGTGATTGAGGGCCAGCCACTGGTTTGTGCTGACATTTGTAATCAGGAAGAAATTGTACACTACCCTTATTGAAAACACCATTTAAAAAAAAATTAAAATCTGGGCCCTTGTATTGTTGTTCAGTCGCTCAATTGTGTCCATCTCTTTGAGACCCCGTAGGCTGCAGCACACCAGGCTTTCCTGTCGTTCACTATCTTCAGGAGCTTGCCCAAACTCATGTCCATTGATTCTGTGATGTCATCCAAACATCTCATCCTCTGTCGTCCCCATCTTCTGCCCTCAATTTTTCCTTTGTGACAAAGGACTAAATGAGCATCTTCTATTGTCATATGTTGTTGAGATTTACTGTTTAGCAGATGCATTTCCTTAGAATTGCCTTTGGGATTTAAAACATGAACTGAATTATTATTTTTAAAGTATAATTGAAGGCCCCTCTCCCCCATACACAGATCAGTAACTGTAATGAGCTGAGTCATCCTTATTCTTGAGCACAGGTGATCGGATGATGCAGGGTCCTCACTGCCATCTTATATCTAGTGTTGGAGTGTTCCTTTTTGAAGTCTAGTGTGTCCACTACTGCTTACTGGGACAGAGCAACTAAAGTAGAATGGCACTGTATCTTCTATTATTAATGATGTTCCTGTTGAACCCATATGAGAACTAAAATTTCAAAGACTGTGTTGTATTTCTACTTGCTTTATCCACCCTGGAGAACTGAAACATGGTGAAGACAATGGTTTTTTCCTTGTGCCTAATGGGAAACAATATAGTAACTCCACATCCTTGTTACAAATGGAGAGCTGAGCTCCAGGGGAAGATAACATTCCTCCAGGAGGTGAAATCAAGAATGAGAAATGGTGGAGCTGGGGTAAAGGTTTCATTTCTCTGCCTCTTCTTTCTGCTGCACCATCATTTCCCAAATGGCAGGGGCTTCTGCTGGTGATCCTTGAGATGAGTTCAGAGGGCCCCATTCTGAAACAGTAACTCCCTCTTCAGTTCTCTTTCAGACCCCAAGTAGATCCTTTTAGTTCATTCTCAGACCATAACTCTGACAACTCTTGCTAATCTTTGTGTAGCAGAGACAGTAAGCCTCATTAAATTCTGCAAGATTTAATAGCATAGCTTTGTTTCCATTGAATTTATTTTCACAAGTTACCTTCTCTGTTTGAGAAGTGATACTGTTTTTATGTTTGCAATAGCTATATAAAGTTACTCTTTAAAAAAGAAATTTAGTAGAAAGTGAGTTGATTCAAAGAAAAGCATTAAGAAATAGAAGTGGCATGGGGATATGATAACAGCTTATATTTTCTCCAGGGCTGTCCTTTAGGAAACATGGGGTTGCATTACACTGCTCTTCAAACAGGGTTTGGAAACAACTGGCCACCAGTCTTTATCACGTTTGCATCTTCCTCCCTTCCTGTCTCCCTCTCTTCTTCCCTCCCTCTCTCCCTCCCTTCCCCCCTTCCTTCCTTTCTGGTTTCTTAGGCCATGGTCTAACTCCTTTCCTAATTGGCTGAATTCCATTCAGCCTTTGGCTACTTTACATGATCCTCTTAAGGCAACTCCTATCCTTGTAGAAGCATTAAATAAACAAATACACAAGCAAGCAAATAAACCAACCAAAAGTCTAACAACCATGATACATGGCGATTTTGCTTTACTTTTAAAAATGTGCATGTTGACTGGAATGTAGAGAAAAGGAGATTTGTGAGAAGAACGTTGTTTCTTAGAATCTGCATTTCTATACCTTTCAGGCATAGGTTCTGTTAGCAGCCTCTTGGATGGATGGTTCTATTTTGAAGGATGACTGGACAGAATGCTGCCTCTGCCGGCTCTTTCTAACGCTTTCAAACTGCATGTCCAAGCTTCAAGGAATAGAGGTTGCCCATCTGCATTTATTAGGAAAAGCATGTTAGGTTGGCCCCTGCCATGGTGGCAGCACCAGAGTGTAAGTTCTCATTAACCCCAGGTCACTGCTGCTTCCGGAATGCCCACTGTTTGGCATGCTTAGTGATGAGCCTGGTGCATGTGGTATCTTGTGCAATCCTCTCAACATCTCTAGAGGTTTCTATTTTTATGTTATAACAGTGGAAACAGAGGGCCCACTTGGTCATATTTGTTCTTGTTTTCCGAGTACTTCATCCTTATGCATAAAGCATGGCTACAGTTCTAGATTCTTTGCTAGGAATTCACTTATCACCCCCATCTAGGCTTTCACTAGTTAAGCAGTTTATTGATTACTTACATGTGCAAGAAAGCTGAGTCACAGAAATAAGTCATGCACCAAACTCTAAGTGACCTTCCAGCTGGTCCAGGACACATGCATGTAAACAGATCCATCATGATACTGTTTCAGGGAGCAGTTAGATAGTGGAAGGCAGATTGAACTTGACTTTGAAGAGAGAAGAAAGTAGGCCAGATAAAGAGTATAGGAGGAGTAGCCAAGGCATCACTGTGTGTCGACTTTCCACGTCCGACGGCTTCAGCTGTAATGATGAGGACGATGACTGCTTTTGAACGTCTACTGTGGTTTGCATGGTGTTGAAGGCATCACGTCTTTTAACTCATCGAAGACTATAACAGCCATGGGGTAGCTGTTAGAATACCAAATTTTTATAAGAAACTCAGGGTTGGATCTGTTAGTCAAAGCTGTTGTTTCAGAAGGAAGGCACATAGAAGCAAGGAAATAAAATTTCCATTACTAGGTTGTTGCTGATACAATTGAATGAGACTAGCTTCTGGAGTCTTCTGTGGAGATGTGTGCTGAGGGCACACCCCAGCCTTCTGGAAAGGAATGACTGGCATGGGTTTGAAGAGTGGAGGGCAGTGGTGTGAACGATATGTGATCTCAGAGTACAGGGACAGTGTGAGTGGTGCACGCATGAACTGTGAGCAATGAATGGCTTCATGAGAAATTGGACTAAATGAACCTTCCTCAAGCCCTCACCCCCACTTCAAACCTGACCATTTCACGTCCTCTCCATTCTTCATCCGCGGACAAATCTGCTTGTCATCCATATACTCTTCCGACATGGCACTTTCCAACATATGCCAGCTTTTTCCTTCACAAGTACGATGTTGACCATTTCAGTTCCTGTAACCTGGAGTCTAAGCTCATGATTTGAATCCTTGGCCATTTTTCCTGTCACTATGAAGTGTAGTTCTCCAATACATCCTCAAGAAATCGGTTACTTCTAAACATCACCCCCTAATCACCACAGAACATAAGAATTAAACAAACTTTAAAGAGAATTATCATTTAATCTTCTCTTATTTATAAAGACAGCCTTTTGAATGTGCTTGGCCTTGATTTGACAGGCATCATAACCTGTGATTGCATGTCTGCTCATTTCATACTTGCAACTTCCCAAAGATGATTCCTGTAATCTTTCAAAGATAGTGAATTAATTTCCATATGTTAAAAAGGAACATATAAACCACATCTTTCTGACTAATATACACACCATCAACAAAACAGGTATGCACTCTGAGTGGTGGCCTTTGCTATCCACTTCTGCCCAGTACAAGGGAGATAAATCTGTCTGATTCAGGGTTAATAATAGGGAACACACTTGCCCGAAGATTAAAGCCAGATTCTCCTAAGAGCTTTCTCAGTAATACATTAAATATTCCAATTTCCGTCTGTCAGTGCCTTTTGTCTTAATTCTCATTTGGTTCCTATTCTGCTCATTTGCTTATTTTTCCTCAGATTCTTTTCTTGCTCATTGCCCTCCCTTGATGACAGGGTCCTGACCCTTTAAACTACATTTCCAGCCTTGTTGCTGATGCCTTCTGGCTGATTCAGCAAGGATAAGCACTAGCAGGGTATTAGAAGACAAGAGAAAGGAGGCGGCCAGGGGGAAGGAGAAAGCTAGGCTACTTTCCCCTCTCACTGCTTGAGATGTAGCTTCCAGCCATGGCTGCTGCAGACAGAACTTAATTTCAGCTCCTACCACCTCGCTTCTCTTTGTGTGGGTAGGTACCTTCCAAAAATCTCCAGTGTGATGTTTGTTTCCACGGGGGAAACCGACTCCTGGGCTTCCTTGTCATTGTCTCCTTCTCTGTCACTCCAGCCCTAAAGGAGGTAGTAGCTCCTTCCATGCGCTGATCTCTGAATTGCTAGCACCTTTTGTGTTTGCTTTTTTAGCTCCTCTAACCCACTCCAGTGTTCTTGCCTGGAGAATCCCAGGGATGGGGGAGCCTGGTGGGCTGCCGTCTATGGGGTCACACAGAGTTGGACACGACTGAAGTGACTTAGCAGCAGCAGCAGTAGCAGCAGCAACATTATTATAACAATTCCTCATATTTAGTCCTCTCTGGGAAGCTATCTGGTGTGAGTTTTCTTTTCCTGCCTGGACTCTGATGGACATAGTTCCTGATTCAGAAGGGGAGAAGAGAACTCAACATTGTACTGATTACTTGAAGTGCCATCCATATCCAAGTTGAAACCCAGACCTTCCTGGTTTGATACAACATCAGTGACTAAATGAATACAATACACTTCTCATGCCTCAATAGTGGTCTAGGAAAAATGGATAAGATTAATGATCTGAACACAAAAGTGTAAATACAGATACTGTTGGAGGATGTTTATATAATCTTGGTGAGAAGATGGGCAAGTCTTCACCTCATTTTGCAACTGAGGACACTGATGTTCAAAGGGGCTTCATAACACATATAAGGATAGAAACACCTAGAAATTTCAATCCTGAAAAAACAAGGACCTTGCTCATCTCTCCTATTACTGTGTCTTCAGAAACTAGAAATATTTGTCACATGGTGAGGTATTCTACCTCACAGTGCCAACAAATGGTAGGATGAGAACGTATGGATAGTGCACCTAGCCTACTGGCTTGCTGCTGCTGCTGCTGCTAAGCCACTTCGGTTGTGTACAACTCTGTGCGACCCCATAGACGGCAGCCCACCAGAATCCCCCGTCCCTGGGATTCTCCAGGCAAGAACACTGGAGTGGGTTGCCATTTCCTTCTCCAATGTCTGAAAGTGAAAAGTGAAAGTGAAGTCGCTCAGTCATGTCTGACTCTTAGTGACCCCATGGACTGAGTCTACCAGGCTCCTCCGTCCATGGGATTTTCCAGGCAAGAGTACTGGAGTGGGGTGCCATCGCCTGTTGGCTTACTGTTTATCATTTGTGACTTCACAAGGATCTCAGGTGACTGATGCTGAAGACACATGGAGTTGTAGGGGACATCTGAGGGGTGGAGAATCAGGACATCACACCACCAGTGGTGAAGTCAAGCAGGACTGTTTAGGCCACAGTAGGCTGTGGTTACCTTGATGATTAGTTACCTTGGGGTTACAAAGTACTCTACTAAGGCAAATGTGACTTTATTAAAAACATGTATATATATCCATAAGAATGTAGTAGGGATGAAGAGACATGAAAACGAAAAGTTTGTCACACCACAAATGCAAAGCAGACCAGAACACAGAATTAAAAGATAACGTTGAAGCCTGCTAACACAATGTTTAGCACTCTAATTTTTCTCACGCTGTTTCTGTGGCATCTATTTGATTATTATTTAAGGGTTATGTATATAGTTGTTTTTTGTTGTTCATTCTAATCATGGAAGAAAAATGTTATAAAGAAAGCAAAAGTACTGCAGCAGCTACAGTATACTATATGTATGTATGGTGTGTGTGTATATATATATATATATATATATATGTATGTATGTACACACACACACACACACACATCAAAGAAGTGTGGTGTGATCAGTCAACCTGATTATAATTTGACTATTTTGTAAGTTATTTTTTTTGTCAATGAGAATATAAAAAAAAGGAAAGATTCAATTTTTAAAGAAATTATGATAAATATTTTCCACTTAAGCAATATTTAAAGTTGTGCAAGACCCTATGGACCTGAGGAGGCCCACAGATATTTAGTATATTGAAATATTTCTATATTATTACCACAAGGCAGCCAAGACCCTCCCACATTGCTCCTGCCTTTGCTCCAGGTTCCGGAACTTCCAGGGCCTCCAAAACCCTGCTTCAGCATCAGTTTTGATTGGTTAAGACTCAGGTTGTATTGATTGTTAATCTTTTAAATGTTAGCTCTGGAAGCATTTTTTTTATAGATAGCAGAACTAAAGACTAATTGTGTGAGGGGAGAACAAGATGGAGAGGTAGGTGGTCGTGGAGTACATCTCTCTGAATGGATACATCAGGAATACACTTTCAGACACAGAAGTGCATGCAGGGTACCAGCTGAGAATGGACAGGAGTACCTGACCAGTGGATAAGAATATATAGAACCACGCAAAACTCGGTAGGACGAAGGAACTAGGGGGAAAACAGAGGTGTTAGTAGGACTGGACCTGCCCTTGGCCACTGGGGGAAGTGAAGCAGGGGTCTGATCCCCACATTGGGGCAATTACCCGAGTCAGAGGAGAAATACTTAAGCCTGAGAGTGAAACAGCTGATCTGTGGCAGCCTAAATGGAATGAGAATCAGACAGTCCTTTCCCTGCCATACATACCCCGGACAGGGACATACATACCCCGAACAGGGACCAGGTCCCCTGGAAGAGGCAGCGGCTGGGAGCTGGAGTTTAGGGATTGTGGAGCAACCCCAGGGCGAGGGCTGCTGTTGACTGCAGAGAGATGGATTGAGGGGATGTGAGGGAGGAGATTGTGGTGGGAAATGCCTGTGGAGGAAAGTCAGGCTTTCATGGAAGTAAGGCAGTACTGCTGAGTCACTCACTGGAGGTGGAGCCATCACCATAGCCTGTCTTTTTCCACACATCAGCATTGGCAGCTGAACCATAGAGAGACTGACCCATCAAATGCCTGACATGCTGAACTACAGAGTAGGACCCCACCCAGGGTGCTCCTTTAAGTGACTGATGCCTGAACTACAGAGTAGGACCCCAGCCAGGTGGGCCCCTCTATGTGCCTGACGTGCTGAACAACAGACAAGGACCCCAGGCAAGGGAGCCCTCTAAGTGCCTGAATGGGCTGAGCTACAGAGAAAGACTGGCCAAAGAGGCCTTCTGAATGCCAGCTACAAGAGGCTCAAAAAAAGACTGTGATAGGAAGAAGTCTGTGTCCCTACACACTTGGCACCGCCAGGGTCCCTGCAAGCCAAGCACCTGTGCCACCTTCACGCTCAGCTCTCACTGGGGCAGAGCTGCCACAGGCAAAAAACTCTTGCGTCTATGCAGAGGGTCACTTCGGTCATGTCTGACTCTTTGCAACTTTGTAGACCTGTGGCCTGCCAGGCTTCTCTGTCAGGGGGATTCTTCAGGTAAGAATACTGGAGCGTACTGGCCAATACTGGTTTCCATACCCTTATGGAGAACTGTATTTCTTGCTGCCCTAGCCGCAACTCCCCTGAGTTCTTGGGGCTGCCAGAACCCCTGCAACCCAAGCAGCTGCACCACCTCCACACCTGGCCTTCACAGGGGCAAACCCAAGCCCTCCAGAGCAGCCTCAGGAGCAAACCCCAGTGGATGACCCACATGCAGAGGTGGAATAAAAATGCAATTGAAACCCAGGGGCACTGTGGATAAGGAAGAAGACCAAAAACCTTCCCACCAGCTGTACAAGCTGCAGATTAAATCCACACGATCAACTAGGCAGACTGTGTCGATGGAAAGGTCATTGAGAGCTCCCACAAAAGAAAACACACTAGCTCTGATAACTGTGGACATTGGAAGCAAGAACACACAGGAGTAGGACCAGATTAGAATCTGAGCTGCCCCCACAGCAGGTCCAGAGATCAGCACAGTGTTGGAGGGCATCCTAGGGAGGTGAGGTAGACTGTGACACCCGGTGAGGGAAAGGACTCTGGCAGCAGTGACTCACGAAAAGTATTTATTATTCTTGTGTTTGACTTGTTCTGTATATTCTTTTGGAATTTTTTTTCTTTTTGTTCATTTTTACCCGTCTGTTGTAGTTGTCAATTTTACTGGCACAATGAAATCTAATTAGCCTTTTGAGTTGTTTTGTTTTCCTTAGTCCCATTTTATATTGTTGTTATAAACCTCTGCCTCTATGTTGGGCTTTTGCAGTTCTGTGGAGTTTACCTTTTTTTTCCCCCTTTTTTTAAATTTTAACTTTTAATGTTTTAAACCTATTGCCATTTTTTCTACGTTTATTCCTTTGTTTGCTTTTTTACTGTTCTTTCCCCTTGCAATGAATCTTTAATGTATATAAATCATCTTTATCTACCTCTGTTTAACGTTGTATATCTTTTCTTTCTTTCCTTTCCTCTTAACGTATTTGTTAGTTTTATTTCCATTGCTTTATTCTCTAGTTGGCACCTTGCTTTAGTTCTGTTTTCCAGTGTGTGCTTCAATTAGTTTTGTTCTGGTAGATATCATTTTTGGTTTCCTTTGTTCTCCAGGTCAGTTTATTATACTTAATTTTTGTTGGACTGTTTTGATTTTGCTTCTGGGTGCATATGTATATGTGTATATTCAGTCACACTTTTATTGTTATAAACCTCTGCCCCTACATTGCTCATCTGTAGTTTTGTGGAATTTCCCTTTTTTTATTCCTTCTTCTGTTTTTTCCCCCTCTTTTTTATAATTTTAATTTTTTTAAACCTACTATACTTTTTCTACATTTATTCCTTTGTTTGCCTTTCCTACTGTTATTTTCCCTTGCAGTTAATTTTTAATGTATATAAATCTTCTTCATCTACCTCTATTTAACTTTGCATATCTATTCTTTCTTTCTTTCCTTTCTTATCAACATATTTGTCAGTTTTGTTTTCATTGCTTTATTCCCCACTTGGTACCTTGCTTTAGTTTTGTTTTCTAGTTTGTGCTTTAGTTAGTTTTGTTTTTAACTGGTACATATAATTTTTGATTTCCTTTTTTCACCAGGCAAATCTACTGTACTTTATTTTTGTTGGACTTTTTTCACTTTGCTTATGGGTGTGTATATATATATATGTGTGTGTGTGTGTATATTCCAACATTTTAATTATTATTTGCCTGATTTTGTAACTTCCATTTGTCTGGGGTTCATCTTTGGTTTCTCATTTTTGTATATTTGTTTTAATCTCATTAATACCATAAAAAACCACTTGTGGAATCTTCATTCCTGACCAGAGATCGAGCCCTGAGCCTTGGAGTGAGAGCATTGACTCCAAGAAGCTAGACTACCAAGAGCTAACCCTGCGGAGTATCAAATAGTAAGAACTCACACAAAGAAAACCACTTGAGAGCAAGACTGAGCATCACCCAACCACCAGTAACACCCTATGCAGGGCGCGTCATCTAAACAACAAACAAAACAAAAATACAAACCCAGTCATCAGTAGACAGGATTACCCCCTCACTCAGCCTTACCCATGAGAGGAAAAACAAAGGAACAAACAAAAACTCAGCACAAGTCTCACCCTATATGAAGCTTCCACAAGCCACTGGACCAACCTGAGGAGGATAGAAACCAAAAGGAAGAAAGAATTCAACCGTGAGGCTGGGAAAAGGAGACTTCAAACATAAGTTAAAAAAATAATAATGAAAAGGCAGAGAAATACTACACAAATGAAGGGGCAAACTGGAAACACAGAAGTCCAAATAAATGAACAGGGAATAGGCAGATAATGGTGTGATAGAAACCTCTCCTCTGTATGGTCTCTTGATGTTAGTAGTTTTGTACTATGTGAAGTGTCAGGAATTGAATTTGCCCCCTAATAATTCAGTGTTGAAGCCCTAACCCTCATTGTGACTGTGTTGGAAACGGGATCTTTAACTAAAGTTAAATGAATTCACATAAGTGGGGTCCTAATCCAGGAAGCCACCCAATCTATGATATCCTGCAATGGCAGACTGAGCAAAGTAACACAAGTAGTGATAAACTTAAGAGGGAAAATAAGTTTCCTTTTCATGATGTGGAGAAGAGCAAGCACCTAGAAACAGCGATAGGTCTGTATTATTTGCCTTCAAAATTCTCCAAGCCAGGCTTCAGCAATATGTGAACCGTGAACTTCCAGATGTTCAAGCAGGTTTTAGAAAGGGCAGAGGCACCAGAGATCAAATTGCCAACATCCGCTGGATCATGGAGAAAGCAAGAGAGTTCCAGAAAAACATCTATTTCTGCTTCATTGACTATGCCAAAGCCTTTGACTGTGTGGATCACAATAAACTGTGGAACATTCTGAAAGAGATGGGAATCCCAGACCACCTGACCTGCCTCTTGAGAAACCTGTATGCAGGTCAGGAAGCAACAGTCAGAACTGGACATGGAACAACAGACTGGTTCCAAATAGGAAAAGGAGTATGTCAAGGCTGTATATTGTCACCCTGTTTATTTAACTTATATGCAGAGTACCTCATGAGGAACACTGGGCTGGAAGAATCACAAGCTGGAATCAAGATTTCCGGGAGAAATATCAATAACCTCAGATATGCAGATGACACCACCATTATGGCAAAAGTGAAAAGGAACTCAAAGGCCTCTTGATGAGGGTGAAAGAGGAGAGTGAAAAGGTTGGCTTGAAGCTCAACATTCAGAAAACGAAGATCATGGCATCTGGTCCATCACTTCATGGGAAATAGATGGGGAAACAGTGGAAACAGTGTCAGACTATTTTTCTGGGCTCCAAAATCACTGCAGATGCTGATTGCAGCCAGGAAATTAAAAGACACTTACTCCTTGGAAGGAAATTTATGACCAACCTAGATAGCATGTTAAAACGCAGAGACATTACTTTGCCAACCAAGGTCCATGTAGTCAAGGCTATGGTTTTTCCCGTGGTCATGTATGGATGTGAGAGTTGGACTGTGAAGAAGGCTGATCGCCGAAGAATTGATGCTTTTGAACTGTGGTGCTGGAGAAGACTCTTGAGAGTGCCTTGGACTGCGAGGAGATCCAACCAGTCCATTCTAAAGGAGATCAATCCTGGGTGTTCATTGGAAGGACTGATGCTGAAGCTGAAACTCCAATACTTTGGCCACCTCATGCGACGAGTTGACTCACTGGAAAAGAGTCTGATGCTGGGAGGGATTGGGGGTGGGAGGAGAAGGGGACGACAGAGAATGAGATGGCTGGATGGCATCACCGACTCGATGGACATGAGTTTGAGTGAACTCCAGGGGTTGGTGATGGACAGGGAGGCCTGGTGTGCTGTGATTCATGGGGTCGCAAAGAGTCGGACACGACTGAGCGACTGAACTGAACTGAACTGATGAAGATCCTGCAGAAGCACTGCTGGGCCAAGCAACATCCAGTGGTAGAAATTAGCATGATTCCACACACCAGGCCACTGAGTAGGTGACGTAGCTCTGCATCTCCTTATTACCTTCTACTTGCATCCATCAAGTGTCCCGATAATGGAAGTTCGGTGATGGCTCTGAGACAGAAAGATAGATGGCATATTCCACTTGAAAATGAAGAGCCATCCTTGGTTTTCTAGTAGTAGCCTTTCAGCCTACACTTTAATGTATGATTCTCACTATGCCAACATGTCTTTTAATTTTTTAAATACTGATTTGGCTTTATATATGCCAGCTGACATGAATTATGCAATATTAACTAGCATCTTCCCTGGGACAGTTGCTCAGTTTTATTCCTCCCTTGTGTATGAAATGTAAGTTGTGTGTATAAGCATTTAATCATTCTGATATATAGTGAGCATTCATAGTTTGCAAGCCTCTGTACTCATTTTGAAATGAATCCGATTCTTGCTTTTTAGTGGGCAGTGTGCATTCCAAATATTTAAGACTTGTAAAGAACTGTGCTACCCAAAGATTAATTCCCTGTAGAACAGTACTTTCTGCCTGTATTGGGACTTTGCTAAGGCATCTTTTGGTGAGAGGTCTGAATTACTTTCCTAGTGGAGGCAGCCACTGGGAGATCAAACCTCTGATCAGACCACTGATTCCAGAGTTCATATTTTAGCTTTATCAAGTTAGCCCTTGGATTTTTATAAAGATACTAAAAGGATTAGTTGAAAATGGCTGGCTCTTATGTCTAATTCAGTATGCAATATAGTTATCCGTGCAACTAAGGACACACACTTGCAGTTTCCTGTTCGTTAAGAGGCGGTGAAAACCTGTGGTGTGGACTGGTCAGTAGAGTTCTCTTCTTTTCCTGTTGGTGACATTGTGCGCTCTTCACTGTTACCTTCACCGTTCTTGTCCCGTCCCGTGTTCATGCAGATGCCACATTCTTGATTTGCATAACTCCTTCCTTAAGCTCGTTTTTTGTTTGCTCGTTTGTTTAATTTGCTCAAAGCTCATTTGAAGCACATACTCTAATCAATTATATTGCTAGGAAGAGTTTTCTTTTTCCCAGTCGCATGCTGTGAAATGCCCACTGCTAGGTCCATGTTTCACAGAAATGGCTTTTACTGTGATGGAAAGAGTAAGCTGCGATTGGATCTGAGTTACAGATGTGTTCCTCCCTCACTGGGCAAACTTGTGAGCACCAGGAAACATGTGATATACTGATTTTCATCCTGTCTTGTAGTGTAATTTACTGCAACCATTTCATGACTGTCTCAAATCTACATCTAATACTGTGATCATGTCACCACCTGAACTTTGCTATGCTGCAGCTCTGATGTCCACTGTCTTAGCCCACATATGGAAATGTGGTTCAATATATATTAATAGAGATCTTTTCTGATAGCTATTGAATATCTGCTCTACTGTGATGGTTACAGGCAGTTGTGTAGTCCATAGGGATTCATTGCGTTTATCAGCTATGTGCTGGGCATTGTTACAGGTGCTATAACTAGTGTAGGGAACCAACAGCAAATCCCTCTTCTCGTGGAGCTTATATCAGTATGGATGTGGATCAGCCTTGCCCTGATGGGGTACTCTTGAATGCACTTTTACTAGAGTCAAATGTGGTACAGCACCAGGTAAAATTGTAAAGAAAAGGTGTACAGATTAGGACCAAAATGGTTAGGAGCAGACTTCAGAGAGTCTTGAACTGTGTGAGTCACTGGTGCTTCTTTAGTTTTAATTTACTATTATTCATATCGGTGTTTTTTATATAATAAAGTAATAAAGATGGTGACATTCAGGATATTTTCGTGGCCTTCCCTGGGGTTGAAATTAGCAGATCAATCTGACACATGTCACTAGTAACTGATTTTTATTTTCTTTTTTTTTTTTTAGGTAATTAATTTATTTTTTATTGGAGGCAAATTATTTTACAATATTATATTGGTTGGTTTTGCCATACATTGATATGATTTTGCCCCGGGTTTACATAAGTTCCCCCTCCTGAAGCGCCCTCCCACCTCCCTCCTCCCTTTATCCTCCCTCTGGGTCATCCCCGCATGCCAGCTCCGAGCATCCTATAACATGCATTGACCCTGAACTAGTGATTCGTTTCACATATGACAACATACGTGTTTCAATGCCATTCTCCCAAATCATCCCACCCTCACCCTCTCCCACAGAGTCCCAAAGACTGTTCTATACATCTGTGTCTCTTTTGCTGTCTCGTATACAGGGTTATCATTTGCATCTTTCTAAATTCCATATATATGTGTTAGTATACTGTATTGGTGTTTTTCTTTCTGGCTTACTTCACTCTGTATAATAGGCTCCAGTTTCATCCACCTCATTAGAACTGATTCAAATGTATTCTTTTTAATGGCTGAATAATACTCCATTGTGTATATGTACCAAAGCTTTCTTATCCATTCATCTGCAGATGGACATCTAGGTTGCTTCCATGTCCTGGCTATTATAAACAGTGCTGCAATGAACATTGGAGTACACGTGTCTCTTTCAATTCTGGTTTCCTCGGTGTGTATGCCCAGGAGTGCGATTGCTGGATCATATGGCAGTTCTATTTCCAATTTTTTGAGGAATCTCCACACTGTTCTCCATAGTGGCTGTACTAGTTTGCATTCCCACCAACAGTGTAAGAGGGTTCCTTTCTCTCCACATCCTCTCCAGCATTTATTGCATGTAGACTTTAGGATAGCAGCCATTCTGACTGGTGTGAAATGGTATCTCATTGTGGTTTTGATTTGCATCTCTCTGATTATGAGGGATGTTGAGCATTTTTTCATGTGTTTATTAGCCATCTTTATGTCTTCTTTGGAGAAATGTCTGTTTAGTTCTTTGGCCCATTTTTTGATTGGGTCATTTATTTTTCTGGAATTGAGCTGCAGGAGCTGCTTGTATAATTTGGAGATTAATCCTTTATCAGTTGCTTCATTTGCTATTATTGTCTCCCATTCTGAAGGCTGTCTTTTAACCTTACTTATAGTTTCCTTTGCTGTGCAGAAGCTTTTGATTTTAATTAGGTCCCATTTGTTTATTTTTGCTTTTATTTCCAATATTCTGGGAGGTGGGTCATGGAGGATCCTGCTGTGATTTATGTCGGAGAGTGTTTTGCCTACGTTCTCCTCTAGGAGTTTTATAGTTTCTGGTCTTACATTTAGCTCTCTAATCCATTTTGAGTTTATTTTGGTGTATGGTGTTAGGAAGTGTTCTAGTTTCATTCTTTTACAAGTGGCTGACCAGTTTTCCCAGCACCACTTGTTAAAGAGACTGTCTTTTCTCCATTTTATATTCTTGCCTCCTTTGTCAAAGATGAGGTGTCCATAGATGCGTGGATTTATCTCTGGGCTTTCTATTTTGTTCCACTGATCTATATTTCTGTCTTTATGCCAGTACCATACTGTCTTGATGACTGTGGCTTTGTAGTAGAGCCTGAAGCCCGGCAGGTTAATTCCCACAGTTCCATTTTTCTTCCTCAAGATTGCTTTGGCTATTCGAGGTTTTTTGTATTTCCATACAAATTGTGAGATTATTTGTTCTAGTTCTGTGAAAAATATTGTTGGCAGCTTGATAGGGATTGCATTGAATGTATAAATTACTTTGGGTAGTATACTCATTTTTACAATATTTATTCTTCCAATCCATGAACATGGTATATTTCTCCATCTATTAGTGTCCTCTTTGATTGCTTTCAGTAGTGTTTTATAGTTTTCTATGTACAAGTCTTTTGTTTCCTTAGGTAGATATATTCCTAAGTATTTAATTCTTTTCGTTGCAACAGTGAATGGAATAGTTTCCTTAATTTCTCTTTCTATTTTCTCATTATTAGTGTATAGGAATGCAAGGGATTTCTGTGTGTTGATTTTATATCCTGCAACGTTACTGTAATCATTGATTAGCTCTAGTAGTTTTCTGGTAGAGTCTCTAGGGTTTTCTGTGTAGAGGATCATGTCATCAGCGAACAGTGAAAGTTTTACTTCTTCTTTTCCAATTTGTATTCCTTTTATGTCTTTTTCTGCTCTGATTGCTGTAGCCAAAACTTCCAGAACTATGTTGAATAGTAGTGGTGAGAGTGGGCACCCTTGTCTTGTTCCTGACTTTAGGGGAAATGCTTTCAGTTTTTCACCATTGAGGATAATGTTTGCTGTGGGTTTGTCATATATAGCTTTTATTATGTTGAGATATGTCCCTTCTATTCCCACTTTCTGGAGGGTTTTTATCATAAATGGATGTTGAATTTTGTCGAAGGCTTTCTCTGCATCTATTGAGATAATCATATGATTTTTATTTTTCAGTTTGTTAATGTGGTGTATTACGTTGACTGATTTGCGGATATTGAAGAATCCTTGCATTCCTGGGATAAAGCCCACTTGGTCATGATGTATGATCTTCTTAATATGCTGTTGGATTCTGATTGCTAGAATTTTGTTAAGGATTTTTGCATCTATGTTCATCAGTGATATTGGCCTGTAGTTTTCTTTTTTTGTGGGGTCTTTACCAGGTTTTGGGATTAGGGTGATGGTGGCCTCATAGAATGAGTTTGGAAGTTTCCCTTCCTCAGCAATTTTCTGGAAGAGTTTGAGTAGAATAGGTGTTAGCTCTTCTCTAAATTTTTGGTAGAATTCAGCTGTGAAGCCGTCTGGACCTGGGCTTTTGTTTGCTGGGAGATTTTTGATTACATTTTCAATTTCCGTGCTTGTGATGGGTCTGTTCAGATTTTCTATTTCTTCCTGGTTCAGTTTTGGAAAGTTGTACTTTTCTAGGAATTTGTCCATTTCTTCCAGGTTATTCATTTTATTGCCGTATAATTCCTGATAGTATTCTCTAATAATCCTTTGTATTTCTTTGTTGTCAGTTGTGATCTCTCCATTTCCATTTCTAATTTTATTGATTTGGTTCTTCTTCCTTTGTTTCTTGATAAGTCTGGCTAGTGGTTTGTCAATTTTATTTACCTTCTCAAAGAACCAGCTTTTGGCTTTGTTGATTTTTGCTATGGTCTCTTTTGTTTCTTTTGCATTTATCTCTGCCCTAATTTTTACAATTTCTTTCCTTCTACTGACACTGGGGTTCTTCATTTCTTCCTTTTCTAGTTTCTTTAGATGTAGAGTTAGGTTATTTAGTTGACTTTTTTCTTGTTTCTTGAGGTGTGCCTGTATTGCTATGAACTTCCCCCTTAGCACTGCTTTTACAGTGTCCCAGAGGTTTTGGGTTGTTGTGTTTTCATTTTCATTCATTTCTATGCATATTTTGATTTCTCTTTTGATTTCTTCTATGATTTGTTCGTTGGTCAGCAGCGTGTTGTTCAGTCTCCATATGTTGGCATGTTTAATAGTTTTTCTCCCATAATTAAGATCTAATCTTACTGCATTGTGGTCAGAAAAGATGCATGGAATGATTTCAACTTTTTTGAATTTACCAAGGCTAGATTTATGGCCCAGGATGTGATCTATCCTGGAAAAGGTTCCATGTGCACTTGAGAAAAAGGTGAAATTCATTGTTTTGGGGTGAAATGTCCTATAGATATCATATAGGTCTAACTGGTCTATTGTATCATTTAAAGATTGTGTTTCCTTGTTAATTTTCTGTTTAGTTGATCTATCCATAGATGTAAGTGGGGTATTAAAATCTCCCACTATTATTGCATTATTGTTTATTTCCCCTTTCATACTTGTTAGTAATTGTCTTACATATTGCAGTGCTCCTATGTTGGGTGCATAAATATTTATAATTGTTATATCTTCATCTTGGATTGATCCTTTGATCATTATGTAGTTTCCTTCTTTGTCTCTTTTCACAGCCTTTGTTTTAAAGTCTATTTTATCTGATATGAGTATGGCATCTGGTCCCATCACTTCATGGGAAATAGATGGAAAAACAGTGGAAACAGTGTCAGACTTTGTTTTTTTGGGCTCCAAAATCACTGCAGATGCTGATTGCAGCCATGAAATTAAAAGACGCTTGCTCCTTGGAAGGAAAGTTATGACCAACCTTGATAGTATATTAAAAAGCAGAGACATTACTTTGCCGACCAAGGTCCGTCTAGTCAAGGCAATGGTTTTTCCCATGGTCATGTATGGATGTGAGAGTTGGACTGTGAAGAAAGCTGATCGCCGAAGAATCGATGCTTTTGAACTGTGGTGTTGGAGAAGACTCTTGAGAGTCCCTTATACTGCAAGGAGATCCAACCAGTCCATTCTAAAGGAGATCAATCCTGGATGTTCATTGGAGGGACTGATGCTAAAGCTGAAACTCCAATACTTTGGCCACCTCATGAGACGAGTTGACTCACTGGAAAAGACTCTGATGCTGGGAAAGGTTGGGGGCGGGAGGAGAAGGGGACGACGGAGAATGAGATGGCTGGATGGCATCACCGACTCTGTGGACATGAGTTTGAGTGTACTCCGGGAGTTGGTGATGGACAGGGAGGCCTGGCGTGCTGTGATTCATGGGGTCGCGGAGAGTCGGACACGACTGAGCGACTGAACTGAACTGAACTGAACTGAACTCCTGCTTTCTTTTGGTCTCTATTTGCATGGAATATCTTTTTCCAGCCCTTCACTTTCAGTCTGTGTGTGTCCCTCGTTTTGAGGTGGGTCTCTTGCAGACAACATATATGGGGGTTTTGTTTTTGTATCCATTCAGCCAGCCTTTGTCTTTTGGTTGGGGCATTCAACCCATTTACGTTTAAGGTAATTATTGATAAGTACGATCCCGTAGCCATTTTCTTTATTGCTTTGGGTTCGAGTTTATACACCCTTTCTGTGTTTCCTGTCTAGAAAAGATCCTTTAGCATTTGTTGGAGAGCTGGTTTGGTAATGCTGAATTCTCTCAGCTTTTGCTTGTCTGTAAAGCTTTTGATTTCTCCTTCATATTTGAATGAGATCCTTGCTGGGTACAGTAGTCTGGGCTGTAGGTTATTTTCTTTCATCACTTTAAGTATGTCTTGCCATTCCCTCCTGGCGTGAAGAGTTTCTGTTTAAAGATCAGCTCTTATTCTTATGGGAATCCCCTTGTGTGTTATTTGCTGTTTTTCCCTTGCTGCTTTTAATATTTGTTCTTTGTGTTTGATCTTTGTTAATTTGATTAATATGTGTCTAGGAGTATTTCGCCTTGGGTTTATCCTGTTGGGGACTCTCTGGGTTTCTTGGACTTGGGTGATTATTTCTTTCCCTATTTTAGGGAAGTTTTCAACTATTATCTCCTCAAGTATTCTTTCATGGTCTTTCTTTTTGTCTTCTTCTTCTGGGATTCCTATGATTCGAATGTTGGAGCGTTTAACATTGTCCCAGAGGTCTCTAATATTGTTCCCATTTCTTTTAATTTGTTTTTCTTTTTTCCCCTCTGTTTCATTTATTTCTACAATTCTATCTTCTAGCTCACTTATCCTGTCTTCTGCCTCTGTTATTCTACTGTTTGTTCCCTCCAGAGTGTTTCTGATCTCATCTATTGTATTATTCATTGTATATTGACTCTTTTTTATTTCCTCTAAGTCCTTATTAAACCTTTCTTCCATCTTCTCAATCCTTTTCTCCAGGTTATTTATCTGTAACTCCATTTTGCTTTCAAGATTTTGAATCATTTTCACCACCAAAATTCGAAATTCGTTTTCATGTAGATTCCCTATATCTTCCTCTTTTGTTTGTGTTGGTGGGCATTTATCTTGTTCCTTTACTTGCTGGGTATTTCTCTGCTTCTTCATCTTGCTTATAATGCTTTGCTTGGGGTGGCCTTTCCCTCTTCTGGCCGTTTGTGGAGTTCTCTTTATTTTGTAGTTTCCTTGCTGTGTGTGGGGTTGGACAGGTGACTTGTCAATGTTCCCTGGTTATGGAAGCCTGTGTCAGTGTTCTGGTGGGTGGAGCTGGATTTCTTCTCTCTGGAGTGCAATGAAGTGTCCAGTAATGAGTTATGAGATGTCAGTGGGTTTGGAGTGACTTTGGGCAGCCTGTATATTGAAGCTCAGGGCTAGTTTCCTGTGTTACTGGAGAATTTGCGTGGTATGTCTTGCTCTAGAACTTGTTGACCCTTGGGTTTAGTGTAGGTATGGAGATGTTTGATGAGCTCCTATCGATTAATGTTCCCTGGAGTCAGGACTTCTCTGGTGTTCTCAGGATTTGGGCTTAAGCCTCTTGCCTCTGGTTTTTGGTCTTATTCTTGGAGTTGTCTCTAGACGTCTCTCTCTGTCATTTCCAAGGTGGTTCCCTCTGTTTTAGCTTCTGTCTGCTGGTCTCTTCAGTGTCTAATTTCCGCCCTGATACTAGGGGGTGGGTGGACACTTTTTAAGGCTCAGTTGTTCAGTCCTGTTCTGGGAAGGGAGGAACGCTGCAGTCGAATATCTCTGGCGTCTGTGGGGAGTGCTCGCAGCGTCTCGGCCACACTGGGTTTGCCCCCGCTCACAGCACGTATGCTGTCCCAGTCTATACTGCACAGGCTCTAGGTTGCTCTGCCGGGAACTGTCCGAGGCCGGCACCGGGTTGTATGCACTTCCCAGGTCTGAGCGGCTCAAGTTCAGGTTCTCAGGTACTCCACAAAGGCGCAGACTTGGTTGGGCCTGCATTCTGTGCCTTCTCCGGTCCGAGCAGCTCAGGGGACCAGGTGTTTGGCGAGCGTGGTCTCTGCGACTTATCGCCTCCCCAGTCCCCGCCACTCAGTTTTCTGGGTGTACAACCGGCGCACCTTCTCAGGGGGATATCGACCGGCCCGAGCCCAAGAAGTCCTGATTAGCAACAAGCCTGTGTGCAGTTTGTATCAGATGCCTTTCTGGGGCCGTGGTTGCCCGCTCCGGCTCTGGCTGCACTCCCTGCCTGTCTCGGCGGGGGATGGGGGATGGGCCAGCTGCAGCCGTCTCTCTGCTCAGTCCTTTATTCTGTGAGCGGGGCTGGCCGAGTCATAGGTTAGAGCTTTCCGCCTTTTCGTGGGGAAGCTATCCCACAGTCTGCTTTGCTTTCCCCAGTTCTCTCAAATTGTTCTCGCGGCATTCAAGCCCAGTCCTCTCTCTAAGCAGTTCAGCCGGCTCCTCCCTGCCCAGCCCCCGCTTGCTAATGGCGTATGCAGGCGTCTGCGCTGCTTCTCCACTGGGAGTTACCGTTTGGCAGGTAGTCTGTGGGTTTTAAAAAAGTCTTAAAAAAAAAAGAGGGTTATGTGGCCCTCTGAGCTTCCAAGGCTCGCCACAGATTCGCCAGTGAGAATGTTTCCTGGTGTTTGGAAACTTCTCTCTTTTTAAAGCCTCCCTTCCCAGGACGGAGCTCCGTCCTTACTTCTTTTGTCTCGCTTTTTATCTTTTATGTTTTTTCCTACCTCCTTTCGAAGACAATGGGCTGCTTTTCTGGGTGCCTGACGTCCTCTGCCAGCATTCAGAAGTTGTTTTGTGGACTTTACTCGCGTTCAAATGTTCTTTTGATGAATTTGCGGGGGAGAGAGTGATCTCGCCGTCCTATTCCTCCGCCATCTTGTTCCTTTCTCTCTGATTTTTATTTTCAAGCAATAGCATACATGTACACACACATCACTGTGGGCATATCTGCATAAAATGAACATTTGTGATTTCATATTTCAAGTATATGCTCAAGTAGAAAGCAAAACTCTGCATCACCTTGATACTGGCAAAACAGTTTGTTTTGTGGTTGATCTTTCTGAAAATAACTGTGTTTGAATTAATTTATGTTTAAGTGAGACTCACAGGAGAACAAAAAGTTGACATGAATCCAATAGAAAAATAAATCTACCCGTTCTTGTGAAAGAATGTAACTAAGTATGAGCTAAGTATGCTTCTTCTTCAGGATCATAGGCTAAAGAGGCAGTCAAGGAAGAGGACTGAAATTGAACACATGTATTTAAGTTAAAGCTGTCAGTAACAGAATGAAAAGGAATCTAGGTACTTTCCCCAACCAACTCTGTGTATCAAAGCTTTACAAGCAGGAAAGAGACTTTTTCCAGGCCCCCTCTTCTATAGGAGAGTACTTCAAGTATTTGGAAATGACTGTCATGTCCCCTCAAAGTTGTATGTCATGTCAAAGTGAAACCACATACACATACATGCACACAATTCACAAGTTGAATGGCTGCTTCTCTGACTAAACTTTACAGGATACCACATCATCAACATAGGTCACTGAATATTATCTACGAAGAGTCTGGCCTTTAATCATTGTGTTCCATAGATACCTATTGATACACATTTCTAGAACTCTCTAATACCCCCAAATCTCAGTCTTATTTCAGGCCTTCACCTTGTTCATAGGTTTCTTATGGATGAAGTACATTTATTTTGCTTTTGAGTAAGAGTGATTTGTAGTTAAAAATATGTTGAGAGCCCTGAGACTCCGGTCCCTAACTGGGAAGAACGGAGAGGTAGTTAGACAAATGTAGACTTTTGAAAAAGGAGAAATGGATGCTAATCAAGAAGTACAAACAGCAGCTCATTTGGGAAAGGGTCTGACATTGATTTCTCTTCAGTGGCGTGGAGGTGATTGTGCTGCAATTTTCGCACTGTACTTGGCCTGAGTTGTTGGGGAAAAATAAAGTTGTTTATTGATTAGCATCTGAAAAGCCAATTAGTACTGAGTTTGCTTGAAAGAAAAAAAACAAGAGCACAATGTCAGAACCTGATGTAAGTGTTTTCAAGACTAACAAGCACCCTAGGACTAATAAGCTGGCCCTGAAATTCTGAAGAGTCTGAATGGGAACTTGATTTCTCCTTCAGTCCACAATTTCAGGCCAGTTATTGCCTCTTTCTGATCACATGACTGTATAGTTGTTATCCTATGCATGTTTCTTTGGTAAACACAGTATTTTTTTGTGTTTAATTTTTATTATGTGTTTCTTTGTACCAACTTATTTCTCCTAATCTCTTCCTGGTAGCATAATGGAGAGAAAGTTGCCATGAACATGGACGAAAATCAAGAAATCAGCAATTTCTAAAACATACCACGTGAATGCCTGTTCTAAAGGGATTAACATAAGGTCAAATAAGGGATGACTTGTAAGGACAAGTGAGTTTGAGAAAGGCTGGTTTACACTTAGTTTATAGAGAGCCCTCAGTGTGTTAATGGACATGGGGACTCTCTAAGACAAGAGGGCTTGGGAGAATGGGCTACCTCCTTAATTTTTTTCTTTTCTCCCATCCTGTTTGTCTGTCTATCCACCTGTCCATTCATCTGTCCAACAGATTTCTTTCATTCAGTAAACTGCTGTGCAAGACCCTTGGCAGGGAGCTGGGATGACTTACTGTTGAGACAGAGAAGAGAATCTAAGGTTCTAAGGGAAAGAAACTTGGCCTGATCTTGGAGATTTTTTTGGAAGTTAGGGTTAGATTTTTTTGGAAGTTAGGGTTAGGGTTTGGATAGTTTTGTCTGCTTATGTGAGACTTTAGTTTCCTGAGAATAATAAGAGCTGTTTTTCTTTCCTGTTTGGCTTGGAAACGCCTTCCTCTTGGAAGTACTAAGTGAAATGGAACATAGAGGCAGTTGAGTGGGCCCAAAGGAGAGGAGACTCAGACTGGCACTGCGGCCTCAGTGCTGGATCTGTCAGCATTTTGAGTGCCAGATCCTGGGCTGCGGGGGGTGAGTAAAACACAGTCCTCAGACTGAACTCACAGAGCCCAGAGTCTGTCTGTTGCCCAGCCAGCTGAGCTCAACGGGGAAGTGAATCTGTGAACCAGAGAGAGACTCAGTGCAGAAGTTCTCACCGTCCACTGTTGTCTGAGCTTGTCAGGTGGAGGCACAAAGATGGGGGACCCCTTGCCTTGTCCAGGTGAGCAAGGATTGCACGTAAGGGTGATGTAGCCATGAATTCTCAGATCCAGCAGAAAAACTCAGCTCCCAGCCAGCAAACCCTGGCAAAAGACATGGACATTGACTCTTGAAATGGAATGTTTTCAAGCTGAGAGTTTAGTAGCAATAAAACCAAGAGTGAGTACTAGGGGCTTGCAAATTACAAAACACATGCAACTTCATTGTTATGAGCTTAAATAAATCAGTCACAGGAGGTGTTTCCAGCTGGTCAAAACTGAAATAAAGACAGGAATATCTGTTGTCCATTCTGAGGGCTAAAGCAGAACTCCCCCACATTCATCATGAGCCAGCTTACCCAGAGACACTGTCTCTGCCTCTAGAGGGAGAGGAGCGGGATCCATCATGGGCACACGTTGTCTTCTCCTGTGAAAATAATATGTTACCTCTGGAATCCATTGCCTGTTTTATTACAGCTTTTTATTAGGTTATTACAGAATAAGCTATTGTATATTAATCAAATTATTTCTCTTGGAAGAGTTTGGTTCTTGATGGATGGTTAATGCCTCTGTAGGTCTTGCTGAAATACAGCAGAAATGCTGTTTTCTGAGGCACCATGAGTGGCTGGGAAGAGGGTGACTATAAAGGTCTCCAAATCAAGAGACACCTCTAATTCCAGGATTTGGAGGTTGTAGACAGCCCTGTGACTCTGACATCTCTGGGCTTTTAATGTGTTTTGGTCCCCAAGACCCCATAAATCATCTTGAAATGAGCTGTTGTCTGCTTGGTGTTTTTGTAGGGTTTCCAGAAAACTTCTCCTGCCCCTCCATGAATCTCTGCTGGCTGAATCTGTAATTCTACCCTCTCATATTCAGTCTTGTAGCTGGAGGCTTTAGTGCCAGTGAAAATGCGTATGCATCTTGGATTTTGGTAGAAGGCTTTTGACTGGTTGTTTATCTTATAGTATAAATGTGCTTCAGAACAGTTCTCCACATCAGTATACCTCAATTTAAAAGTACACTCTGAGTTGCCCCAGGTACCTTGTTAGGTGCTTGGGGAAATGTAAACAATCAGAAATGACCTCTGACCTCATAGAATCTTTCAGTTTCAGTGGCTTTCACAGTCCTTTTAAATTGATTGAGAAACTAGAGGCCCGGGTCAAATCCAGAGTGCTGTCTGTTTTTTGTAAACAAAGTTTTATTGGAACATAGCCATAACCCTTCATATGTGTGTATTTCTATGGTTACATTTGCATTACAACAGCAGAGTTGAGTTGTGGCAGAAATCATAAAGCCTGAGAAGCCTGTAATACTTACTGATATTTGACCCATTATAGGAAAAGCTTGGGAACTGCTGCTTTAAAATTCCCCAAACTGGAGCCTCATCCCAAAATATTTTAAAACAGTAGATCTGTGGACAGTCAGATAGACTTATATGCATAGACCTCTGCTGTAGAGGTCTTATATACACTCTTTCCATGAAGGGGTTCTGTCAGTTTTCCCTTTGATTTCTTTTTTTTCTTTTTTCTTTTTCGAGCAATTTCTCCTCTCCTTCCCTCCCCTTTTAAAGTTGGGGCATGATCCTGCCGCCATAGTTGTCTATCCTTTGTAATTCTCCTTTGGCATTTCATCTCCCAACTTCCTCCACCCTCCTGGTATTATTAACTGTTCTTCGAAGATGCCCCAGAAATCTACATATCTGACCGTTACTCTTCTCCTAGATTCCCTCCCTATTATTCCCGTTGCCTGAACCGGAGGGCTCTCTTTGTTCAAATTTATGTCTGAAATAAAATTCATCATCATTTCCTCCAAGCCAGCTCACCCTCCAGACTTTCTAATTTTCTGTTATTGGTAGCATCAATCTCCCTCTCTGAGATCTTAGTCATTAATAATAATGATCATATTTGCCTCAAATTTTACCTCTTGGTCCTGAAAAACAAATCTAGTTGAAATCAAGACCTAAGGACAAATAATGAAGGGTGAAGCTTTGTTAATAGTTTGCAAACTTTACCCGATGTATGCTGCTGCCAAGTCACTTCAGTCGTGTCCGACTCTGTATGACCCCATAGACGGCAGCCCACCAGGCTCCCCCGTCCCTGGGATTCTCCAGGCAAGAACACTGGAGTAGGTTGCCATTTCCTTCTCCAATGTGTGAAATTAAAGTTGCTCAGTCGTGTCCAACCCTTAGTGACCCCATGGAATGCAGCCTACCAGGCTCCTCCATAGGCCTTCTTAATTTTCCTATGGAAGATACCGGCAGAGAAGGAAATTAACCATGGTCAGGTACCCACAGCGAGCCAGGAACTGTGTAGGCTACTTTTCCTACATAATGCTCTTAATAATGCAGTGAAGAAATATTTTCATGCTCATTTTACAGGTGGGAAAGCTGAGTCAGACAGACTAAGCAACCTTACCAAATGTCACACATCTAATGGATGGTGGTATTGATAACTAGATCAAAGTGTTAAATGTTATTTCCCATCCTTTTGTCATATAGAAAAGCCAGCTTCTACTTATGAAGAATGTTTTGGGACTTTATTGAACTGATGTTTGCTGAATTTTCTTTTTAAATATAATATTATTCAAAAACCAACTAAAGTATATTGAGTGAATACTGACTCTAGTTTTGAGTCTGTTCCTGTCATGCTGAAAGTGATAATAGCAATAACACCAATAGCAGTTGACACTTACTGAAGGAGGTATGATGTTGCAGGCATCCTGCCAACCACACAGCATGGATATTTATTTGATTTTTGTTTTCACTTTAACACTGCAGTGCTGATTCTTTGAATATGTCCATTTGATAAATAAGGACACTGGAACTTAGAGATGTTTAATAACCTGTGTACAGTCAAATAGCTGGTAGGCATTCAGACTGCAAAGTCCTTAAACTTGTCATCTGCAAATGATGATATGTTATTTTATGTTTAACAACCAGCACTGTTTTTTTGAGGGCAGGGTGATTTGGAGCACTCTGCGATTTCTGTAGTATAACTATTCCCAAGCTGGTTCATTTCAAGCTATCAAGGTGACATCATTGCTTGTCAGTATACTTGAAAATCTTACAGTGGGCTCTATGATCCTGTATTGACCAGCTTTGCCCGGAATCAGATACAGGTACTTTGATATATTGGGAAAGTTTATTAATGTGCTTATTTATTCGACATACCAGAAAGGCTGGAATGCTGGTGAGACAGAATATGCTCCAGTGCAAAGAGGTTGGAGAGGATAATAGTGGCGGGATTGAAGGGTAGTAAGTTTTGGAGTAAAAGTGAGATATAAGCCCAGAATCTTGAACAGGGGGAGACATTTGGGAGGTAGAGAGGGCCCTCTCAGTGCAGAATCATGAGCAAACAGGGACTGTTTGGGATTCAGCGAGGTCACACTGACCCACTGAGCACAGAGAGTAACTTGGGAAGAAGAGTCTAGAAGGAGCCCACTCAAAAGAGAGACATGCCATTTCAGTTCTATCGGAGTGAGTGTCCAAGATCATCTGCCTCCCTGAAAATCTGCAATTTGGACTTTGAAGGAGGTAGTGACCACCCTATCCCCTGCAATTATAAACACACCAAAGGCAGCCAGGGGCAGTGGCATTTTATGTTTTTCAGTAGATCATTCCAAATACTTGGATTTATAAAATGGCTTTCAACCCAAATTTTCTTCACAGTGGGATTGCTATTCATGAAGATTTGAATGATACATATTCAAAATTAGCTTAACTCCAAATATTTACAAAGACTCTCTATGCCCCAAATTTGAAATGAGATATATCCCTAATTTTTAAAAACATAATCCCCAAACTTCAAAGCTCTCAAACCACAGAAAGTTTAAACTATGCTGATGTTCTTATCTACTGGGTGCACTACTTGTGCTATTGAAATGGAAAGAATGTGTTCTTCTCTGTTGGAATTCTTTATACTCTGATGGCTTATGTGCACCAACTATTCTGCAAGTGATATGATACTTAAGTTATAGCATCAGTGACTATTTAATTACAATGGTCTATATTATATGAAATAACTATGTCATCTATGCAGTAGCATTAATTTTAGCTCTAGAAAATACCTCCGTAGAATTAGTAAGCCTGGCTTGAAATTTGAATTTGATAAGCTGGTTATGATGTGCCATGATATTACCAGAGAAGCAAACATATCGCATAATACAAGAGATAATTCTAAAATGAAACAAAGCAGCAGCAACAGATTTAGGAGAACAAATCAGTGATATGGTTGCAGATTTATACTCAGAGAAAAATAAACATATTCCTTTCCTATATATTAATCCTTCTTCTTATTATTATGAAATTACTGTTTAATAACAAAAGTTACTTTTGAATTAGCAGAGCTGTGGCTCATGTGAAGTTTTGGTGAATGGCATATCTCCCATGGATGCGTGCAAGCGTGCATGCTAAGTCGCTTCAGTCATATCTGACTCTTTGTGACCCCATGGATTGTAACCTGCCAGGTTCCTCTGTTCATGGAATTCTCCAGGCAAGAACACTGGAATGGGTTGCCATGCCCTCCGCCAAGGGACCTTCTCAACCCAGGGATCGAACTTGCATCTCTTGTGTCTACCTGCATTGGCAGGCAGGTTCTTTACCACTAGTGCCACCTGGGAAGCCCACGCTTCCCATATACATTTGATTATCAAGTCACAGAGCTCCCCATAAAAGGCACCACTCTGTGGCTTAGTCAAGATTTCAGCAGTTATTCCCCAAGTTGCCTTTCTGTGGGCTGAGGGTTAGGGTTAGCGTTAGAGCTCATGATGAACCTGTGGCTCTGTACCTCTGGCAAAGATAACCCACATGTCTACAATGGAAGCATCTGTAGACCAAGCCTGTCCATTCCTCACCTGAAATATCTTTATTGCAAAGATAATATGATAAGAAGTGTCTATGAAGGGCCAGGGTAGAGCTGGGTTTCACTCACACAATTTGCAAGCCCTGCTGTTTAATCTGCTGTTTGTTCACCCCCATAGTGCTTCATTTTGGGAAGAGGCCAGTAGACAGCAGGCCTTGGGAGGGACGTTCTCTTCCTCTTGGCAACTGTAGGCACTTTAATTATTAAAGATCATCATCTTGACTTGTTCAGAACCATCAAAACCAAACTGTGTGATGACATCTTTGAGAGCAAGGAGCCCATTACCTGTGCATCTTTGCCTCTGTCCTGGCGTGTGTCATGATGCTTACTCTCATCCTGACTACTGGATGCTTTTTCTATTGGATGTTATTCCCAAGAAAAGAATGCTGACTTGGTGCTTTTACTCCTTTATTAAAAAAATCTATTTCTTTAATAATGATCTAAAGGAAAGGGTTCTGGCTCACTCACTCACTCACTAGCCATGGGGAGTATGAAATAGACATCTTAACTCTGTAGATCTGTTTACTCATTTGTAAAATAAGGTGTTGAGACTTGGTGCTGCACCAGAGAAAAGTGGGTCTCTAGGGATGTCCTGTGGAGCTCCATCTGCCCCTCATTTCCATCAGCTGGGAGGCGTTTTCATCAGCAAGGCAGAGGATGTGGTGCTGAAAGGCATAGTGAGTATCTGAATGACAAAAGCAGAACAAAAAGACTGCAGCAGCTTAGAACGGTGGACTACCTTCCATAGGTGAAAGCTTCCTCTGAATATAAAGCTTCTCTAATGGTATAAAGCAGTGTGAATGAGACAGGAAGTCTACTGCTTCAAAAGTAGTATCTTTCAATAAGATTCAGGAGAAATAGGCTGTAAAGTTACTGCGAGATATAGCTTCAAGAAAAATACTTAAATTGTATAAGCACATACGATCAAGGACATGGGATATATCCAGATCAAATCAGTTCATCTCTCTGGACAAAACTATAATTTGAAAAGATACATGTACTCCTCTGTTCACAGTAGCCAGGTCATGGGAACAACCAAAATGTCCACTGACAAATGAATGGATAGAGAGGATGTGGTATATGTACACACAACAGAATACTACCCAGTCGTGAAAAGAGAATGCAATAACGCCATTTGCAGCAACATAGATGGAGCTAGGGATTATCATACTAGGTGAAGTAAGTCAGAGAAGGATAGATACCATATGTCACTTATGTATGGAATTTAAACTATGACACAATGAACCTATCTGTGAAACAGCAACGAACTCACACATATAAAGTTGGATCATCGGAAAAGCAAGAGAGTTCCAGGAAAACATCGACTTCTGCTTCATTGACTATGCCAAAACCTTTGACTGTGTGGACAACAACAAACTCTGGAAAATTCTTAAAGAGATGGGAATACAAGACCACCTGACCTGCCTCCTGAGAAATCTGTATGCAGGTCAGGAAGCAACAGTTAGAACTGGACATGGAACAACAGACTGGTTCCAAATAGGAAAAGGAGTATGTCAAGGCTGTATATTGTCACCCTGCTTATTTAACTTATATGCAGAGTACATCATGAGGAATGCTGGGCTGGAAGAAGCACAAGCTGGAGTCAAGATTGCTGGGAGAAATATCAATAACCTCAGATATGCAGATGACACTACCCTTATGGCAGAAAGTGAAGAGGAACTCAAAAGCCTCTTGATGAAAGTGAAAGAGGAGAGTGAAAAAAGTTGGCTTAAAGCTCAACATTCAGAAAACTAAGATCATGGCCTCTGGTCCCATCACTTCATGGCAAATAGATGGGGAAACAATGGAGACAGTGACAGACTTTATTTTTTCGGTTCCAGAATCACTGCAGATGGTGACTTCAGCCGTGAAATTAAAAGATCCTTGCTCCTTGGAAGAAAACTTATGGCAAACCTAGACAGCATATTAAAAAGCAGAGACATTACTTTGCCAACAAAGGTCCATCTAGTAAAAGCTATGATTTTTCCAGTAGTCAAGTATGGATGTGAGCTGCTGCTGCTGCTAAGTCACTTCAGTCGTGTCCGACTCTGTGTGACCCCATAGATGGATGCCCGCCAGGCTCCCCTGTCCCTGGGATTCTCCAGGCAAGAACACTGGAGTGGGTTGCCATTTCCTTCTCCAATGTGTGAAAGTGAAAAGTGAAAGTGAAGTCGCTCAGTCATGTCCGACCCTTAGCGACCCCACAGACTGCAGCCTACCAGGCTCCCCCATCCATGGGATTTTCCAGGCGTGTGAGAGTTGGACTATAAAGAAAACTGAGCACCGAAGAATTGATGCTTTTGAACTGTGGTGTTGGAGAAGACTCTTGAGAGTCCTTTGGACTGCAAGGAGATCCAATCTGTCCATCCTGAAGGACATCGATGAGTCCTGAATATTCATTGGAAGGACTGATGCTGAAGCTGGAACTCTAATACTTTGGCCACCTGATGCGAAGAATTGACTCATTGGAAAAGACCCTGATGCTGGGAAAGATTGAAGGCGGGTAGGGAAGGGGATGACAGAGGATGAGATGGTTGGATGGCATCACCGACTCAATGGACATGAGTTTGAGTAAACTTCAGGAGTTGGTGATTGACTGGGAAGCCTGGAGTGCTGCAGTCCATGGGGTTGCAAAGAGTCAGACACGACTAAGTGACAAACTGAATGTGAGATGTTATACAAATGTGAGATGATAGCTCACTGTGGTTTTGATTTGCTGTTCCTTGATGATGAATCATGTTGAGCATCTCTTCATGTGCCTGTTGGACATCTGTATGTCGTCTTTAGAAAAAAATGTCTCTTTAGATCCTCTGCTCATATTTTAATTGAGCTTCTTTTTGATGTTGAGTCATATGAATTCCCTGTGTTTTTGGGGTATTAATCTGTTATCAAATACATCATTTGCAAATATATTATCCCATTCATTAAGCTGCCTTTTCACTTGGTTGATAGTTACCATTATCATGCAAAAGCTTTTTAGTTTGATGTAGTGCCATTTGTTTCCTTTTGCTTTTGTTTCTAAATCATGAAAGTTTTTTAAGGAAGAAGACTAGCAGACTTTCAAGGAGGGATGCTAAAATTTATTTCACAATGTCTCTAGTTTGGATGAGGGTAGAGAATAATTGTTGAGACGGTACTGCTCTTGTAAAGGAGTGTTTGACAAGCATACGTTAAGCCTGTCTGGTTATCTGCTATGACACTCAGCCCTTGGGTTTCAGAGAATAGAAACCTGTCTTATGGCTTCTCACAATGGCCTTGAAAAGTCAAACAGACATGGAGAAATGACATGAAAATATGGTATTTGCTGTGGCAGGGATGGAGAAGAAGGGAACATGGAATCAAATCCAGCACTTAGCAGGTCACGGAGAGCAGTAACCTCTTCTCTCTCTGTTGTTATCTCAATGTGATTAGCTAATACATTCACAACCCAGAGGAGCTTCCCTTGGGTCAGACGCTGTTCTATTTTTACTGGTATTAGTCACTGGATGCCATGAGTCAACTCATTGGAAAAGACCCTGATGCTGGGAAAGATTGAGGGCAGGAGAAGTGGGCAACAGAGAATGAGAAAGTTGGATGGCATCATCAAGCCAATGACGTGAGTTTGAGCAAGCTCCAGGAGACAGTGAAGGACAGGGAAGCCTGGCGTGCTGCAGTCCCCGGGGTTGCAAAGAGTTGGACACAACTTAGCAAATAAAAGCAACAGCAAAAAATTTACTCGTTACTCCCACCCCCCATAAAAGCATGAGTGGCTGGTACTATTTCTATCCTCATGTGAAAGCAGAGGGAAATGATGAATAAGGATTACAGGTTGTAAATCCCTGACATTTTTAACTTTTAATTTTATTATGTTTCATAAATACACCAAACAGTAGAAAGATGGAAAGCAAGAAAGAAGATCTAACTTTTAATTTATTTTATTTTTGGCTCTTGATTCTAATTGACAGTAGGTCTTGCCATTGGCAGCTGATTGAGCACCTCCCAAGCTGTCTCTTGATGCCGAGATGGGGGATCAGTATTCTGATGGTCTTGCTCATGAGCTATTAAGCTGCCTGTTGGGAGGCCCCCAGCATACAAGCATTCAGAAAGTGACACTTGCCTTCCTATTGCCTGTTGTGTGATCTCCACTCTTCTTTGCATGACATTCATGCAGTCTGCCCCCAGATCATTTTCCTACCTCATGCCTTGTATCTTTCAATCTCTCTGGTTTTGTTCATGCCCTTTGCAGGTATGTCCACATTGTCAGGTAGTAACTGTCTTTAAGGACCTGATCAATTGCCAGCCTCTACCCATACCACACCCCTCGCCATGAAGCTTTCCCTGAGAAGTTTTCTTTTAACTGTTGTTTGATCACCTCCTTTTTAGAGATGTGGAAAGATAAGTAGCAGCAGTAGAAGTAGATGTATAGGGATATATTGACAAAAGGATCTCACCTCTGAATCAGGAAGGTATTTCTGTATGTTTAGGGTGAGTGTTTAAAATAAAACTGAACTATGGATCATCTCTATTTAGTATGATTTGACCTTAAGAATTTTGGATATGTAAATATTTTATTTCTCAGCTATTTTTCCATAGGTAAGATTAAACATTTGTTTTAACAATTATAAACCTTTGATAAAAAAGAAAAAAACTAAGAGAAATAAAAATTCTCAGAAAACGTAGAAAAAAATCCTGTATTTATATAGCAAAAATTATCTTGGAGAAGAGGGATCAATGTCTCATCTATCTGGAAGAGTGATCTGGGATTTTTCTTTTTCCATGTAGTTTTATGGGGCATTATCTTGAATGCACAGTGTGATTTTAACAACATTACCCTTTTGTTGTTATTCATTCGCTAAATCATGTCTGACTCTGCGACCTCATGGACTGCAGCACCCCAGGCTTCCCTATCCTTCACTATCTCTTGGAGTTTGCTCAAACTCATGTCCATTTAGTTGGTGATGTCATCCAGCCATCTCATCCTGTCATCCCCTGCTCCTCCTGTTCTCCATCTTTTCCTGCATCAGAGTCTTTTCTAATGAGTTGACTCTTTGCATCAGGTGGCCAAAGCATTGGACCTTCAGCTTCAACATCCATCATTCTAATGAGTATTCAGAGTTCATTTCCTTTAGGATGGACTGGTTGGATCTCCTTTTGGTCCAAGGGACTTTCAAGAGTCTTCTCCAACACCACAGTTCGAAAGCATAGATTCTTTGGTGCTCAGCCTTCTTTATGGTCCAACTCTCAGATCCACACATGACTACTGGAAAAACCATAGCTTTGACTATATGGACATTTGTCGGCAAAGTAATGTCTCTGCTTTCTAATATGCTGTCTAGGTTTGGTATAGTCTTTCTTTCAAGGAGCAAGTGTCTTTTAATTTCATGGCTGCAGTCACCATTCTCTTTGATTTTGGAGCCCAGGAAAATAAAATATGCCACTGTTTCCAATTTTCCCCATCTGTTTGCCATGAATGATGGGACAGATGCCAGAATCTTAGTTTTTTGAATGTTGAGTTTTAAGCCAGATTTTCTTCTCTTTCTGCCATTAGGATGGTATCATCTTCATATCTGAGATTGCTGATATTTCTCCCGGTAATCTTGATTCCAGCTTATGATTCATTCAGCCTGCCGTCTTGCGTGATGTGCTCTGCATATAAATTAAATAAGCAAGGTGACGGTATACAGCTTTGATGTACTCTTTTTCCAATTTGGAACCAGTCTTTTGTTCCATATCTGGTTTTAACTATTGCTTCTTGACCTGCATACAGGTTTCTCAGGAGGTAGGTATGGTGGTCTGGTGTTTTCATCTCTTTAAGAATTTTCCACAGTTTTCTGTGGTTCATGTAGTCAAGGGCTTTATCATACACAGTCAAAGATGCAGAGGTAGATGTTTTTCTGGAATTCTCTTGGTTTTTCTGTGATCCAGTGGATGTTGACAGTTTGATCTCTAGTTCCTATGCCTTTTCTAAAATCCACTTTGTACATCTGGAAGTTCTAGCTTCATGTATTTTTGAAGCTTAGCTTGCAGAAATTTGAGCATTGCTATGGATGATACTACTTAAGATATTTGTAGAAACATAAATGTATGATGCTGTATCACTTTGTAATATCCTTGTTTTTCCATTTCTCTTCCACTATTTTTAATTGTTTAAAAGATCAAGTTCTTAGCAATGCTAGTATGTCTTAAACACCTCTGACACTGGTGAATCCCTCCTTTACGTCAAGAGAACATAGCTCAAGTTCCAACTCCTCAGTAGATAAAAGCATTTAACAAGGCATTGATCGAGTTAGTTTATTTTCATTTTGTTTGTATTTATAGTTACCTATTTGTGGTCCATTGATTCTTGTTGTAAAGTTTTCTTTTGGAAAAATTTCTGGTGATTAGTGAAGTGATTTAAAGAAAACTATTGATTGAATGATAAAGTTGCTTAATATTCAAGAATGAATGAATTTTACAAGATGTGTCTGGTAAATGTCATGAGCTCCTCCCTAGTCATGCCTCAGTGCCCCTTAAGGCCATGCCCTTAAGCCATCCTGAACTTAGATGAGAAGGACATGGAAAGTGTTCAGAGTTTTGAGGTCCATACAGATTGGGGTTCTAAATCTACGGAGCCCAGGGCAATGTAAAGTGACAGTGAAGTCGCTCAGTGGTGTCTGACTCTTTGTGATCCCATGGTATGTAGCCTACCAGGCTCCTTCATCCATGGGATTTTCTAGAATACTGGAGTGGGTTGTCATTTCCTTCTCCAGGGGATCTTCCTGACCCAGGGATCAAACCTGGGTCTTCCGCATCACAGGCAGACTCTTTACTGTCTGAGCTACCAGGGGACCAGGGAAATGCAAAGGAGAACCCGATTATCATTTTGCCTTAGAATGAATGCGAAAGCAGAGGTGAGAGACAGTCTTCCAATTGTATTCAGTGACTATCTAGCTTCTGTTATTCCTGAGGTTGGTATACTTTTGACCTCGTGAAAAATTCAAGTCTATATTTTGAGTTAACTGTGGGTCAGCTTGCAGTTGTAAGATGTGCATATCCTTCACCCAGTTTCCACCAATGGTCACATCCTTTAAAACTATAGGACTATCGCAGCCAAGATAAGTGATATAGTTACATTGTGGAACAGCTTTATCAACACAAGGATCCCTTGCATTGTCCTTAATTAGCCGCATCCACCTCTCCCTTTTGTTTCCCCACCCATCGCTGACCCTGACAACCACTTACCTGTTCATTTCTCTAAATTTTGTCATTTCAAAGTGTTACATAAGTAGAATCATATCATATGTAACTTTTTTGAGATCAATTCTTGAGATCTCTTTGAAATCCCCTTAATGTAATGTCTTGAAAATCATCTGATTTATTGTGTATATCTATAGCTTATTCCTTTTTATTGCTAAATAGTATTCCCTTGTGTTGATGTACTGAGTTTTATTTAACCAGCCACCCACTGAAGGACGTCCAGGTTCTTTCCAGTTTGGGGCTATTGTGAGTAAAGCTGATAGATTAATTTGTGTATGGATTTTGGTGTAAACATAAGTTTTCATTTCTCTGGATAAATGCAGGGAGTTCAATTTCTAGATTATATAGTAGTTGCATATTTAATCTTAAAAGAAAATTTCGAAGCTCTTTTCCAGAGTGTCTGTACCCATTTTATGTTTCTGACTGCAATGTCTGAGCCTGTTTCCTTTTCCTAAGGTGGTTGGAGTATGATGTCTTGCCTTCTCTCATCGCTTATATCAGATAGCCCTTACCAGAGTAATGCTGTATAACATATCATCCCTAGGCTCAGGTGACTGTAACTGTCTAATTTAGGCTGGATTCAATGGGGCAGGTTCTGATAGTTGGCTCCTTACTGTGGGTTGGGCTCAGAATTGCTCCATGATTTTTTTTTTTTTTTGGTTTGTGTGCATACATAAACTGTTGTACATTCCTTGTACAATGCTGCTCATCAAAGCAATGTTTGTGATACACAGGAAGTAGAAAGACTTTAATCATCTCTCACTATCATACAGTGGTGCATCATATACCATTAAATTGAATGATTCTATACACACATACTTTTTTATCGTTGTTGGTGGTAAACATTCAGAGCAGTTTATTTGGTTTTAGACTTGCTCAGGGAGTAAGCAAGTGAGCAGAGATGAAGTTTACATGTTTAAACACTCCAAAGGATCTTGAAAGCAAGTGTAATTTCCAAGATGCAAAAATTTGTTTGCAGAAAGGTTTGGAAGGTTGGCATGTTATTTTCATTCATTTTTAAAAATTTGCCTTCATACTACATTTCTTTTTTTTCCTTTTTAAAATTTATTTATTTTAACTGGAGGCTAATTACTTTACAATATTGTATTGGTTTTGCCATACATTGACATGAATCCGCCCTGGGTGTACATGTGTTCCCCATCTTGAACCTCCCTCCCACATCCCTCCCCATCCCATCCCTCTGGGTCATCCCTGTGCACCAGCCACGAGCATCCTGTATCATGCATTAGACCTGGACTGGCGATTTGTTTCACATATTATAATATACATGTTTCAATGCCATTCTCCCAAATCACTCTGCCTGCGCCCTCTCCCACAGAGTCCAAAAGAGTGTTCTATACATCTGTGTCTCTTTTGCTGTCTCGTATACAGGTTTATCGTTACCATCTTTCTAAATTCCATATATATGCGTTAGTATACTGTATTGGTATTTTTCTTTCTTTCTTACTTCACTTGGTATAATAGGCTCCAATTTCATCCACCTCATTAGAACTGATTCAAATGTATTCTTTTTAATGGCTGAGTAATACTCCATTGTGTATATGTACCACAGCTTTCTTATCCATTCGTCTGCAGATGGACATCTAGGTTGCCTCCATGTCCTGGCTATTAGAAACAGTGCTGCGATGAACATTGGGGTACATGTGTCTCTTTCAATTCTGGTTTCCTCAGTGTGTATACCCAGGAGTTCATACTATATTTCTGTAGCTAGTTTTAAGGTTGTAATTAATTTTCAGGATCCATGGAATCTATTAGGAAAATTTAGTTTCCAAACAGCATGCAGTTCTAGAGAATGATCCCTTTCTGAAATATTGGGTTATTCTTTTTGTTTGTTTCAAATGAGGTGTTTCAACCACTCATGTGAGGTGTGTGGTTTTGGTTTTGTTTTAATCATTCTGAAGGGTCATTTGCTACCTGTTGAAAGATCATCTCGAGTCCTCCTGTGTTTCTGCTGTTACACAGCCTCACTGCACATAGCAAATCTCTGCTTAAATCTCATCTTCTGTTATCTCTTGGCTGAAGCAAGTCATGAAGCCAAGTTGAAAGTCAAGGGGTAGGGGAATTCATTCCCTCTCTTGTGGGATGACAGTACAGTCACATGGTAGTTCAGTTCAAAAAGCAGAGACATTACTTTGCCAACCAAGGTCCGTCACATGGTAAAGGGTGTGGAAAAAAGGCAAAAAAAAAAAAAAAAAAAGGAAAAGAAACAAATTCCTTTTTCTGTTGCCTACTCACTCCAAGACATTTCTCTTAGTCTCACATAATTTCTAATGTCCACATCAGCATTACTCTTTGGTTCCTACCTACTAGCTGTATCTTCTAGGACTGTAGTAAATTATAGTAAGATTTTGTGCTCCTTTTTTCTTACAATATGTTTGAACCAACCACAAATGTGAGAGACTAGGCACATCCCAGAGTTCCAGAAATACTCTTACTTATATAAGCATATTCTGTATTATGAACCTTTGTTTTTCTGACTCTAGTCCCTCCATCACAATAACTAAATCATTATGGTTTACAAGTTTTATTCTGATGAATTGCTTCTGAGATTTTCTAATATTAGAGTATATGTCATAGCAAGTACTCTCAATTTGGGATGAGATTTCTAAGCTCAAATCCTAGATAAGTAGTTATTATCTATGAACATCAGTTTTCTCATCTGTAAAGCATAAATGATAGTAATTCATAGTATATATGTGAAGATCAAATGGATTTTAAAAATATATAAAATAGATTTTGAAGATGTCACACCAGTTAAAAAGTGAAAGTTGCTTAGTTGTGTCCGACTCTGCAACCCCATGGACTACACAGTCCATGGAATTGTCCAGGCAAGAATACAGAAGTGGCTTGCTATGCCCTTCTCCAGGGGATCTTCCCAACCCAGGGTTCAAACCCAGGTCTCCCACATTGCAGGCGGGTTCTTTACCAGCTGAGCCACAAGGGAAGCCCTAGAATACTGGAGTAGGTTAAATACATTTGCTATTAATGTTGATAGTTTACACCTTAGAGAATGCCTTCTATCAGAAATGTGGCTTTGCTAGGCTTGGTTTCATGGTTCGCTTGGTCAGTCTTCTAACTGCAAACACAGGAAAGAGATAAGGAAGGACCCATAATTGATCAGAAAAATAATCTGAGTCCATGTGGGCACAAATCTTTTCAACTCATGATGTTGAATTTTATAAGACAAGATGATTTATTTGGATGGACCTAAAGTAGACTTGGCCGGCCTCGTTTATCACCTCGAATACTTCACTCAGTATTTACATTGAACTTGATGATAGGAAGTCCTTGTGGGTGAGGGTTGGTGGTATTTTCCCCAGTTTCTGGGACAATCCCCTAAGATTTGATGGTTCTGCTAAGTATGATTCTGTGTCCTTTATGACAACTGAAAATTTTGTTTCCTGTGGGGCGAATGGGGCTGCCTACTTTGTAAGACTTTCTTCAAGCTGCAAGCGGCAGCCTATTAATGTCTTAGAAAACTGATCCCCTAATGTCACCAGGCCATTGGTCATCTTGGGGTTAGTTTTCCAACCACACAGTGTTTGTCTCTCTGCTGTTTTTTGTTTTTGTTTTTTTTTTTAAGATAAATCTTTCTGGCTTCTGGGATGCCCTCCAGATTTAACACTTTAGGAATCTATGAATAGGCTCTGATTTCTCTGTAGCTGTGCAAACAGATGGTTTGTGTGTCCAGGGGATTGTTGCAGCATGGCAATTCGTTTTCCCACAGTGGGAGCTCAGAGCATCCATGACTCCATGTTGGTATTTCACATCACGGGATCAAGGGTAAATTGTCAGGGCACAGATCCTAGTCTGGTCAGTAGACACTGGGTTTAGGTTTCCTTGCAATCCACTAGGACCTCTTAATCTTTCTCTACACTGACCCAGTTATTTGAAACTGGTCTGGTTTTTGTCCAGCTTTGCTCATTTTGATTTGCAGCATTCTGTCTATTTTGGTGTATCTAGGAGATGTCTTTTGCCCAATAATGCAGGATTATGGTAGGAGAAGGCAATGGCACCCCACTCCATTCCTCTTGCCTGGAAAATCCCATGGACGGAGGAGCCTGGTAGGCTGCAGTCCATGGGGTCGCTAAGAGTCCACCCAACTGAGTGACTTCACTTTCACTTTTCACTTTCATGCATTGGAGAAGGAAATGGCAACCCACTCCAGTGTTCTTGCCTGAAGAATCCCAGGGACAGAGAAGCCTGGTGGGCTGCCATCTATGGGGTCGCACAGAGTCGGACACGACTGAAGCAACTTTTTAGCAGCAGCAGCAGGATTATAGTATACTTTTAATTTTTTTCTTTAAGCCAATACTCAAGAAATAGTGAGGGACCAGTTTTCTGTTTGTTTTATTTTAATATCCAATCTATTATGGACCTATACTTATGAAATCATGAATTTGGATGTTGTGGCAGTTCTAGATTGCTATAATTCTTTTCAAATGCTTGCACTCAATTTTGCACATTATTTGTTTTCATGCATGGATCTATTTCTGGATTCTCTAATTCTGTTTTGCTGGTCTATTAGTCTATCCCTGTGCTGATTCTACACTGTCTAAATTACTATGGTTTTATAATGAGTCTTAATAGAAGCCAAAATGAGCCACTTATCTTTTGAACTAACGTTCTTTTTCAGAAATAACATGGCTGTTTTTGGACCTTTGCTCTTCCATGTAAATTGTAGAATCAGTAGGTCAAGTTTTACAAAGAATATTAATAAAATTTTCACTATAATTTAATTCACTTATCACTTATCAGGAATAATTTTGATATTTTCAGTAATGTGTCTTCTGATATCAGCATGGTTTACTTAACAAGTTACTTAAGTTTTGAGTAAAGATTTATAATTTTCTCAAAATATTTTCTTATATATATTTTATATTCCTAAGTGGTTTATAACTTTATTGTTATTACAAATGGTATCATTTTAAAAGATGTTAGAAAATATACCTTCTAATATTTTGTGGCTATTTTATAAATACATTGGGTTGGCCAAGAAGTTTGTTGGGGTGTTTCCATAAGATGTTACAGAAAAACCTGAACAAACATTCTGGCCATCCCAATATAATTGATTTTGGTATATTAATTTTATCTCCAGCAATTCTACCAAACTCACTAAATAAAATAATTTCCCTATACTTTTCTGTTTTCCATACAGTCATGATTTGTGAATAATAATGATCTCTTTCTTGATTATTTATTTTCTTGTCTTATTGCAGTTGTATTAAAGGATTGCATTAGTTTCCTGCATGGGCCATAACAAATAGCACAATCTGAGTGGCTTAAAACAACAGAAATTTATTTTCTTATTTTCTGGAAGCTAGAAGTGCATAAGTATGTGTAGAGTCTTGATCTCTCTGAAAACTCTAGAGAAGAATGATCCCTTGGTTTGCTGGCATCTGATGGTGTTAACATGCTTTGGTGGCAGAATATCTCTAGGCTTTGCTTCTGCCGTCCCTTGGTTTTTCCTTTCTGCTCAGTTCTTGGAATTAGGGGACAGTCTAAATTCAGAATGATTTCTTCTCAGAATCCATAGCTAATTATACATACAAAGACTCTATTTCCAAATAGAGTCATATTCTGAGGTCCCAGGTGGAAATGAAATTTTTTAAAATGAATGAATGAATGATTATTATTATTATTATTTGCCGTGCTGCATGGCTTGTGGCAGGATTTTAATTCCCCAGCTGAGTATTGAACCTCTGTCCTCAGCAGTGAAAGCATGTAGTCCTAACCACTGGACTGCTTCAACCCAATACCATGACCTTTACTGGGATGAGAATATAAATAGTAGTATAAGGGATACTTGTCATAGTTCTAATTTTTAAGAGACGGCTTTGAATATTTCACAGTTAACCATAGTTTGAATTCTCAAGTACGTGATTTTTCACATTTACACTATTCTTAGTGTCATAAACCTAAACATCAGTGATTACCATAATTTAATTGGCAACATTTTTTTCTGTGTTGTGCATCTTATAATAAACGATACCTCACATTTAATAGCACTCCAGTACTCTTGCCTAGAAAATCCCATGGATGGAGGAGCCTGGTAGGCTGCAGTCCGTGGGGTCGCTAAAGGTCGGACACGACTGAGCGACTTCACTTTCACTTTTCACTTTCACACATTGGAGAAGGAAATGGCAACCCACTCCAGTGTTCTTGCCTGGAGAATCCCAGGGACGGGGGAGCCTGGTGGGCTTCCGTCTATGGGGTCACACAGAGTCGGACACGACTGAAGTGACTTAGCAGCAGCAGCAGCAGCAGCACATTTAATAGAATGAAACAAATGTAAGTTTGCTATAGGTTTGTCTTTGATGTTGTTAACTTTCAGCAGATTAAGAAATTCCTTTCTGTTTTTACCTTAATGAGAGGATTTTCATTTTGTTTTTCCTTTTAATCATGAGTAGATGTTATTTCACTCAATGCTTTCTTTCTTCTCTTGAGATAATTGTGTGACTCTTCTTCATTTTTGTTAATAGGTTAAATTTCCTTAAAAGATATTTCAAGTTTAGACTCACTTTGCATTCCTTTCTAAGCCCCACTGAGTTATATTATGTTTTATAGGCACTGTTGGCTTCATTTCTACAAATTAAAAAAAAAATAAAAAATTCTGCAACATGTTCATGAATGAGATTGGCCTGTAATATCTTCCTTCATCTTGTTATTCAGAACTGGCTTTATAATCAAGATTATCCTTGGTCATGATGTATCATTATTTTAATCTACTATTGAATTTAGTTTGATATTTTGTTGAGGATTTTTATGTCCATGTTCATCAGGGGTATAGGCCTGCAATTTTCTTGTGATGTTTTTGTCTGACTTTGACATGAGGGTGGTGCTGAACTGATAAATTGAGTTTGGAAGTGTTCCCTCTTCTTGTTTTCAAAAAGAAACTTTAAGAAAGATTTGTTAAATGTTTGGAAGAATTTACCTGTGAAGCCATCTGGCCCTTGGCTTTTCTTTTTTGGGAGGGTATTTTTTTCTTTTTTTTCTTTTTACCAATTCAACCTTATTTCTTACTGGTCTTTTTTCGGGCCTTCTACTTCTTCTTGATTCAGCCTTGGTAGGTTGTTTGTTTGTTTGTTTCTCTAAATTTATCCATTTCTTCTAGGCTATCTGATTTGTTGGTGTATAATAATTCAAACAGTCCCTTATGATCTGTATTATTTCCATGGCATTGGTTATAATGTCTCTTCTTTCATGACTGATTGCTGATCAAAACCATAATGAGGTATCATCTCATACCTGTTAGGATGGATGTTATTAAAAAAAAAAAAGAGCATGAGAGAGAAAGGTTGTCATTATTGGTTAGGATATGGGAGAAAATAGTAACCTTTGAACATTGTTAGTAGGAATGCAAATTAGTCTAGGGAGTAGGAAACCATGAAGTTTCCTCAAAAAGTAAAAACAGAACTACCAGTGACCCAGAAATTCTACTTCTGCATATATATCTTAAGGAATTAAATCAAGATTCTGAAGAGAACTCTCATGTTTAGTGCAAAAAAGAAACACCCTAAATGTCCATCCTTGGATGAATGAATAAGGAGAAGGTGGTGTATACATATTATTTGGCCCTAAAACAGAAGGAATTCCTGCCACTTGAGATGACATGGAGGAACATGGAGGGCATTATGCTAAATGGAATAGCCAGGCATGGAAGGACAAATCCTAAATGACCCCATTTATAAGAGGAATCTAAAATAGACAGGGAAGCCTGGCAACCACGGGGTCACAGAGTCGGACATGACTGAGCAACTGAACTGAACTGAAAATAGTCAAAACTCAAAGAAGCGGAGAATAGAATTATGGTTGCGAGGACCTGGAGGAATGGAAAAATGAGGTATTTGTTACAGGCTTCAGAGTTTCAGTTGTGCAAGATGAATAAATCACAGAGATCTACTTTCTCTACTTACTGTACTGTCTGCTGTACACAGAGCATTAGAGCCTGTACTTAAGAATACTGCTAAGAAATACTTAAAAAATAGCTAAAGGGGGAGACTTTATATTAAGTGTTCTTATCACAAAATAATAATGATAAAAGAGGGTGGGAGGAAACTTTTGGTTGGTGATGGATATGTTAAAAGCATGGGTGCTGGTTTCATATGTGTCCATTTATCTCAGAATTCATTAAGCTGTATGTATTAAATATGTATAGCTTTTCCATGTCAATCATACCTCAGTAAAGTGCTTTAATATAAGACCATACTAACAAAAATAATTGATAATGTTCCCTCTTTTTATTCTCTGAAAAAAACATTTATATACATGGAAATTATCAGTCAGACTTCCATTAAAACTTGCCTCTGAATATATTTGGGCCTGTTTGTTTTCTTTTGGTGAGGTTGTTTAAATATTTAAACAAATATTTAAATATTTGTTCAATTTCTGTGGCAGATATAGAAGTTGAGGTCATCCTTTTCCTTCCTGATTCAGATTTATTAAATTAGATTTTTCTAGGCACATGTCCATTTTGTGTTTTCAAATTAGCTAGTATAGAGCAAGAATTGTTTTTTAGAATTCCTGCTCTGTTCCTAACAATACTTCTTTGATGGGTCCTAATACAAATTTTTCTTCCATTCATTAATTTTTTTCAGGCAGTTTAACTATGGATTTTCTACTACTTCATATCTTAACTGCCTCAGGTTTTAGCTTATTTTGTGCTATCTCCACTTTTATCATTCTTTCAGATCTGATAGTTAAATCTATATAAATTGTCATTCTTTTTAGGTATTTTAATTGCTGGCTATATATTTGTGATATAAATATGCGATGCAAATATTTTACATTTCATTTCTCTCAAATTGCTACTTTCAGTTCAGTTCAGTCACTCAGTCGTGTCTGACTCTTTGTGACCCCATGAACCACAGCACTCCAGGCCTCCCTGTCCATCACCAACTCCCAGAGTTCACTCAAACTCATGTCCATCGAGTCGGTGATGCCATCCAGCTATCTCATTCTCTGTCGTCCCTGTCTCCTCCCACCCCCAATCCTTCCTAGCATCAGACTCTTTTCCAGTGAGTCAACTTGACACATGAGGTGGCCAAAGTATTGGAGTTTCAGCTTTAGCATCAGTCCTTCCAATGAACACCCTGGATTTATCTCCTTTAGAATGGACTGGTTGGATCTCCTTGCAGACCAAGGCACTCTCAAGAGTCTTCTCCAGCACCACAGTTCAAAAGCATCAATTCTTCGGCGATCAGCTTTCCTCACACTACAACACTCACATCCATACATGACCACTGGAAAAGCCATAGCCTTGACTAGACGGACCTTTGTTGGCAAAGTAATGTCTCTGCTTTTTAATATGCTATCTAGGTTGGTCATAACTTTCGTTCCAAGGAGTAAGCGTCTTTTAATTTCCTGGCTGCAATCAGCATCTGCAGTGATTTTGGAGCCCCAAAAAATAAAGTCTGACACTGTTTCCACTGTTTCCCCATCTATTTCCCATGAAGTGATGGGACCAGATGCCATGATCTTCGTTTTCTGAATGTTGAGCTTCAAGCCAACCTTTTCACTCTCCTCTTTCACTTTCATCAAGAGGCTTTTTAGTTCCTCATCACTTTCTGCCATAAGGGTGGTGTCATCTGCATATCTGAGGTTATTGATATTTCTCCCAATTAGTGATATCAAGGGAACATTCGAGCAAAAATGGGCTCGATAAAGGACAGAAATGGTATGGACCTAACAGAAGCAGAAGATATTAAGAAGAGGTGGCAAGAATACACAGAAGAACTGTACAAAAAAAATAAAAATTGTTACTTTAGAGAGGGGTTATTTGAAATAAAGGCCCTTCCTTGAGTTCTTCAAGTAGCTACTTATTGGTTGCACGGTCTGTCAATCAACATAAATAATTACCCCTGAAAATCAGCCTGTTCCCCTCCTCCCCCATGTCCCCTTTACAACTGGTCCAGTTACCATTCAGATGCAATCAAAGTTTCCACTTATTCAACAGCAGACTTCAATTTGAGTATCATTTCATCAACTCATTAGATCAGTTTCTTAGATCAGGATTTTGACCTCTGTAGTCCCAGTTTTATTACTTGTAAATCAAAAATAGAACGTTTCTCACATGGTTGTTGGAAGAGTAAAATTAAGTGATAATTGTTACTTTGCCTAGGACTAGTCCTTCATAGAGTAGGTGCTCGGATATGATACTCCTGTACCCGTGGAATAAATATCCTATTATTATAGTATCCTAACTGTTTTGTTTAAAAACAGTACATATGAACATGTATCAGTTATCTAGAGATTTCAGTAGCTTAATACATCATCTAGGTTAATAGGAATTAGTAAGCAGGGATTATTTCTCTGCCTGTGCATATACTGATACATTGTAAAATGTGGAAGAAAAATTAATTGACAGTGGCATTGTGAGATTCGTAATCTTCCTTTTCCTTTAAGGATAGTGCTTTAAAGAGAGTTGAGCTCTGGTTTCCAGGGGCTGGGGTGAGGGAAATGGGAAGATGTTGGATAAAGGATGCCAACTTTCAGCTGTAAGATGAATAAGTTCTGGGATCCAATGTACAGCATAATGATTATAGCTAATAATTCTGTAATATATGCTTGAAAGTTCTTAAGTGAGCAGGTCTTAAATATTCTTGTCACACATAGGATTGATAACTGTAGGACACGATGAAGGCTTTAGCTAAGGCTATAATGCAATATATACCATTATATAACCAATATAACCATTTGCAATATACATATATATATATTGCAATATACATATATATATATATATATTGCCATCCGACCATCTTATCCTCTGTTGTCCCTTTCTTTTCCCACCTTCAGTCTTTCCCAGCATCAGGGTCTTTTCAAGTGAGTCATTTCTTTGCATCAGGTGGCCAAGGTATTGGAGTTTCAGCTTCAACATCAGTCCTTCCAGTGAGCACTCAGGACTGATCTCCTTTAGGATGGACTGGTTGGATCTCCTTGCAGTCCAAGGGACTCTCAAAAGTCTTCTCCAACACCACAGTTCAAAAGCATCAATTCTTCGGTGCTCAGCTTTCTTTATAGTCCAACTCTCACATCCATACATGACTACTGGAAAAACCATAGCCTTGACTAGATGGACCTTTTTTGACAAAGTACTGTTTCTGCATTTTAATATGCTGTCTAGGTTGGTCATAACTTTCCTTCCAAGGAATAAATGTCCTTTTATTTCATGGCTGCAGTCATCATCTGCAGTGATTTTGGAGCCCCCAAAATAATATCTGTCACTGTTTCCACTGTTTCCCCATCTATTTGCCATGAGGTGATGGGACTGGATGCCATGATCTTAGTTTTCTGAATGTTGAGCTTCAAGCCAACTTTTTCACTCTCCTCTTTTACTTTCATCAAGAGGCTCTTTAGTTCTTTGCTTTCTGCCATAAGGGTGGTATCATCTGCATATCTGAGGTTATTGATATTTCTCCTGGCAATTTTGATTAATACAGTGTTAAATGTCAACTATATCTCAGTGAAGCTGGGGAAAAGAAACAGAATAGTGATTTATAATCTCTTTTGTATCACAGACCCTTTTAGAATCATGTGAAATTCCTAGACACTAGCTTCCCCCAAAGGCACATTTGCACATTCTTATAATCTGAACTCATATCTTTCGAAGGCTATCAATGAATGGAGGGGTAAGAATGCCTTGATTAGAAAGTAACAGTTTTCTGTAAGGTTAGCTGCATGTCATGTATTTGACAGCACTGATGTTCTGATTCCATACAGACCAACAAATCCTGAGTTAGAATATGAGTTTGAAATGGACAGATAGATTTTTTGACAGTTATTCCTTTTGGTATCAGTCATAATGACCCCGAATGGAAACCAGAAACAGCTTATGTTTTCAGAAACAGAATATGAAAACATTCTTCAACTGTCAGATGTTCTGAGGAATACGTCCCTTGTGAAGTCCCAGTGAATCTCACTTTGAATGCATTTAAAATGTTCAAAACTCTGCTCCTACCTTCCCTTTGCTTTGTGTTCCAAGTTACCATGGGATGACTCTGTATAAAAGCATGAGAATATACTGAGAGACCAAAAACTACTTAGTATGTCAATAAGAGCAGATTGCCCTTTATCTTTGTTTCAAAAATAAATAGGACTTTTTAAGGCTAAAGGAAAAATAATGTGCACATGTGGATACACACCCCCCCCAAGATAGAGAATTATGACACGTGTTTTGGCCTCAGGCTCAAAAGTAGAAAAATATTAGAATCCAAATTGTTCTCAAATATCTAGAACAATGGGATACATACAAGAAGGTACATTTTGAAGTCAATGTGAAGACTTGAATAAGAAAACAAAATCCATAGTGAATAAATATGTTACAAGCTCCTGTTAAGAGGAGTGTGAAAGTGAAGTCGCTCAGTTGTGTCCGACTCTTTGCTACCCCATGAACTGTAGCCTACCAGTCTCTTCTGCCATGAGATTTTCCAGGCAAGAGTACTGGAGTGGGCTGCCATTTCCTTCTCCAGGGATCTTCCCAACCTAGGGATCAAACCCGGGTCTCTGCATTGCAGACAGACGCTTTACCGTCTGAGCCACCAGGGAAGCCTAAGAGGGTTGTCAGTTCAGTTCAGTTCAGCCGCTCAGTCGTGTCCGACTCTCTGCAACCCCATGAATCACAGCATGCCAGGCCTCCCTGTCCATCACCAACTCCCGGAGTTTGAGGATTAAATGAGAGGATACATGCAAGGATCTTTAACAAGTACCTGTCAGATGGACGGCACAAGCTTATCATTAGTTCCCTTCTCTTACTTTTTAAATTTAGAAAGCACTGGGATCTAGCTTCTTTTTCTCTTTCTCAAAATATATTTTACAAAGTAAATTAATAGTGGAAATAATTTTGCTGGGAGGGAGGGGTGATCTTATCAAGTGAACTGTGTCCTAGGATTTGCTAGAACTATCTACATGTGAAAAAAGTATTTGCCAGCTAAGAAAGACCAAATAAATGGAGTAGTTTTGATAGGAGCACAAATCATAGCCTTTTTAAGTCTTCTGGTATGACTGGAGATAGGATCCAAGCATAGAGAACATGCAAAGGGAAAACCAGGCTTACCGGTGGAAGCCCTTAATGTACAAGCAAAATGCTTGGTCAGAAGGGATTGCAAGGGATCAGAAAAGATGTACTTAACAGGAAAAAAAAAATCTCTAATTTACAAATATCCTTCTTATACTCTAGGAAATTTATAACATTAAAGAATGACAAAAAAGTCTCATTTGTGAAGAACTTAGATAAATGGTGGACAAAGGATCTCATGGTAATAATTGCCAAGTACATCCCCAGGTACTTTTAATAGATAGTTCTCTTGTGCAAATTCATGTCCTAAACACTGTTAGGCATTTGTGGTTTTAATCTATGTAAGCAAGTCCCTAAAGACTTTTACTCAAGGACTCTCTTAAAAGAATCAAAAGACATTATTTTGTCATAGATAAGAACATAAAATGACTGAAAAACCAGAATCTAATCCTTGAACATCCATTTGCTAGGTGGATGCCTAGGTCCTTGGATACCAAGTCTGTTTCCTTTTATGCTAATAGGCTTTAGAATAGCCTGCGCTGCAGTCCATGGGATTGCAAAGAGTTGGGCATGACTTAGCGACTAAACAAAAACAACTTTATAGGGTGATGATGAGCTTTAATTGAAGCTCTGTATATCGAAAGCACTGAGCACAGCATGTAGTATACATAAAGCCGTCCGTATTAGCTGCTGCTGTTTTTGATAGCGTTATGAATTATTTGACTAAGGCATCCTCAGAACAACATGTAGAAAAACCATGTTGAAGGGAAGACAGAAGTCATGCAGTAAACATGCTTATTTGTTGAAGCCTGGATAAGTAAACAGTAACAGTGTATAAATGAAGCATAAGACGCAGAAGAAAGTCAGAGCAAAATGCTGAAGTGAGAAAATTCACGGTCACTTCCACAGGTGAATGGGATGAGGTGAGGGGTGTCTCCACTTCTCGGAAGTGGGTACCAGAAGACACTTCCAGAGGCAGGGTCAGCACGGGCAATCCAGAACATTTTGCCATCTGTTAGTTTTTATCAGAAATATTTGAAGTCATCTTGTATAATTAAGACTGCTGTGACAAACAATTTTTAATGCTTTCATGTGCAGTGGTGTTTTTCCCAAAGATCATTTCTGTCATCTTAAGGGGCAAAACTAGGAAGATCCATTGGAAAATAGAAATGATTCACCAACTGTCTATGGAGAATTGAGATAAATATTTATGTTGGTTATTTATCATTCATTTAATACTCAAGGGCTTTTTATATCTACACTTACTATGTTATCTCTTTTAAATATTCCCTTGTGAGTGATTTTTCATAGCAGACTTAGAGAGGGGTCCTAACAGATGAGACATTTCTGTATCTTAATACCACATTTGCTGAGCAACTGCCTTCTAAGTTTCAAGTATATGTATACTCTGTTGATTTATGCACAGTGGACTTCTGTGTTTTGTACTGATTGATATGCCTGCTAGACTCAGAATCTTATAGAAAACAGCTTGGCCTTAAAAATGACACTTTATGAAAGTGAGAAATTAATAAAATAAGAATCATAGGCAATAGTTTTGGAGTAAGGACTTCCATCATTTTGCCTTGATTGAATCAACAGAGTCATCTTTTGCACCAAACCCTAAGTCAGTGCTTTGTTTATGATTCTCTATACTCATTCCATGTCTGAACTCCAAATTCATGCTCACCTTGTCTCCCTGGCCTGGAATGCCCTGTTTACTTCATTTTTTAATCTGGCTAAATCCTCCTCAGATGCTTTAAGACCTAGTTGACTTAATTCAATGCATGATATTCAAATTATTTAAAGATTTGTGCCATGGACTAAGATTAACCACCAAGGATATGTCAGTGAACAGGTAAGAAAATATGCAGTGAGTAAAATGGAGAATCTATTTACATATTTATTTACCATTTGAATATCTACTTTTATGAAGTATCTGTTCAAGTTTCCTGCCCATTATTTTATTGGACTTGATATTTTTTTGTTGCTGATAAAATTTTTCTACATATTCTGGATATACATTCTTTATCAATTATGCCTTACAAGTATATCTTCCTATATGTTCCCTGTCTTTCTCTTTACATGGATAATATTTTTTCTAGTCAAATTGAGAATGGGTTGCATACATAATGAGCATTTACCCCTAAATATTGGGTTGGCCAAAATATTCATTCTGGTTTTTCTATAACACTGTATATAAAAACCTGAATGAATTTTTTAACCTTAGACTTCAGTGTGTATTTCCTAAGAACTGTTATCTTACATAAACATAATGTAATTATCAATTTTAACATTTGTTTCTTAGTCTGCACCGTAATAAAATACCACCGACTGGGAAGCTTAGACAAAACAGTTTAATTTTATTATAATCCTGAAGACTGGAAGTCTAAGATCAAGGCGCCAGTTCGGTTGTGTTTGATGAAAGTCTCCTTTTGTTGTAGATAACTACTTTATCACTACATCTTCATGTGGCTTTTCTTTGGTAGATGCCTCTTCTTCAAAAACCACCAATACGTTGAGATTAGTATCTTAACCTTGTGACTTCATTTAACATCAATTACCACTTAAAAGCCATATCTCCAAGTATAGTCACGTTAGGGGCTGGGGTTTTAGTATATGAATTTCGAGGGCACAGTACAGTCCATATCAGTTGTTTAGTATAAAATATCATTTTCATACTTTTATTGTCAACCTTTCCACATCCTTATGTATGCTGCTGCTGCTAAGTCACGTCAGTTGTGTCCATCTCTGTGCGACCCCATAGACAGCAGCCAATCAGGCTCCCGTCCCTGGGATTCTCCAGGCAAAAGTACTGGAATGGGTTGCCATTGCCTTCTCCGATCCTTATGTATATTATGTGTCTATTTTTAAGGCATAGAGTTCTGTTTAATTTTTCAAATCAAGATTATTATTCAGTATGGCAATATTTGTATTTTCAGATCAGTTCAGTTACTCAGTTGTGTCCGACTCTTTGTGACCCCGTGGACTACAGCACGCAAGGCCTCCCTGTCCATCACCAACTCCCACATTATTCAAGCTCATGTCCATTGAGTCAGTGATGCCATCAACCATCACATCCTCTGTCATTCCCTTCTCCTCCTGCCTTCAATCTTTCCCAGCATCACAGTCTTTTCAAATGAGTCAGCTCTTCATATCAGGTGGTCAAAGTATTGGAGTTTCAGCTTCAACATCAGTCCTTCCAATGAATATTCAGGACTGAACTCCTCAAGTATTGACTTGTTGGATCTCCTTGCAGTACAAAGGACTCTCAAGAGTCTTCTCCAGCACCACAGTTCAAAAGCATCAATTCTTTGGTGCTCATCAATTCTTCAGCTTTCTTCACAGTCCAACTCTCACATCCATACATGACCACTGGAAAAACCATAGCCTTGAATAGATGGACCTTTGTTGGCAAAGTAAGGCATCTACTTTTTAATATGCTAAGTAGATAATAATTTTTCTCCCAAGGAGTAAGCATCTTTTAATTTCATGGCTGCAGTCACCATCTGCAGTGATTTTGGAGCACCCCCCACCAAAAAAAAAAGTCAGCCACTGTTTCCACTGTTTCTCCATCTATTTGCCATGAAGTAATGGGACTAGACGAACCTTGGTTGGCAAAGTAATGTCTCTGCTTTTTAATATGCTATCTAGGTTGGTTATAACTTTCCTTCCAAGGAGTAAGCGTCTTTCAATTTCATGGCTGCAGTTAGCATCTGCAGTGATTTTGGAGCCCCCCAAAATAAAGTCTGACACTGTTTCCACTGTTTCCCCATCTATTTCCCATGAAGTGATGGGACCAGATGCCATGATTTTCGTTTTCTGAATGTTGAGCTTCAAGCCAACCTTTTCACTCTCCTCTTTTACTTTCATCAAGAGGGCTTTGAGTTCCTCTTCACTTTCTGCCATGAAATTAAAAGACGCTTACTCTTTAGAAGGAAAGTTATGACCAACCTAGATAGCATATTAAAAAGCAGAGACATTACTTTGCCAACCAGGGTCCATCTAGTCAAGGCTATGGTTTTTCCCATGGTCATGTATGGATGTGAGAGTTGGACTGTGAAGAAAGCTGAGCGCCGAAGAATTGATGCTTTTGAACTGTGGTGCTGGAGAAGACTCTTGAGAGTCCCTTGGACTGCAAGGAGATCCAACCAGTGCCTTCTAAAGGAGATCAATCCTGGGTGTTCATTGGAAGGACTGATGCTAAAGCTGAAACTCCAATACTTTGGCCACCTCATTTGACAAGTTGACTCAGTGGAAAAGAGTCTGATGCTAGGAGGGATTGGGGGTGGGAAGAGACAGGGAAGACAGAGAATGAGATGGCTGGATGGCATCACCGACTCGATGGACATGACTTTGAGTGAACTCCGGAACTTGGTGATGGACAGGGAGGCCTGGCGTGCTGTGATTCGTGGGGTGGCAAGGTGTCGGACACGACTGAGTGACTGAACTGAACTGAATGGGAATGGATGTCATGATCTTTCTTTTCTGAATGTTGAGCTTTAAGCCAACTTTTTCACTTTTCTCTTTTCACTTTCTTCAAGAGGCTCTTTAATTCTTCTTCTCTTTCTGCCATAAGGGTGGTGTCATCTAAGTATCTAAGTTTATTGATATTTATCTCAGCAATCTTGATTCCAGCTTGTGCTTCCTCAAGCCCAGCATTTCTCATGATGTACTCTGCATATAAGTTAAATAAGCAGGGTGACAATATACAGCGTTGATTTGCTCCTTTTCTTATTTGGAACCAGTCTGTTGTTCCATGGCCAGTTCTCACTGTTGCTTCCTGACCTGCATACAGATTTCTCAAGAGGCAGATCAGGTGGTCTGTTATTCCCATCTCTTTCAGATTTTCCACAGTTTATTGTGATCCACACAGTCAAAGGCTATGGCAGGGTCAATAAAGCAGAAATAGATGTCTTTCTGGAACTCTTTGGCTTTTTCCATAATCCAGTGGATGTTGCCAATTTGATCTCTGGTTCCTGTGCCTTTTCTAAATCCAGATTGAATATCTGGAAGTTCATGGTTCACGTATTTTTGAAGCCTGGTTTGGAAAAATTTGAGCATTACTTTACTAGCATGTGAGATGAGTGCAATTGTACAGTAGTTTGAGTATTCTTTGGCATTGCTTTTCTTAGGGATTGGAATGAAAACCAATCTCTTCCAGTCCTGTGGCCACTGCTGAGTTTTCCAAATTTGCTGGCATATTGAGTGCAGCACTTTCACAGCATCATCTTTTAGGATTTGAAATAGCTCAAATGGAATTTCATCACTTCCACTAGCTTTGTTCGTAGTGATGCTTCCTAAGGCCTGCTCAACTTCACATTCCACGATGTCTGGCTGTAGGTCAGTGATCACACCATCGTGATTATCTGGGTTGTGAACATCTTTTTTGTACAGTTCTTCTGTGTATTCTTGCCATCTCTTCTTAATATCTTTTGCTTCTGTTAGGTCCATACCATTTCTGTCCTTTATCGAGCCCATCTTTGCATGAAATATTCCTTTGGTATCTCTAATTTTCTTGGAGAGATCTCTAGTCTTTCCCATTCTGTTGTTTTCCTCTATTTATTTGCACTGATGACTGAGGAAGGCTTTCTTATCTCTCCTTACTATTCTTTGGAACTCTGCATTCAAATGGGTATATCTTTCCTCTTCTCCTTTGCTTTTCACTTCTCGTCTTTTCACAGCTGTTTGTAAGGCCTCCTCAGATAGCCACTTTGCTTTTATGCATTTCTTTTTCTTGGCAATGATCTTATCCCTGTCTCTTGTACAATGTCACAAACCTCCATCCAAAGTGCCAGTTCATCAAGCACTCTATCAGATCTAGTCCCTTAAATCTATTTCTCACTCCCACTGTATAATCTTTAGGGATTTGATTTAGGTCATACTTGAATGGTCTAGTGGTTTTCCCTACTTTCTTCAATTTAAGTCTGAATTTGGCAATAAGGAGTTCATGATCTGAGCCACAGTCAGCTCCCGGTCTTGTTTTTGCTGACTGTATAGAGCTTCTCCATCTTTTGTTGCAAAGAGTATAATCAATCTGATTTTGGTATTGACCATCTGGTGATATCCATGTGTAGAGTCTTCTCTTGTGTTGTTGGAAGAGGGTGTTTGCTATGACCAGTGCGTTGTCTTGGCAAAACTCTGTTAGCCTTTGCCCTGCTTCATTCTGTACTGTAAGACCAAATTTGCCTGTTACTCCAGGTGTTTCTTGACTTCCTACTTTTGCATTCCAGTCCCCTATAATGAAAAGGACATCTTTTTTGGGTGTTAGTTCTAGAAGGTCTTCATAGAACTGTTCAACTTCAGCTTCTTCAGCATTACTGGTCGGGCATAGACTTGGATTACTGTGATATTAAATGGTTTGCCTTGGAAACAAACAGAGACCATTCTGTTGTTTTTGAGGTTGCATCCAAGTACTGCATTTTGGACTCTTTTGTTGACCATGATGGCCACTCCATTTCTTCTAAGGGATTCTTGCCCACAGTAGTAGATATAATGGTGATCTGAGTTAAATTCACCCATTGAAGTCCATTTTAATTCGCTGATTCCTGAAATGTTGACATTTACTCTTGCCATCTTATTCTAAATATAGAAGTGAATATTTGTCAATCCCAAACTCCCAATCTGTCCTTCCCTACACCTTTCCCCTTGGTAGCCATAAGTTTGTTCTCAGTCTGTGAGTCTGTTTCTGTTTAGTAAATAAGTTCATTTCTGCATTTTATACATTCCACATATAAGCAGTATCACGTATTTGCCTTTCTCTTTCTGACTTCACTTGGTTTGATCATCTCCAAGTCAATCCATGTTGTTGCAAATGTCATTTAATCTTTTTTATGGCTGAATAATATTCCATTGTGTATATATATCACAACATCTTTATCCATTCATCTATCAGTGGACATTTAGGTTGCTTCCATGTCTTGGTTATTGTAAACAGTGCTGTAGTGAACATTGTAGTGCATGTATCTTTTCAAACCGTGTGTTTTTCTCTTGATATATGCCCAAAAATGGGATTGCTGAATCATATGGTAGCTCTATTTTCAGTGTTTTTAAGGAATGTCCTTACTGTTTTCTGTAGTGGCTATACCAATTTACTTTTCTCCAACTGTGTAAGAAGGTTTCTTTTTATCCATACCTTCTCCAGTATTGTTTGTTCTTAGATTTTTTGGTGATGACCACCTGACTGGTATGAGATGATGATGTCATTGTAGTTTTGATTTGCATTTCTTTAATAATAGCACAGTTGAGCATCTTTTCACATGCCTCTTGACCATCTGTATGTCTTCTTTGGGTAAATGTGTATTTAGGTCTTCTGCTGATTTTTTTAATTTTTATTTTTTTATACTGAGCTCAATGTTATTGTTGTTCAGTAGCTCATTTGTGCCTGACTCTTTGTGACCCCTTGGACTGCAGCACTCCAGGCTTCCCTGTCTGTCCTTCATCATCTCCTGGAGTTTGCTCAGACTCATATCCATTGAGTTTGTGATGCCATCCAATCATCTTGTCCTCTGTCATCCCCTTCTCCTACTGCCCTCAATCTTTCCCAGAATCGGGATCTTTTCCAGTGAGTCAGTTCTTTGCATCTTTGCATCAGGTGGCCAAAGTATTGGAGTTTCAGCTTCAGCATCAGTCCTTTCAGTTGGTATTCATGGTTGATTTCCTTTAGGATTGATTGGTTTGATCTCCTTGCAGTCCAGGGGACTCTCAAGAGTCCTCTCCAGCTTTTTGTAAATTTTGGAGATAATCCCTTGTCAGTCACATTGTTTACAATTTTTTTCGTGTTTTTAAAATATCTCTGCATTAGTTATAATATTTTCGATTGACCAAATTCTCAAATAAAAAATTTTCTCTTCAGCTTTACTATTTTTTTCTAATTCCATTTGTTGGTATTTTTCAGTTACATGATTTCCATTTTATTCTTTTTAATTAATTCTAATTACCTCCTGAAATCCTTTTTATCATGTCATCTAATGTTATGGGCTAACAGTTATTTTAAAATCTCTGAAGCTCCAATCCTTCAGCCACCTGATGTGAAGAACTGACTCACTGGAAAAGATTCTGATTCTGGGAAAGACTGAGGGCAAGAGGAGAAGAGGGCAACAGAGGGTGGAATGTTTGGATGTCCCCACTGACTCAATGGACATGAGTTTGAGCAAACTCAAGGACACAGTGAAGGACAGGGAAGGCTGCTATGCTATAGTTCAGGGGTTCATAAAGAGTCAGGCACCTGAACAACAACAGCAGTAACTCCAATATATGAATCTCTTGTGAATATTTTATTTTACTGTATTTTATTGTTTAAATTTTTAGCCATGTGTTGTTTTTCTCTTGTTTCTTAGCCATGTAATCATGATTCCTGATCAGTTGAATGACATAATTTTAAAAACTTGGTTTCAAATATGAGTATAAAAAATTACAGAGTGGGATGTCCCTGGTGGTTCAGTGGTTGAGACTCCGTGCTTCCAATGCAAGGGTTGTGGGTTTGATCCCTGGTTGGGGAACTAAGATCCCACATGCTGCACAGGGCGGTGAAAAATAAATAAATAATTTAAAAAATGCAGAGAGAATTCCATGGTCTGATGATATTATCTTGTTTTACATAAGATTTGATTTTGCTTTCAGCAGTCAGCTTGGCTGGGGATATACATCTCAACCTATTGCTTTATACCCATCACTGGTATCTGGTTTCTTTGGTATACTGTCGGTAACTCCTGGTGCCATCATCAGCTTGCAGGCTGCTGAGCTGAACTGGCAAATGCCACAAAGGAAAAAGCTCTTCCCAGTGTCAGGATCACATCCTTATTTCCCTGTTCAAGGATCTTGACGTCTCAGTGCTCATTCCCTTGGTTGCTATTCAACATCATGAGTATTTTTTCCACAGTTTATATTGTTTTTATTGAGAGAATTGTTCTGTTCTTAGCTGGTCTGCTAAAGATGGAAAAACTGTATACCATGTTTTAGTAGAAGATTTTAAGCCCATTGATTTGTGTGATGTTATCTGATTATTATTTTAGAGAAGATCATTAGGCTAACTAATTCCAGGTAAAAAGACAAGCCAAAGATAAGGGAGAACCTTCAAAGAAACTTGCATTTTATTTACAGTCATCAGACGTATTCTTCATTAAAGCCAGTCCTCAAAACACTTTATGTGGTGAAATATCCCTTTGTAGTTAAGCATCTTGCTTTGACAAATCTTGATAATTTAGATTGTCACGAAGCACAGAAATCTTCTTATTTTTCTGGCTATTTTTCTTGGTATCATTAGAGATTTTAGAAATCTTTTTAAGTAATTATAGAGAGCCTGATGCTTAAAAAATATCCACAAAGGCCTCTATGAAATTTTGGAGAACCACATGACTTTCTTTTTTTAAGCCAACTGTTCCAGGAAATATCCAGTTTTAAAGGAGGATTCGCTGACACTTCAAATCTTGAATGCAAGTTGCTGATTCATGCAGTTTGAAGTTCAGAGAAATGTTTAAAGTTACAGCTTCCCAGGAAATAATCATGTTGATGTCAGAGGAAGTTTGTAGAGCTATGAAGAATTGTAATTACTTAGTCTGCCGCTATACACTGCAGTCTGAGAGATAAGGGACAGGTTGAACAATGGGGCTGACAGCTGAGCTGGTATCGATCTTTTGTTTATAAAGCTAGCAGTGATGTATCTCATGCTATAACTTCAACCCAAGCCCACATAAATATGAAATTGCTAAAGTGAAAGTAAGACGTGGAGCCAGCAAGTTAGCAAATGTGAGCGTGTACAACTGTTAAAACAAAGAAGTGCATCGCTGATAGAGTGTATACATTCTTCAGGACATCTTGTGTTAGGTATTTATATGAAACTGCCTAAAAAATCTCATGGATAGTGGATCTTAGAAAGCTGCAGTCCTTGAGGTTATAAGGAGTCAGACGTGACTGAGCATCCACATATGTTACAGCATACCAGGACATAAACAAAAACGCCAGCTGATACACAGTGTCATTATATTATTAAGTCATATATATTGCATCATTAAAAAATAACATTGGGACAATTTCTAAATGGTTTCTTACAACCTAATAACTATTTAAAATGCTTTATTTATACTGTCAAATTTACCGTATTTCATCTAAGTTGTTTTTTTTTGTTTTCATTTAATTATCTCTTAAATCAGTACTCAGGATGTGTGTCCCTTCCAGTTCTTCATAAATAAATGCTCCTGAATAACTTCTCTGTGTAGCCATAATACATAGTTCTTCTGGGAATATATCTTGCCAATGCTTCCCCAAACTTGTAGTGTAGAACAGTAGTCAAAGAAAAGTGTCTTGAAAAACAAATTCCATTTGGGAAATGATACCTGCTGTATCCCACCTCTGAAATTTAACAGAGCTTCTGATCAGTTCCACAATGAGAAAGCCCATCTCATTTTAACCCAGCTTTGCTCAAATTAAAAAAAAAAAAATTCTGAGAAACTTTACTAATGGGAACACACTAGAGAATTCTGATCCAACCCCCCTCAAGCCAGTATTAGCACCAAATTGAATATTCAAAACCTGGGCTGAAACCTAGACTTTACCATTGATTTGTTGTGTAAGCTTAGGCATAATATTGACTATTCATGTCTTGATTTTCTCATCCATAAAATGAACATCAAATCTTCTTTACAGGTTATGAGAACTAATTAAACAGTTTATACAGAGCACCCAGCATGGCTTGGCACGTGAAGGGAGTTCAGTATGTGCAGGATTAACCCTGTGTTTTCACTGCTGGAGGAAGCATCATGCACTTTATTCTCCATGGTGCAAAATGACCCCATCATACATGTGCAGGCCATCTGCTCTCCATATACCAGGATTTAGAAAATCATAATGGTCCATGATTGTATAAACCTCAGTCACAAGAGCCTTATCTTTCCTGCCTGTCCTCACAGGGCACACTTCTTGACTTCTACTTAGCTTCTGAAGCTTTCCCTTCACTTCTTTATAAGTTGCTTGACATACAGAAATGAGGGATGCATGAAATATTTGATAGTTAGTCATACCGTATTTTTTCAGAGGCTCGCTGAACCCTCAGGCTAGAAGATTCCTACACTGATCCTTTCCACTCCCGTAATGTTATAGAAGAATCTGAAGTTCAAACAAGTTAAATGTGAACAATTAGGCAAGGCAAGGAAAAGGTGGGACAGCACTTCCCCCTGCCATGGGGCTTGTGGCTTCATCCTTGGGGTTCATACACTGCACCTTTTAAAAATGTTTTTATGATTTTTTGATGTAGACCATTTTACAAGTCTTTATTGCGTTTGTTACAATATTGCTTCCATTTTATATTTTGGTTTCTTGGTCCTGAAGCATGTGTGATCTTAGCTCTCTGACCAGGGATCAAATCTGCACCCTGTGTATTGGAAGGTGAAATCTTAACCAGGGAAGTCCCTGTTGCCCCTTTAAACTGACTCTAAACAGGTTACTTAAACCCTCATAGTCCCAATTTCCTTATCTGTGAAATAAATAGGGTGGTATTATCTAATTCATTTTGTAGTGGGAGGAACAGATAAGGCCATACAGCCCCGGACATGAGTAGGATGCTTACCATGGAGTGCCTCCCCCTGCTCCAGAAGTCTGTTGAAGTACTTTTATCCGACCCTCCCCCTCAACCTTACTGAGTTCAAGTTCAATATATACAATGCTAATTAAAAGAACAACTCTGGCAAGTGTCCTGGATAGAATTGATGATGTTGCATTGAAGTGAAAAGCATGTTACAGTAATTATCATAAAATGTATCCTCATCTCAGTAAGGTTCATTCTCAGAGAGAGCAGGATGAGGGGAAAGGCAACTTTAGATATTCAGATGAATCCTCAGAGTACTTTATTCTCATTGTAAGAGAGCTACAATTTATTGAGCAGCCTCTGTGTGCCAGGCACTGTGGTAAGAACTTTATTAGATTATAATTATTGCTCCCAGTGGTTTTTATAGAAATTACAATAGACAAGAAAAGAACTTACTCCAGCACGGCATGGTGATAACGTGGGAGGGAGAGGTTATTAATTCCAGAATTATCACAGCCTAATATTTACTGAGTTAAATGCACCCATTCCAGTCCATTTTAGTTCACTGATTCCTAGAAAGTCAACGTTCACTCTTGCCATCTCCTGTTTGACAACTTCCAATTTGCCTTGATTCATGGACCTAACATTCCAGGTTCCTATGCAATATTGTTCTTTACATCATCAGACCTTGCTTCTATCACCACTCACATCCACAACTGGGTATTGGTTTTGTTTTGGCTCCATCCCTTCATTCTTTCTGGAGTTATTTCTCCACTGATCTCCAGTAGCATACTGGGAACCTACCGACCTGGGGAATACAGTGAAAGTGAGAAATAGATTTAAGGGACTAGTTCTGATAGATAGAGTGCCTGATGAACTCTGGATGGAGGTTCGTGATATTGTACAGGAGACAGGGACCAAGACCATCCCCATGGAAAAGAAATGCAAAAAAGCAAAATGGCTGTCTGAGGAGGCCTTACAAATAGCTGTGAAAAGAAGAGAAATGAAAAGCAAAGGAGAAAAGGAAAGATATAAGCATCTGAATGCAGAGTTCCAAAGAATGGCAAGGAGAGATAAGAAAGCCTTCTTAGCGATCAATGCAAAGAAATAGAGGAAAACAACAGAATAGGAAAAACAAGAGATCTCTTCAAGAAAATTAGAGATTCCAAGGGAACATTTCATGCAAAGATGGGCTCGATAAAGGACAGAAATGGTATGGACCTAACAGAAGCAGAAGATATTAAGAAAAGGTGGCAAGAATACACAGAAGAACTCTACAAAAAAGACCTTCAGATCCAAGATAATCACGATGGCGTGATCACTGACCTAGAGCCAGACATCTTGGAATGTGAAGTCAAGTGGGCCTTAGAACAAAGCTAGTGGAGGTGATGGAATTCCAATTGAGCTATTTCAAATCTTGAAAGATGATGCTGTGAAAGTGTTGCACTCAATATGCCAGCAGATTTGGAAAACTCAGCAGGGGCCACAGGACTGGAAAAGGTCAGTCTTCATTCCAATCCCAAAGAAAGGCAATGCCAAGGAATATTCAAACTATCGCACAATTGCACTCATCTCACATGCTAGTAAAGTCATGCTCAAAATACTCCAAGCCAGGCTTTACCAGTATGTGAACTGTGAACTTCCAGATATTCAAGCAGGTTTTAGAAAAGGCAGAGGAACCAGAGATCAAATTGCCAACATCTGCTGGATCATGGAGAAAGCAAGAGAGTTTCAGAAAAACATTTATTTCTGCTTCATTGACTATGCCAAAGCCTTTGACTGTGTGGATCACAATAAACTGTGGAACATTCTGAAAGAGATGGGAATCCCAGACCACCTGACCTGCCTCTTGAGAAACCTGTATGCAGGTCAGGAAGCAGCAGTTAGAACTGGACATGGAACAACAGACTGGTTCCAAATAGGAAAAAGAGTACGTCAAGGCTGTATATTGTCACCCTGCTTATTTAACTTACATGCAGAGTACATCATGAGAAACGCTGGGCTTGAAGAAGCACAAGCTGGAATCAAGATTGCTGGGAGAAATATCAATATGCTGATGACACCACCCTTATGGCAGAAAGTGAAGAGGAACTCAAAAGCCTCTTGATGAAAGTGAAAGAGGAGAGTGAAAAGGTTGGCTTGAAGCTCAACATTCAGAAAACAAAGATCATGGCATCTGGTCCCATCACTTCATGGGAAATATGGGGAAACAGTGGAAACAGTGTCAGACTTTCTTTTTTGGGGCTCCAAAATCACTGCAGATGTTGATTGCAGCCATGAAATTAAAAGACGCTTGCTCCTTGGAAGGAATGTTATGACCAACCTAGATAGTATATTAAAAAGCAGAGACATTACTTTGCCAAACAAGGTCCGTCTAGTCAAGGCTATTGTTTTTCCCGTGGTCATGTATGGATGTGAGAGTTGGACTGTGAAGAATGCTGATCGCCGAAAAATTGATGCTTTTGAACTGTGGTGCAGGAGAAGACTCTTGAGAGTGCCTTGGTCTGCAAGGAGATCCAACCAGTCCATTCTAAAGGAGATCAATCCTGGGTATTCATTGGAAGGACTGATGCTAAAACTGAAACTCCAATACTTTGGCCACCTCATGTGAAGAGTTGATTCACTGGAAAAGACTCTGCTGCTGGGAGGGATTGGGGGCAGGAGGAGAAGGGGATGACAGAGAATGAGATGGCTGGATGGCATCACCAACTCGATGGATATGAGTTTGAGTGAACTCCGGGAGTTGGTGATGGACAGGGAGGTCTGGTGTGCTGTGATTCATGGGGTCGCAAAGAGTCGTACAGGACTGACCAAGTGAAAAAAAAAAAATTTACTGAGTGCTTGTTATGTGACACATCTTGTGATCAGAACCTACAACCTGCGTGTTTCAGTTCAGTTCAGTTCAGTCGCTCAGTCGTGTCTGTCATCTGTTTGCAAGCCTGTGGACTGTAGCACGACAGGCTTTCCTGTCCATCACCAACTCCCAGAGCTTGCTCAAACTCATGTCCATCGAGTCAGTGATGCTCTCCAACCATCTCATCCTCTGTCTTCCCCTTCTCCTCCCACCTTCAATCTTTCCCAGCATCAGGGTCTTTTTCAATAAGTCAGCTCTTCTCATTAGGTGGCCAAAGTATTGTAGTTTCAGCTTCAGCATCAGTCCTTCCAGTGAATATTCAGGGCTGATTTCCTGTAGTTGGACTTGTTGGCTCTCCTTGCAGTCCAAGGGAATCTCAAGAGCCTTCTCCAACACCACATTTCAAAAGCATCAATTCATCAGCACTGAGCTTTCTTTATAGTCCAACTCTCACATCCATACATGACTATTGGAAAAACCATAGCTTTGACTACATGGACTTTTGTTGGCAAAGTAATGTCTCTGCTTTTTAATACCCTACACATGGACATCACCGGATGGTCAATACCAAAATCAGATTGATTATATTCTTTGCAGACAAAGATGGAGAAGGTCTATACAGTCAGCAAAAACAAGACTGGGAGCTGACTGTGGCTCAGATCATGAACTCCTTGTTGACATGTATTATCAGATCTCATCAATTCTTTCCCTCCCCACATTTAACTTCTCCAAAATGACTGTGTGTTTCACTCTCATTTTTTTTCCTGTTGATATATAAAATAACAGTGTCTCAAGCATATTAAATTCAGAGAAATTTGGTGACTGATTTAATCCTATATAAACTATTGGAAAAGTATTATTAGCCTCACTTTTAAGGTATGGAAACTCAGGCATAGAGGTTTCAATGAACTTGATCAAGGGCAAAGAGCTAATAAGTAGTAAGGTCAGTATTCCCACAGAGGTTGTCTAATTAGAGAGTTCCTGCTCTAACCAATGTAACTGTGGTGCCTGAAACAGACATACTTTAATAATGTACAAATTAAAATTTGCCATCCGTTATTACCAAATCATTACAGTTTAGCAAATGACATATTAAATTGGCTTGATTTCTGATTAATATCCCTTAATATTCTTACCAAAGACTGCCACTGTGTCATCTCAAGAGTGAAGAAGATTGACAAGTGCATGAAGCACTGTGAATCTCAGAAGATACAACTGGGCATTGAGTTCCTCTGAATCTATAATGTGATGGAAAGTGTTCTGTCCCCACCAGCAACTAATTTACAATAACTGGGTCCATTTTCATTCCCTCATTTTGATCTTTCAGGTTGGGAACCAATGGAGCGAGTGTTATATACAAAAGAGATTCAGAATAGCCTTCAGAAGGGTGGGAACACAGATCTTGAAGACCCACCAGAGAATTTTCAAGAGTTATAGATGACAGAACTCAGCCTGTGTTAATGAGGACAAAGGGGAAGTTTAGCACTTATTTTAATGTCTTTGATGCTTCTTTTGTGTTAGGAACTTTCTTGACTTTAAACAACTGACCAGGACAGGAGGGCAGAGTAAGCATAAGGCAGAATTCGATGCCTTGGTGTCAGTGAATACTAGAAAAGGGGCTGCTTGGATGAACCCTCTTAAGTATAAGAATTATACTAACTGGAATGATTGATTGAGATAATGTTTTGGTCCATGGCAGGACTTCCTTGGTGGCTCACATGGTAAAGAATCTGCCTACAATGCAGGAGACCTGGGTTTGATCCCTGGGTTGGAAAGATCCCTTGGGGCAGGGCATGGCAACCCATTCCAGTATTCCTGCCTGGAGAATCCCATGGACAGAGGAGCCTGGTGGACTACAGTCCATGGGGTCACAAAGAGACACGACTGAGTGACTAACATTTTCATTTTGGTCCATGACTACTTGTGTGATCTTTAAGGAAAAATAAATTCTCCCTCTTTGTTCATGTGGCCTGTGTCGCCATTGTCTTAGATATTTGCTAGCAAATGTAATAATACTAGTCATATTTTTTACATTGCTTTTAAAAAAAGATGTTTGTGATGTTGTTTTCCAATTGTGCTGCTTTGTCTTTTACTATTTATAGGTAAATACTGCATATATTAATAGTTCCTTAAGGATATTATGCTTAAGCTACAGATATGATGTTGTCAGTGAGCTTTTACTGTGAAACAAACAACCCTAAACTTTTTTTTTTCTAATTTACTTTATCTTTAACTTTTCATTTTGTATTGAAGTATAACCCATTAACAACATATGTATGTGTGCATACGGTCTCCCCCAAACTCCCTTCCCATCCAGGCTACCATGTAAGATTAAGCACAGTTCCATGATCACTTTAAAAACAACATCTGTTTAATCCATGCCTGTGCAGGTTAGCAGTATGGGTTAGCTTTAGCTGAGTGTTTATATTGGTCTAGTTGGTCTCACTCATGTGATTGTGATCAACTGTTGGGTTCCCTGGGGGCTGGCTCATCTCCGAGGAGTTAATTTCTGACAGCTCACCTCTATGCAGTGTAATCTCTTGTGTTCTAGCTGGCAGTTTTCACGTGGCAACTGGTCAGGTTTCAAAGAGACTGAGTGAAAGCTTGCAAGTTTCTTCAGGCTCAGCCTCAGAACTGGTACAGTGTCATTTCACTCCTGTTGTTTTGACTGAAACTGATCACAGTTTCAGCCCCTCTTCAAGGAGAAGGTAATTAGACTCCACGTTTTCATTGAAAGAACTGGAAATACACATTGCAAAGAACAAGGAAAGGATGGAGATCAAGGGCTGTTATTTTTGGACTGCCGCACTTAGTTCTTCAGCTGTCCTGAGTTGATAGTCTTTGCTTCCTCTTCCTTCTTGGTATCACTCATGGGTTTGTTCTACCAGAGCATCTCCTGAGTTGTTATTATTGTTGGAAGAAGATTGAAGAACACAAAGGCTGTGTTTTCCCAAGTGAGCAACCATAATGCTTTGCTCCCTAATGGTGTCTACGATTACATGATACCTACAAGTAACCCAATCATAATTTCAACTTCTTCTTCCAACACACCAGATTATATGAAATGACTGATTCCAATATAATGGGAACTCTATAGAAGATGAATTCTTGACAACACAAAGGGATGGGGACCCATGAGATTTAAAAAGCAGTGGGAGGGTGCTAGGATCTGTTAATTCAGGGAAGAGAGGTGTCTCAGAGACAGCACAGTTGTACCCAGACATCAATTAGGCAAGGGGTTAAATTGGCTTTATTTGGAACCGAAGTTCTGAGCCGGTATCAAAACTGGAAATTAAGAGAGATTATGCTTTACTATCTGGAAAAAAAACCCAACATTTTAACCATTAGGACTTTTTAGAACTGAAAAAGGTAGTATAAACTAATGGGTCACCTTGCTTATTTAACTTATATGCAGAGTACATCATGAGGAACGCTGGGCTGGAAGAAGCACAAGCTGGAATCAAGATTGCTGGGAGAAATATCAATAACCTCAGATATGCAGATGACACCACCCTTATGGCAGAAATTGAAGAGGAACTCAAAAGCCTCTTGATGAAAGTGAAAGAGGAGAGTGAAAAGGTTGGCTTGATGCTCAACATTCAGAAAACAAAGATCATGGCATCTGGTCCCATCACTTCATGGGAAATAGATGGAAAAACAGTGGAAACAGTGTCAGACTTTATTTTTCTGGGCTCCAAAATCACTGCAGATGCTGATTGCAGCCATGAAATTAAAAGACGCTTGCTCCTTGGAAGGAAAGTTATGACCAACATTGATAGTATGTTAAGGAGCAGAGACATTACTTTGCCAACCAAGGTCCGTCTAGTCAAGGCAATGGTTTTTCCTGTGGTCATGTGAGAGTTGGACTGTGAAGGAAGCTGATCGCCGAAGAATCGATGCTTTTGAATTGTGGTGTTGGAGAAGACTCTTGAGAGTCCCTTATACTGCAAGGAGATCCAACCAGTCCATTCTAGAGGAGATCAATCCTGGATGTTCATTGGAGGGACTGATGCTAAAGCTGAAACTGCAATACTGTGGCCACCTCATGCGACGAGTTGACTCACTGGAAAAGACTCTGAAGCTGGGAAAGGTTGGGGGCGGGAGGAGAAGGGGACGACGGAGAATGAGATGGCTGGATGGCATCACCGACTCTGTGGACATGAGTTTGAGTGTACTCCGGGAGTTGGTGATGGACAGGGAGGCCTGGCGTGCTGTGATTCATGGGGTCGCGGAGAGTCGGACACGACTGAGCGACTGAACTGAACTGAATAGCATGATAAATCTGAATTTACACTGGACTGAGTTCAAGTCCTATTTGTCATGCTTCCTCTCTGTGATTTTAGACCTGTTCAATAATTTCCCACAACTGTAAAATGGGACTAGTAACAGTTTGTACCAAAGAATAGCAAGGCGAGATAAGAAAGACTTCCTCAGTGATTAATGCAAAGAAATAGAGGAAAACAACAGAATAGGAAAAACAAGAGACCTCTTCAAGAAAATTAGAGATTCCAAGGGAATATTTCATGCAAAGATGGGCTCGATAAAGGACAGAAATGGTATGGACCTAACAGAGGCAGAAGATATTAAGAAGAGGTGGCAGGAATACACAGAAGAACTGTACAAAAAAGATCGTCACGACCAAGACAGTCACGATAACGTGTTCACTGACCTAGAGCCAGACATCTTGGAATGTGAAGTCAAGTGGGCCTTAGAAAGCATCACTACTAACAAAGCTAGTGGAGGTGATGTAATTCCAGTTGAGCTATTTCAAGTCTTGAAAGATGATGCTGTGAAAGTGCTGCACTCAATATGCCAGCAGATTTGGAAAACTCAGCAGTGGCCACAGGACTGGAAGAGGTCAGTCTTCATTCCAATCCCAAAGAAAGGCAATGCCAAAGAATGCTCAAACTACCGCACAATTGCACTCATTTCACACGCTAGTAAAGTCATGCTCAAAATTCTCCAAGCCAGGCTTCAGCAGTATGTAAACCGTGAACTCCCAGATGTTCAAGCAGGTTTTAGAAAAGGCAGAGGCACCAGAGATCAAATTGCCAACATCCGCTGGATCATGGAGAAAGCAAGAGAGTTCCAGAAAAACATCTATTTCTGCTTCATTGACTATGCCAAAGCCTTTGACTGTGTGGATCACAATAAACTGTGGAACATTCTGAAAGAGATGGGAATCCCAGACCACCTGACCTGCCTCTTGAGAAACCTGTATGTAGGTCAGGAAGCAACAGTTAGAACTGGACATGGAACAACAGACTGGTTCCAAATAGGAAAAGGTGTACGTCAAGGTTGTATATTGTCACCTTGCTTATTTAACTTATATGCAGAGTACATCATGAGGAACGCTGGGCTGGAAGAAGCACAAGCTGGAATCAAGATTGCTGGGAGAAATATCAATAACTTCAGATATGCAGATGACACTACCCTTATGGCAGAAATTGAAGAGGAACTCAAAAGCCTCTTGATGAAAGTGAAAGAGGAGAGTGAAAAGGTTGGCTTGAAGCTCAACATTCAGAAAACAAAGATCATGGCATCTGGTCCCATCACTTCATGGGAAATAGATGGAAAAACAGTGGAAACAGTGTCAGACTTTATTTTTCTGGGCTCCAAAATCACTGCAGATGCTGATTGCAGCCATGAAATTAAAAGACGCTTGCTCCTTGGAAGGAAAGTTATGACCAACTTTGATAGCATATTAAAAAGCAGAGACATTACTTTGCCAACCAAGGTCCGTCTAGTCAAGGCAATGGTTTTTCCCGTGGTCATGTATGGATTGTGAGAGTTGGACTGTGAAGAAGGCTGATCGCTGAAGAATCCATGCTTTTGAACTGTGATGTTGGAGAAGACTCTTGAGAGTCCCTTATACTGCAAGGAGATCCAACCAATCCATTCTAAAGGAGATCAATCCTGATGTTCATTGGAGGGACTGATGCTAAAGCTGAAACTGCAATACTGTGGCCACCTCATGCGACGAGTTGACTCACTGGAAAAGACTCTGATGCTGGGAAAGGTTGGGGGCGGGAGGAGAAGGGGACGACAGAGAATGAGATGGCTGGATGGCATCACCGACTGTGGACATGAGTTTGAGTGTACTCCGGGAGTTGGTGATGGACAGGGAGGCCTGGCGTGCTGTGATTCATGGGGTCGCGGAGAGTCGGACACGACTGAGCGACTGAACTGAACTGAACTGAACAGTTTGTACTCTCTAGTATTATTTTGAGGATTCAGTGATAACATATATGGAAGTTCTTATTGTGGCAGCTATCAAGATAAGCACTCAGAATCATTCAGAGTTAATTATGAAAGTATATTTATCTGACTAAAGACCTGTGAACAACATGTCAGTGAAACACCAGGCAGTTAAGAATACTAGTCTCCTGGGTAATGAAGCCTGTCTATACTATTGGAGATTTTCTTCCACTCCTAGAAATTCAGGTAAAAAAAAATTCTACTTTGCCTTCTGTCTATAAAACATATTATTACTATTTTAGTCTAGGCCTAATTACCCTATCTTCTCTTGTTGAAGTAATCAATAATTCCCAGTGTACAAAGATACCTACTTACAACCGTGACTTTATCTGAAAAATCACTATTTTAATGATCATAACAGCTCATTTTCTTCTTTCTGGCCAACATCATTCTTCACTAGACCATTGCTTTAGGTGACTTAGAAAAAATCAATCCAAGCGAGAAAATTCAGTGTCCACAGAAAGTCAGAGTAATGGCAGATGGTGCCCGAAGCGCTGGCTTCTGATTACTGTTAGTCCACTGGAATGTGGCCTGAGATTGAAAACAAATCGCGCTGCCAACAGCTGCCTTAACAGTTTGTTTGTAAATTGGGGCTGTTTGAGTTGCAGGGCATTTCAGAGCTTTTGCTGTGCTCCTAGTATGCTTGGGAGACTTGGATGAAAGATGCTAACAGCATTACTGGGAAGCTAGGTGATTTGCGTGATCACCTGCTTACTTGGCCTAATGTAGGCTAGCGATCAGGAGAATTAAGTTAGAGGGAAAAAAAAAATCCATTTCTTGTGTCTAGCTACCCTGCTTAGAGGAAATATCTGTGAAAATTCCTACTCTGTACTAATAAGGAACTGATGTAACAATTCTTTGAATAGCAGCTGCAGTTCTCAGATATGTATATCTGTGTGTCAATGTCAAATGCTGTGTCTACAGCTACACCTTCATCTGTGTCTATATCTTAAGCTATGTATATAATACATGTATGTAATGTACCGGAGAAGGCAATGGCAAGCCACTCCAGTACTCTTGCCTAGAAAATCCCATGGACAGAGGAGCCTGGTGGGCTACAGTCCATGGGGTCACTACTAGTTGTACACAACTGAGCGACTTCACTTTCACTTTTCACTTTCACGCATTGGAGAAGGAAATGGCAACCCACTCCCGTGTTCTTGCCTGGAGAATCCCAGGGATGGCGGAGCCTGGTGGGCTGTTGTCTATGGGGTCGCACAGAGTCAGACACGACTGAAGCGACCTAGCAGCAGTAGCAGCAGCAGCAGGTAATGTATATTTATATGATATATATGCATATATCATATATGTAGTTAAGTCCTCCTCATACAAATGAGTTCCCTTCCAAGAGTCTGTCCGAAAGTCCAATTTGTTCATAAGTTCAACAAAGTTAGCCTAGGTACCCAACTAATACAATCAACTGTAGAGTACTATATTCTGATAGGTTTATAATACTTCTCACACAAGTGCTATGTATATAAAAAACAAATAAAAATGTTGTCAGTCTTACAGCACAGTACCTTGAAAAGTGCAGTTATACAGTGCAACAGCTGGCACACATGTGCTGGCACTCACATTCCCATCTGTGAAAGTTCACAACTTGAAGGTTCCTATGTAAGGGACTTAGTGTATATGTCATTATATATATATTCACGCATGTCACATATATAATTCATATATGTATATGTATAATGATCATACATATGAATAAATAAGGTGGAAATCAATTTACAAAGGATGCTAGAAAATAGCACAGTTGTTACCTTGTTCTAAAAGTTTCTTGTAAGAAGTAAAATGCTAAAATCGAATGACTTCAACAACAGTAGGCAAAGGTTTGTATTTTGTGAGTGTGATGCTTTAGTTCTCAGAGTCCTCACTAGCTAGAGCTGTACTCCTTCCACTGCACTGACCAGTGTTGTAAGCACAGCCCATAAGAGCTACTACACAATTGAAATATGGTTACTTCAAATTGGGAGATACTGATGTGAAAGGCACATTGGATTTTGCAGACTTGGTACAAATATGAGATTGAAAATACCTCAGTATCATTTTTCTGTTGATTTTAAAGTGATAGTAATTTGAATATACTAGGTTAAAATGTTTGTATTTCAAAAGATTTTTATTACCTTTTTTTTTTAATGTAGCTACCAGAAAATGTAAAATTACATATTTGACTTGCATTTGTGACTCCCTGTTCCTTTCTGTTGGATAGTGCTGAGCTAGAATTTCATACTCTAATTGAGACCCTCAGACCCATGATATCAACACCCCCCGGGAGCTCATTAGAAATGCAGACTCTTCCCTTGTCCCAGACCTACAGAATCAGAGTCTTCATTTTAACAAGATTCCCAGTTAATTCATTTTCACAGTAAAGTTTGAGAATCACTGGGTTAGAGTACATTGGAGCTTGAGTCAGCTGATTAAGAGGAAAGGGCTTCTTGAGAGCTGTCAGGACCCTGGTTTCATCTGTATGTCATCCTGACTTAAGGTTTCTTGGGTATGTACAGACTGTCACTGTCACAGAACTCCCGTGACGCCCTGTCCATGATTTTCTGAAGGAGATCAACGGGGAAAATGTAACTCAAGTAGCAGAAGATTTACTTCATGGTCAATATTTTACACAGAGCTCTTTGGGGAAGTAGAATCTGTCAGTAGCTGATTTTGACTTGCTTTTATTTCTGGATTGTCCTGCTTGATGATAATCAAAGAAGGGCAAGGTCAGGTCTCCATCCTCAAGAATTTTTCCTTCTTCTCTCCATTCTCAAGAATTTTTCCTTCTTCTTCTTTGAATCTCCACTCTGAGGTGAGGAAGGGCTGCCCTGACTCTCTTTCCTCCCTCCTCTTGCCTGTCTCTCCCCGTGCATTAACCTCCCTAACTTTAGGGCGCGTTGCCCTGGATGAAACCCGATTAGTGCTCTGTGTGCCTGTGCTTGCCTTCTTTGTCCAGGAGGATACAAGGCCCGTGGAGAGCAGGGCTTTTTCTTGTTCACCTCTGCAGTGACTCACCTGCCCTGAGTTAGGCCACACCTCACAAGTTAAGGGTACAGTCCCCTCAAACTGTGCCCCCGCCCCCGCTGCTTTAGACATCAGCTGCAAGTTTGGGGTCCTCTTACTTCTGACCTGCTGACTACAAAATTTGGGTACTCCTTCTGTATCCTCAGGTGTGAAAATTCTATGAATGATTCCTAGAATTCAGGAAAGTGCCATATTCCCTATTACAGTTTTTTTTTTTTTTTTTGGTAGTAAAAGGATAGAAATTGGGAGGAGCTAAAAGAAGAGACATAGGATGAGATCTGAGAGGGTTTCGATTGCTAAATCACTGTGTTAGCTTAAACTATTCAGGGGCCACCACATGTCATCTTGCTAGCTTAAAGTCAGGGGTGGTCTAAGGGACTGCCTACAAGTTACAAAGACATTCCTCTCACTTGGGAAAATCAAAGGGTTTAGAGGTTCCCTCTTGGAAACTAGGGACAAAAGCTGGTCAAATTCTTGAGGACAGTCTCTCCCTCTTCATCCCTAATGCCTGTCATAGAAGTTCCTTGCAGATAGTTCACACCCTTTAAATATTGAGGTAATGAGTTCCCAGTGTCTGACATAGACCCTGACCCTGAGTGAGGACTTTATAGAGAATAGTAGAATGATCATGCTCTGAACTCTTCATGTAGCTGAAATGGTATTTGAGCCTTTTTCTTTTACAATTAACTATTGACACTTAACGCTCATTATACATTTTCAAGGAGAGAAAAAAATACTAATTACTAAGATGTCAAGCAAACTCCCATAAATTAACTTTCTTTTAATGATTACTTTGGTCTCATCACAAATTTCTTTGTCAAGAAATGGTGGTTATAGAATTTTTTGATTCCCAAATTATTGGTTGGAATAACTCAAATGCTTCCTCTGTCAGTGGAAGCAGTGAAAGGAAAACAAAAAAACAGGAATAAAAAACCCAGAATTTTTCAGTTTAAATAAGATTAAACCAGGCATGAGATAGAATCAGTGGCCTAATGTCAGTTCCAAACCATCAACTATTTCTGTGAAAATGAAAGGCATGTAGGTGGGTATAGAGAGCAGATTTGGAATCAAGTGGAGAGTTGACTAAATAGAATTCTTTGGTTTGTGGTTTGGGGGACAACTTCCCATTGCTTGTGAGTCTAGGTCAAACTTCTTTCAAACTTTAGGACATAGAAATGTCCTAAATGTGCTTCCATGTTCATAAATCTGCAACCTTCTCTGGAACCTATTAGCTAGGGATTTGGGGGTGAGGTACCTACCCTCTGATGTCAGTTTCCTCATCTGTGAAATGGGAGAATAATTCCTTTCTGAAAATAGCATCTCTCGAATGGGATTGTTGAGAGGGTTCAGTAGGGCTGTACATGTGAAGCCCATCATGTGTGATGCTTAAGTGTCTCATTTCATGTTGTCTACGCTTGAGGGTGAGGGATTTTCTAGAAAATTTGTGCTTTCGGAGTTCTCTTGGAAGATCCTGTTTTGTGTTTTTGTTTTTGGTGATCTTTTGCTAAGTTTGACAATGCTGAACAGCCCGCGTTACTTCTGTGGTTAGAGTACTTGTAATGTGTGTTTGTTTCTCCTTATCATTTTTCACATATGGCAGGTTCTTCACTTTGTACACATGGTCAGTAGTTCAGGATGAAATGAAGAGCAAGCGCAGGAACCGGAGTCCCCTGAAGATTGTTTGCTGTGAAATAATGTAACATGTCTTGTTCCTCTTCTTTTCAGAAATGACCCTCCTTCTTCCCTGCTCATTTCCTTACAGAACTTCAGTTCTGAGCAAGAAAGCACTTGGCTTACTGGTGCCTATAGATACTAGGCAAATTTCTTAACCTCTCTGAGTCAAAATTTCCCTGCACGTGACGGGGATGAGAGTTCTTGCTTTACCCTGTATGGAGAATGACATGAGTCTTCGCTTCAGTGTTCAGCTGGCAGGGAGAAATGCCTCTTCCTTCTTAGCTTTCCTGTCAAAGGAGCACAGGCGCTGGCTTGGTCACTGGTGACTTTCCTTATCTTGGCTCTTGACTCACATCTGAATATCGTCAAATGAGTCAATGGTAAGAGAAGCCATGTGTACTCTGGCACTTCTTGCAGGATCTGTGATTCCTCAAAAATACTTCAGAGACACCCTGATACATCTGTATGTATGTTAGTAGAGGTAGCTAGAATTTTGATCAGAGATTTACACTCTGGAGTGATCAACTAGCATCATGATTAGAAAAGCTCTACTCCGAAGGTGCCTCCTGCAGAGGCTTAAACTATTCTTATTTCTGAGCAACTTAAACATTTTGCCCACTAGCCTAGTAAGTGAGTTTATTGGAGAGACTAGTTGCTTACTAACTAACATAATGGTTGATGGAAATGAGCTCTCATTTGTGAAAGTACCAACTTTGAATTAGGTAGCTTGGCTGAAATATCATATGTGTCATATATAATATACATGATATGTGTATTTTATATCATATATGATACCTTATATTTATAGTATATATATATAGTATTTTCTGGTATTTGAACCAAGCCACATAATATGCATCAGTTCAGTTCAGTAGCTCAGTTGTGTCTGACTCTTTGCGACCCCGTGAATCACAGCACGCCAGGCCTCCCTGTCCATCACCAACTCCCGGAGTTCACCCAAACTCATATGCATCTAGTCGGTGATGCCATCTAGCCATCTCATCCTCTGTCGTTCCCTTCTCCTGCCCCCGATCCCTCCCAGCATCAGGGTCTTTTCCAGTGAGTCAACTCTTCGCGTGAGGTGGCCAAAGGATTGGAGTTTCAGCTTCAGCATCAGTCCCTCCAATGGACACCCAGGACTGATACGCATATGCATGTGTATACACACGCATAGACACACACACCTTTGAGGCGTTTGAAGTAACTGTCAACTGGGCTTTAGATGATATTAAAAAAAATATTATTTCTTTAAGTCCTTATCTGTTCGAGATATGTATTCAAGTATTTACAAATGGAATAATATTATATCTTATATCTGGGATTTGTTTTTTAAAACTCTAACCAGATTTTCTACCACAAACCAAAACAGATGACAAAAGTCGAAAAGCAAAACAAAAAGTACCTGGGAGTATAGATTAAATGAAATTGGCAAAATACAGATAGTTGTTGGCAAGGGGCATATAGGGAGTGGTTAAAGTTTTCTCTATATATTTATATGCGCTATAAAATTCCCATTAAAAACAATCTAATGAGGTCTCTAAGGTGAAACCTTAGGGAAGGTATGAAGATGGTCCTGAGTCCAGTTTCAGGTGATTTCTGGGTGTTGATGCTGACATTAGGCTGACACATAATATCTCTAGGATATTGCTATATCTGTTTCCAGTAGATATTTCTGGAAATCTGGTGGTTAGAACCTCTATAAGTACAGTGAGCTGAAACTGACATCATTTATAGAATAGCTATACAAACTGGTTTCGCTCATTTGCTAATAGATGCTTGTTTTAAATGTGTGGATATGACAAAATTTGACCTGAGACTCATTTTTGCTGCAAATTAAAATGAGGTGAAAGCCAGGCTTTCCTGGTGGCTCAGATGGTTAAGAATCTATCTGCAATGCAGGAGACTGGGGTTCACTCCCTGGGTCAGGAAGATCCCATGGAGAAGAGAATGGCAACCCACTCCAGTATTCCTGCCTAGAGAATCCCATGAACAAAGGAGGCTGGTGGGATATAGTTCATGGGGTTACAAAGAATGGGATGTGACTAAGTGACCAAGCATACACAGTAATGAGGATATAGTTGGGTAGCTATCCTCTACTTCAGAGTCCCTTTGGTGGCATCAACCGCCAAGAAAGAACCTCAGAATTGTGCTCACATTGGGTTATGTCAGTTCTCTGTAGCATTGCTGAGACTGGAGGGAGCTGGCCTGGGAGGTCTGCCCCATGACAGGGTAGGAAGGGGAGGAAAGGGGAATAGCATGGTCCCACAAAGGTCTTGGTGGAGAACACCACCTTGTAATTGGGCTTGGATGTCAGGTGCAAGGTGCAGCTGGCTGAGGGAAACCTAGCATGGTGTCCAGAGTAGAGCTCTGCCAAAGGGCTGGGGAGCTTTTCGAGTCCAACAGGGGCTGGATACCTCAGCTTCACTAGGAGAGTCAAATCACACAAAGTCGCAACATGACCCAGAATCCACCAGCAGAATGCACTTTATGTGGAGAGAAATCCTAGCAAGAGTAAGGCAGGCATCCTTCCACTCCTACTCAGTAATAACATTTGATGACTGAAGCAATTTCTAGGGTGTGAGATAGGAAATGAAGAGCTGGAGCTTATCATCAGAGCTGAGGTTCAAGGTAAGACTTATGTTTATGAAAATGGCAAAAGCTCAGTTATCCTTGGGTTGTCAGGTCAGCATGAATATATTATGTTGAGTCACTGAACTGTGTTCTTAAATCCCCCTTGGCTATTGATCATATCGGTCAATAAGGACCAAGGATACCAAGGGTTAGAGATACTAGATAGATTCTAGTAAGAAACTGCTCCCAGTTGCTTTTCCTCCACCGACATCTCACAGTGTGGCAAGATAATTTATTGGGGAGCTAGTTTGTGTTTTCTCTCCCTGGAGACCCCATTCTTTGAACACCTTTTATTCAGCTCCTTCTGCTTCAAGAGAAGTTGTATTGCTGAAACAGTAGTGTAGGTTACATGCTACGTGCTGTGCCAGTCTTTTCCCTTTGGGCCTTCTTTTATTTTCTTCTTTAGGCCAAGTTCTTGAAAAGATTATGCATGACCAAGGAAGTTGCTCCCAAACTCAGAGAAGAGAGCAGGGGTCTGCAGACCCTGTGGGCACTGGAGACCTGTGACTTGCTCCTGATACCATGGAGAGATGAGCAAGTCACAGGAAGTGAAATGTGGAATGAGCAGGAGAGAGTGCTAGGTGACTCCAGTGGGAAACTATGCATATGACTTTCTAGGTTAAATGATTTTAGTCTTTTATTGCCTTTGAGTTATTTTGCAACTCAGTACATTGTAACTAATAGTAATGCAAAATAATTCATGTCTATATGCATGCAAATAAATTCTGTCAAAATTGGGGGATCAGTTGACTTCTTTCTCCACCCCTTTCATTTATTTGTAAATTCATTTCCATATTCCTTTACTCCATGTAATGTATGCTCCTTTGACTTCTTCAAACTGGTTGTAATAATTTTGCTTATCTCCTCATTAATCATGGATTAAGTAAAATCCTTAATGTGTCTTCATTTTATATATGATTATAAAGTAGAGTGGTGATTTTACCTTTCATGAAATTTATCCTTTAACAACAAGATGAAACCATGTTAACATCTAGGGCATCTGGAGAGTAGTCCATGGGAGCCTGTAGCAAACTTCCCTAAGCCACTTGGACTACTTGGTTGTCCTTTTCTTTTGGCAAATATCTAGTTGACCCCAGTAATTAAATGTAAGGTACCTAGTCTCCTCCCCTGCAATCGTCCCATGAGAGAGAGTATGGTTTAGTGACAGGGAGTCCTGGAGAGTGTCCGCTTCTTATATAATGTTGGTAAACAGACACAAGAAAGAATAGCCAGTTCCTGAAAACTTGTTAAAGAATTCACTAGGGCAAACACACTAAGGCAGATGCACCAGTAATTTCATGGCTGGATCAGCTGGCTTTCTGGTGGGTTTAGGTGATAGGAGTTCTCTGTGAAAGAGGAGGGTTGCAGGACTGTTGTTCTGTACCCCACATGCCTATAAGCCCTGTATTTGCCTGGCTTCAAGGTCCAAGAGAGAGGCCAGAGTCAGCTGCAGAGGCATCCATGGTTTGATGGATGGGCAGCTTATATATCTGAAACAAGGTCCTGGAACCTTTATTTACTTCACTGTGTGTGGCAGATGGCTGGCAGAACAGGATGGCGATCTTTACTCCTGAGGTGTGGGAGTGTGGAGGTTACCGCATGGAGAATTGACATCAGGTTGGCTCATCAGTTACCAACTAGCAGAGGGTCATACCCCTCACCACTTCTTTAATAAGCTATCCTGGTGGAGATATTCTAGTCTAAAGTTTAGAACAGTCTGTTGCTGGGAGGGCAGGGGGTAGGGAGCGGGCACATATGTAGGAAGGTCATGTGAGTCGAGTGTAGGTGAAGCAGGCACTGGTCCAGGGAATGTACGGAGAGCAAGGGAATAGCCATTTTGGTAGTCTGTTCATACAAGGACAAAAGAGGTCATCCCAGCCTGGGATACTGCTCACAAGTGTAGAGCTGCTGGGCTTGTCAAGGCCTTAAATGTTGTTCATTGCGTGAGGAAGTCCTGGTTCTATTTTTCTGCACTGCCCCCAACTGTCCCACTTGTGTTCAGACACTACTAATTTCACTATGAAAAGTCCCTACTGTCATCCCTGTGCTACTAAGCAAAACCTTTATGTCCAGTTTGCATAAAAATATTTGAAGTACTTTTCACGCATCCCCTGGGTATGACTTTCTGATTAGGTCTTTCTCGTACTGGGATCTGTAGGGTGTGAAAAAAAGCCTGTTTGCACACATATCTATCACACTTCTTACTGACACCAGTTCAGGGGCATTTCAGAAGGAAATTTGAACAGAGGAATGTTCTGACCATGTGTCTCCTTTAGGAGAGTGTTTGTGCCACATTATTGTCCGTGTGAGTCTACTAAGGATTTTTACTAAAGTATGTCATCTGATTCACCAGTCCTGGGGTTGGGCTGGTAATCTGCAATTTTAACAGATCCTCAGGAGGTACTAATATCAGTTGTTGATCCCTGGAGAAGGCTTCGTTGATCCCTAGATAAAGAGTCTAAAACAGAAATCTGCAAATATTTCCATAAAGGCTGAACTAGTGATTATTTTCAAGCTCATAGGTCATGCAGTCTATGTTGCTATGTAACTCTACCATTACAGATTGAAAGCAGCCATTGACAATATGAAAATGAATTGGCTTTAATAAAATTTTATTTAAAAAAAAAAAACACAAAAAAACAGAATTTCTGTGAGGCCCATAGGCCATAGTCTGTCCATCTCTGGTTTAAAAGTATCATTCAGAGAGTAGGTAGTGTGTAGATGGATTTGAAAGATGAGGTGGGGATTGGAGACAGGTAGCCCAGTTCAGTGGAAGAAAATTTGATGAAAGCTAATGAATGCTTAGACGAGGACAGAGGAAATCGAAAGTGAAAGTAGAATTGATAGGACTTGACAGGGATCAACAAAATGGGAGAGCTGACATCAATATTGGATGGGTTTTCAGGTCCTCAAGTAATAAAATAAAGCATGACTTTTCGTGGGCACATTTTGGGAGAATTGGTTTTGATCTGTTGTTTCCAGGATATGACAGCTTTTGTTACTAACATCCTTCAGTATTTATGAAAATCCAGACAGTATAATGCTCACATTAATGGTATAAAATTAGGGGGGAAAATATGAAATTTCGGGGGGGATTCTCATGTCATTTAAATGTCCTTTCTACTGAAATACAGATAGGTTTGTTTTCTGCATTAATTGCAATTCTAAGAGTTAAAGAATTATATGCTAATTATTAACTAACTGAGTTTCTCTTCTACTCAGGGACTTCTGGTAGGTGATAAGGTATATTCAAGAATAGTCAGGAAGTATTACATGCCTATGGTAGTTATTTATGACTAAAAAGTGAACTTGATAGCCACATCTCACACTTGAGAAACTGAGTATCTTTGGAGGGGAGTCTAAAGCAAATATCTCTAAGTTAAATGGCAGAAAAGTTAAATTATATCACAATGCAGTATTGCACCAATTGAGTTCTACAGAATAGTTAAAAAACAAACAAACAGTCCTGCCAGTAGAAATTCAGGAAATATGAACTACCTTCTTTCAACATTCAGGTTAAAGTCATCATTATCCACAACCCATTACCATTATGAAACCCATGGAAATGAAGAATCCCATTTTAATAAAACTTAATTTCTAGTTTACCTTCAATTTTCCCAGACAGTCCCTATAAAATCTTTCAAGAGTTTGTTTTAAAATCAGGATCTGACCAAATTTCATATCTCACATTTGGTTGTTACCTCTTTTAGTCCAGTGTTCTCAAATCCCACTTCTGATCTCCTGAATCAGAAGTTCTGGAGATGTGAATATGTATATGTGTTGGGGAGTCCAATGTATGCTAAAGTGTGAAAACCACTGTTTTCAGTCCTGATTCTGTTTACCTTGAACTGTTCTCCTGCCATTTCATTAAATAACATTAACTTTAATCTTGCTAATTATCTTGTTTAAGCACTCACAGTATATGTTTGTTTGCTAGTATATTTCCTTCTTGCACACTTACTTGTCCTCCCATTTCAAAAAATATTGAGAGGGATGTATCATGTGTCTTTTCCAACACCTTCCAAAAATAGCTTTGGGCTTGCATATTTCTTGCAAGTGAAATGGATCATATTGCAACCATTTCTTTGGGCTGTACCTTTTTTTTCCAACCAAGTAAATCTCCTCTATTCTGTCTTGCTAGACTAGATTATTACCACTCTGGCTTTCTATTCTATTTTTCATTTCCAAGATGATTTTTTGCGGAGTATCTCTTGAGAACATTACCCTTTTCTCTTTGGGCTTTATCAACTCTCTGGTCATAGCATGAACTCATCCATTTCACTTACCACATTCTTCAGTTTCAAACTGTGTTTTATTAGAGGACTTGTTTTCAGTATCTCATCTGACCATATCGTATCATATGTGGAAATGGAGTCTTTGTTCTCTCTGATTTTTCTGGTTTCTCTTTTGCTAGTCTGTAGGAGATCCAACCAGTCCATTCTAAAGGAGATCAATCCTGGATGTTCATTGGAGGGACTGATGCTAAAGCTGAAACTGCAATACTTTGGCCACCTCATGCGGCGAGTTGACTCACTGGAAAAGACTCTGATGCAGGGAAAGGTTGGGGGCGGGAGGAGAAGGGGACGACGGAGAATGAGATGGCTGGATGGCATCACCGACTCTGTGGACATGAGTTTGAGTGTACTCCGGGAGTTGGTGATGGACAGGGAGGCCTGGCGTGCTGTGATTCATGGGGTCGCGGAGAGTCGGACACGACTGAGCGACTGAACTGAACTGAACTGAACTGAACCAGTTCGCTTAGATGCCAGCTGTGAAACCTGTTTCTCTGGCATCTCTCCTGACAGTTACACTGAGTTTCTTTTTGCTTCAATTTGTAGGGCAAAGCCAGTTTGCAGTTACTGTGTTTCTGCATTGTCACAGAAATCTGCAAATCTCAGGAGCTTGTCCCACTTATTTTTTTTTAACCCAGGATGCAACAGCTGTGTGATACTTTACAATGATGTCACTGAATGTGAAAGCAGATCAAAGTGTGTATTCTACCAGCTATCATTCACTAAGATAGAGGTAGTTGAACATAGTGCAAGTGGAAGTGAAGGCCTTGTGAGACACATGGACATACAGAATTAGTAAGCCAAAACAAATGAGATCATTTTTGTTCTTTCATAGGAATAATAAATCATCTTAAAGGATAATGTTTATGTTCCAAAATGCAAAATTGTGACTCTCCTACAGATATAAAATGAGCACGTGTTAAAAAATTTTATTGAACTTGTTATTAGCAAGTGAACCAGACAGCTGTTGCCACAGACTCAGAGGAGAAGTCTCAGAAAGAAGTACAATTTATATGAAGTAAAGAAAGGTTGAAATGTGTGTGCGTGTGGACACCAAAATCTTTGTTTTCTGTGGGAAAGAGGTGAAGTCAACTGATACTTTCCCACAGAATGTATTTACACGTCTGTAGATATGATTTGTTAAGCTGCAGTATCAATAACATACATAACAAGTAATATAGCTCAAGGAAAATGGAAGGGTAGGAGCAGATAACTCTGAAAAATGGGCTCAAAAACACTGCTGTGTTTCCCAGTTGGGGGCACGATAATTCTTTTTAATATTTCCAACTGTTCTTATGGTGATAGAATTAAAAAAAAAAACTTGATAGCTTGCAAAATTCTTTAAAATACATGTTTCCGAGCATGCCCTCACACTTGTCAGATGGCGTGGTGGTATTTTCTCATAGTCTGCCTCACAAAGGTAAGTTTAGAGAGCAGCTGGCATGCAACAGGAAGGTGCCCAAACCATGTTGCTGTCCTTAAGGAAACAGTGTTGGCAGTGGTGAAAAGCAAGGACCCTAGAATTATATACCATGTGACTCACTTTCCTTATCTGTATAGTGGAGACAAAATAGTTCCGATCTCATGGAATTCTGATGAAGAGTCAAAGAGATGATATGTAGAAGATGCTGAGAACAGGAAATGACCCAGTAAATGCCGCCTCCTGTTGTTACCAACATGGTCCAAAAATAACAGCAGATCTTCTGCCTTCAAAACCCACATACATCCTCCACCCAGGATGGAGCATTGCATTGGGAAGGTTGATGTGTATTTTCAAATTTCTAGATTTGACAGCACTGTTTTTATTTTCCTGTGGCAAGGATCACAGTGGTGTATGAAGTGCAGATTTTGTTGCCGAACATGAGTTCATGTGCCTGAAGCACAGTAAGGCCAAACTGAAACCTGGGAGTTTGAAGCAGAGAAAGGTTTGTTGCAGGGCCATGCCGGGAGATGGGTGGCTCATGTCCCCCAAACACTGAACTCCTCAAGGGGTTTTAGGAAAGCACTTTGAAAGACAAGGTGAGGAAGGGGCATGTTGAAAACTTCCTGTTGGAATCCTTCATTCTTGCAGCTGCCCATGTATGTCAGGTCATGATGTTCTATAAGCCTCCGACAAGACGAATGTTATGCTCTGTTCTGCAGCTCTGTCTCTACATGAATGGACTCTTAAAGATCAGACAATGGGCTCTCCTGTATATCTCAGGCTACAAACAACATTCTTTTAACAAAGGTATAGAGTCAGCATGACTAAGCAAAGGCAAGGGACCACAAGGTTAAAGTAAAAGAAACATATCTAATATGCAGTCAGTCTTGTTCTTCCCTGTTAGAGTTCCACGTTCGAATCAAAGAAAGTTGACAGTGGTACTTGAGTGGATTTTCCCTGGGAATCCTCCTTTCATCCCCATATCAGAGGAGAACTTGTATCCAGTCAAACCTGAGCTACGCTAATAACCCAGTCCCTAGTACTGTATATCTGCTTCAGTGGAACCTGCAAGCAAGTGTTTCTGTTTTCCCAGGCTGACATTCCAGCGTCATGAGGACGATGGGGAAGAGTTCAGTGGATGCCAGTGTCTGGTCTTGGGTGTGAGTCATGGTCAGTGCTGCTTGTTTGCTCTCTCACAGCCATTCTGAGTCCTTATACTGATGAGAATACATATGGACCAAGGGGTTAACTGAGCAGAGCTTGGATTTGAAGCTGGTCTGTCTGACTTTTATTATGTGACACTCTAAGCTCTGCTGCTTCCTGCTTAGAGGAGTTATGAGGAACAGTAGATTACAGATAAATTTTAATTCAGTTCAGTCACTCAGTCGTGTTCAACTCTTTGCGACCCCATGAACTGCAGCACGCCAGGCCTCCCTATCCATCACCAGTGCCCGGAGTCCACCCAAACCCATGTCCATTGAGTTGGTGATGCCATCCAACCATCTTATCCTCTGTTGTCCCCTTCTCCTCCTGCTCTCAATCTTTCCCAGCATCAGGGTCTTTTCAAATGAGTCAGTTCTTCACATCAGGTGGCCAATTATTGGAGTCTTAGCTTCAACATCAGTCCTTCCAATGAACACCCAGGACTGATCTCCTTTAGGATGGACTGGTTGGATCTCCTTGCAGTCCAAGGGACTCTCAAGAGTCTTCTCCAACACCACAGTTTGAAAGTATCAACTCTTCAGTGCTCAGCCTTCTTTATGGTCCAACTCTCACATCCATACACGACCACTGGAAAAACCATTGCCTTGACTAGACGGACCTTTGTTGGCAAAGTAATGTCTCTGCTTTTTAATATGCTGTCTAGGTTTGTCATAGCTTTACTTCCAAGGAGCTAGCATCTTTTAATTTCAGGGCTGCAGTCACCATCTGCAGTGATTTTGGAGCCCCAAAAGATAAAGTTTGTCACTGTTTCCATTGTTTCCCCATCTATTTGCCATGAAGTGATGGGACCAGATATCATGATTTTAGTTTTCTGAATGTTGAGCTTTAAGCCAACTTTTTCACTCTCCTCTTTCACTTTCATCAAGAGGCTCTTTAGTTCTTCCTCACTTTCTGCCATAAAGGCGGTGTCATCTGCATATCTGAGGTTATTGATATTTCTCCCAGCAATCTTGATTCTAGCATGTACTTCATCCAGTCCGGCATTTCACATGATGTACTCTGCATATAAGTTAAATAAACAGGGTGATAATATACAGCCTTGACGTACTCCTTTCCCAATTTGGAACCAGTTCTGATGGTCCATGTCCAGTTCTAACTGTTGCTTCCTGACCTGCATACAGATTACTCAGGAGGCAGGTCAGGTGGTTTGGTACTCCCATCTCTTTCAGAAGTTTCCATAGTTTGTTGTGATCCACACAGTCATAGACTTGCTGTAGTCAATAAAGCCGAAGTAGATGTTTTTCTGCAACTCTCTTGCTTTTTCAATGATCTAACGGATGTTGGCAATTTGATCTCTAGTTCCTCTCCCTTTTCTAAATCCAACTTTAGCATCTGGAAATTCATGGTTCACGTACTGTTGAAGCCTGGCTTGGAGAATTTTGAGTATTACTTCACTAGCGTGTGAGATGAGTACGATTATCAACTCATAAATGGGAACAGAAGAGTAAGTTCAAGGTCGAGTGACTGAACTCACTTCATAGAGTAATAGGCTTAGCTTCTGGGAACGGTACCTGAGCTTTGGTGAAAGAGCAGGCTTTGATGCTGAGGGTTTTAGGGTTTGGGACTTCTCTGGTGGCTCAGATGGTAAAGAATCTGCTTTTCAATGCAGGAGACACGGGTTTAATCTCTGGATCAGGAAGATCCCCTGGAGAAGGAAATAGCAACCCAGTCCAGTATGCTTTCCTGGACAATCTTATGGACAGAGGATCCTGTTGCACTACAGTCCATTGGGTCGTACAGAGTTGGACACGACGTGAGCAACTAACACTTTGACTTTTTGACTTTAAGTGTTGAGTGGGGGCTCTTAGAACTTCCTGGATCAGGAACTGTGAGGCCTGGGGTGGCCCCAGGAGGCTCTCACACAGCCATGGAAATATTGGCTGGAGCACTGGCAGGCCCAGAGAGCCAGCCCCAAGCTGCATAGACTGGGGTGGCGAGTCTGCCTGAGTACCCACCATATGCAGCCCCAAGGTTGGAGGTCAGCAGAGGTCATCAAGGTGGCAAAAGGAAAGTCTACTATTACCCTTGCTCTGAGAGCTCAGTTGCTTGTTCTGTTGGACTTTGGGAGCAGAGACACTAATGTTTCTTTTTCTAAGAAAGATTGTTATCGTATATATATGGGAACAGAAGACAGACACCTTGCATTATCACAGCTGGGGCTCAGAGCTGCTGTGTTTGATAGCAAACCTGTATGTGTCTCCCTACAACATTCTGGTTGCCTCTGTTCCTTTCATTAGGCTCTAGGAACAAAGTGCCCCAAATAGACTGGCTTTAAAAAGCAGCAGTGTATTCTCTCACAGCAGTGGAGGCCTGGAGTTCAAAATCAGAGTGTTATGAGCAGAATCATGCTCCTTCAGAGGCTCAAGGAGAGGTTTGTGGCAGTATCACTCCAGCCTCTGCTCTTCTCTTTACGTGATTGTCTTCCCCCTGTTCCTGTGTCATCCCATGGCATTCTCTTCTCTCTCTTTGTCTGCATCCAGACTTTTTTTTTCCTTATGAAGATAGTGATCCTATTGGATTAGGGCCCGTTCTAATGACCTCATGTGAACTTGATTACATCTGAGATACCATGCTCTCAAATAAGGTCACATTCACAGGTAACAGGGTTAAGACCTCAAAATAGAATTTGGGGGGAACACAATTGAACTTGAAACGCTGCCCATTCTTTTCTCAGGCTCCCTTTTATTTTACAGCCTTCAAGTTTTCACATAGGATAATTATTTGTTCTTTTTTCTCTACATCCATTCTCTCAATCAAAAACACAGTCAGTGATGGCCTACTGTGCATCAAGCAGCAGTGAATTAATGTTCCATGCAGGTGACAGGGAACCAGCCCTTGTAAACCTTCTCGTTTAAGGAGAGAGAAACAATGCAAGTCAATAGATAGATGGAAGAATCTCAGGCTGGACTTGGGAAGAAAGCAAGGGGTTGAAACAGGGCAGGAGGGATGGAGGTGAGAGTCTAGGGTAGGCAGGAAAGATTTGTCTGAAGAGATTACAGCTGAAATGAGATTTAAAGGATGAGAAGTCATCCATGGTGAGCTAGAAAATAGTGACTCCGGCCAAAGGAAAAGCAAGTACTAGACCTGGAGGTAGGGGCCAGCTGACACATGTGAAGAGCAAACAGTTGACTGGTGTGGCCTAGGAGTTGGAGTAAAGCATGAGACAGACTTGGAGATTTAGGCAGAGACCAGATCTTCAAGGATCATAGATACAAAGTTGAATTTGAAGTCAGGCTAACAGCTGACCACATCTATCATAACACCAAAAACATGCTAATCACACTTGTTAGAATTTTTTAAGCATCTTCTCTCTGCCAGCCACACAACGAGGAATTTCTCGAATCTCATGTCATTTTATATTGACTCCAACCTCAAAAAGGACATACGATAAGAGTTCTTAGAGCATTTGTTCACTCGTATTTATAGAGCATGTGATGTGTTGCAGACAAAAATACTATGTCCTGAGAAATGCCATGGTGGTCTCTGCCCTTGAATTGCACATAGTCTAGTAAAAACATCTGCTAATGGATGATCATACTAATAGCTCAGGGCCAGAACTGTAGATGCCCAACCACTCTGGGCTTAAGTTTATTACACACATCAAGTGGGGAAGGCATAACTCCTCCTTGCACGGTGATGGTGAATGTCAGAAGAGTCACTGGGTGAGAAGTGCACAGGCCAGGTAGACGCTCCATCTCTGGAGTTTATTATTCAAGCCTTGCTTGTGCTGTGAGTGACAGCAGCCTGCAGGATACCCAGCCTGTGAGAGATGGCAAGACCCTTCAGGGAAGGGGAGATGGGAAAGGCTTTGAAGAGGAGTGAGCGAACCAGAAGGCACAGTGGGCCTCCCTCAGGCAGGCAAGGAAGAAGAGGACAAAAACCCACTTTCCCTTGAGCCCTGCACTAAAATCTTTATGATGAAAATCAAGTGTGCGAACCAAAGTACCTGTGGTTTTGAGGGGAAGAGGCTTCACACTGTAATTTGACATCTCAACCCTGTATGATGCTTGGTAAGAGATGCGTTAGGATAACACTTAGCAGGCACAGTTCCGCATTTAATTTTGGTAGCCATGAGAATAATATAGTAATCATGGGCCCTTTCAAAGGTTTTCTGTTTCCAAGAATGTACTATTATCTTTTTTTTTAAAGCATACATCCACTTGCCCTCTAGTGACAATATTTTGTATTTCACTCAGATTCAGAAAACAAATTTTCTGAATTTGTTCAAATTTTCTGTGAAATGACTTTATTGTCATCCCTAGGAGAATATTTCATGATGGGAGCATTGCCCAGGACGTTAGACAGGAGGTGGTCTCCTCACCTCCGCTTGAGCTGTTACCAACCCCACCCCTACCAGAAAATAAGGCTTATGAAGGATTGTGTTTGCTTCACCACTGAGGCCCATTGTACAGAACAGTGTCTGGTGTATGGAAGGAAGCTGGCGGAAGAATGGCTGAACAGTAACCGGTGTGCAGGTTGAAAGGCATCAGTTATGAAGCCCCTAGTGCTCGGTCAGGCAGAGAGCAGGTGCTTGACTGCACGACGGTGTCCTCCCTTCTCTGGCTCTTACCATTTCCTTTTTTCTTTTGTCTTCATCTTATTTCTCAGAACTGTTTTCTTGCCATCCTCTCTTTGGCCATTTTGAGCAAAAGAATGGAAGTTGCATGGAGAAGAGAATTAAGAATGGGGCTGTTTTAAATCTGAAAGACAAGACCCTCAGCAGACCCTTCATTCTGGTTGGTTGTGTTTCACATTTAATCCTTTTCTATAAACCAGGTTTCCCCAATCTCCGTTCCATAGACCCGTACCAGTCTGTGGCCTGTTAGAAACCAGACTACAAAGCAGGAGGTGAGCTGTGGTTGAGGAACTGACGCTCCATCTGTATTTACAGCCTCTCCCCATCGCTCGCATTACTGCCTGACCTCCACCTCCTGTCAGATCAGCGGCAGTGTAATAAATGTAACGTGCTTGAATTATCCCAAAGCCATCCCCCACCCCCAGCCTGTGGAGAAACTGGCCTCCGTGAAACTAGTCCCTGGTGCCAAAAAGGGTGGAGAGCCCTGCTGTAAATCCCACGATTATTTCTCTCCATAGTGTACTTTGGGGCTAGATCATGTGCACTTGGCACATGGTGAAACCTGGAAATTTCACTGGCCTGGCTCATAGTTTCCCACTGTTCAGCCTCCACAAACTAAGCAGCATCATCCTGGGCTTTCAGGAATGAGGTTAGCTTACATTTCTTGTTTTTCCCCGATCATCCTCTTCATAATTGTTTTGTTCCTTTCACTACAGTTGATGGCTCACTTCTGCTTTAAAAGTCAGGACCTTGGGGACCATGCAGATGAGAGAAAAGTGATGATGCTTTTCCCTGGTGATGGCTGAACAGGCCCACTACGTGTCATCAACTCCTTGTAGTTTAAACAAAACAAAACTGTATCATCTTCAACTGCCTTAGGATCTTTCAGGCTGTGGAAAAATGGTGAGCCAGGAGAGGAAGGGAGCATTTCTTAAAGTGTCTTTTACAGTCTTAAGAGTCTAAATCCTTGCTTAAACAGTAAACTTTTTGGAGAAAAGAGAAGATAACTTTAGAGTTCCTGCCCAGCGTCTTTTGATCCACGATGTTCTCCAGCTCAGAAAGTAATGCTTCCCGGTGGGCAGAGGATGAAGTCTAAACTTCTTAACCTTGCATTTAAATGCTTTTGGAGCCAAGTATCAATTTATCTTTTTGATCCCATCTTCTAGTTTTTTGTGGTGTTCCTGTCAAGTCATCCTCCCCACTGGCCTCCAGCTCCTTTGTGCTTCCAAAATTTAATTATATGTTTTTGGTTAGGGAAAGGTAGAGCTTTGATTGATGGACAAGGTATCTGAAAAGTACAAGGCACAGATATTACTGAGAGTTCTATCTTTAATTCTTGTTGGTTTTTCTTTCAGCTTTTTATAAAAATACATGTCTATATGTAATTATTGTGTTTATATATTTATTTATGAATAAAAGTGATGAAGAGAATTTAAAAAGTCATATAGGAAATATAGACTCCAGAAGAGAGGAGGTGTTTACAGATAAAACTGAAGTTGTTTAAAATGATCATTGCCAATCCCTATTTCCTCTTGCCTTCTCCTGAAGTAACCACTGTTTTGGTTTTGTTGCATATTATTAGTCTAATAATATATGGTATTATTCTATGTTTATTTTAGTTCACATTAATAACATAATAAGGTGTATATATTTCCATAATTTGCTTTTTTCCTTCAGCTGTATTTGTGGAGATCTAGCCAGGTTGTTCCTAGTAGTTCAAATTCATTGCCCTGAATTGCTACTCCCCACTGTATGTCTGTTTATGCATTCACCTGCTGGTAGGTAATTGGGCTGTTTTCTCATTTTTGCAAAGCTGTGAAGAAAATGAATGTGATTTTTCATACACATGTAGGAGTGTGTGTCTCTAGTGTGCCTGGACGTGGTAGGCTCATTTTATTTGCACACTTTCGGTGATCATGGAATATGCTGAATTTCCCTATTCTTTTACTAGGTTACATGCCCAAATAGAGTGGACAGAGAAATATGGTTCTCAGATATTTTTTCTCTCTTCTCTTAAATTACACAAGCATAGAATTCCCTTCATTCTCCTCTCCTCTTGTGGAAACGCATTCTCTTTATCAGGGCTCCACTGAGATAACATATATTGGGCAGTCCTCTTATTTGATGTTTACTATAGATCTGAGCTATTTTTGTTTGACTTGTTCATGCCTCTGCCAGAGTGAGTCAGTCATCTTGGAAGGCACATTGCCCACACACTCGTTTGTATTCTGTATTACTAGGCTTCATTACTGGCCCCTGGTTCGTGCCAAATGTACCTAAGTCTGGTCAGGCTCGAAGTTTAGGTTCTAAAATCAGGTGAACAGTGAACCTCTAGGAGAGTCAAAACCACTGTTGTCAAAAAATTGCTAATAACATGCTATATCAAAATAAGCTACACTTAACCATTATCCCCCCGCCCTGGCAGCATTACACCTAGTCAGTGTTCCTTTGATTGATCAACAAACAGGATGGATCCTATGTATGATAAATATTGACTGTCATTTTAAAATATACTTCACTTAGCATGTGAGAGGCAGAAATTTCTATTGTAAGTGTTAGTCACTCAGTTGTGTCCAACTCTTTGCAATCCCGTGGCCACGAGCCCACCAAGCTCCTCTTCCATGGGATTCTCCAGGCAAGAATACTGGAGTGAGTTGCCATTCCCTTCTCCAGAGGATCTTCCTGACCCAGGAATCGAACCCGTGTCTCTTGCATTGCAGACAGATTCTTTACCATCTGAGCCACCAGGGAAGCCCCTTGCTATTGTTAGAGGCATTTGGAAATACAAGTGACAGTGGATAGAGCAGATAAACACCCTCGTCTCTTTCTCCTGCTGGGACATTTGTGCTCATGAACTGGGTCAGATAGGGTCACTGGCACTATTCAAAGTTCCTAACCTTCATCTGGCACAGCCCAACACACACACATGTGACTTGGTGTGCTTTGTGGTGTGACCACACTGAACATGTTCCATAATACTCGGATGTGGCAAGGGGTCGGCAGCATGACTGGGAAAGAAAAGCTCCTGGTGCCCTGGTTCTGCCTGCTCTCTCTGCCCCACCAAGAGAAAAGGATGAGATTGAATTCTATAAAACTTTTTTTTTTTTTTGTCCTTTCTTAAGGAAAAATCCTTACCCTGCTCCAACTTTTTCATTTAAAAAAAAGAAGAGGGGGACTCTTCTCAAATCATTTTCAGTTCAGTTCAGTCGCTGAGTCGTGTCCGACTCTTTGCGACCCCATGAATCACAGCACGCCAGGCCTCCCTGTCCATCACCAACTCCGATGCCAAAATTATGATACTAAAACCAAAAGAATTAGAAGAAGACTATAGACCAATATCTCTCATGAACGAAGACACAGAAGTCTTAACAAAATTACCAAATAAAATCTAGTAATTGAAAAGAGAGTATCCACCATGTGTAAACAGATTTATCTATGGAATTCAAACAGTCAAGTTTAGCAATTTTATTGTTAAGACAATAAAACATTGTTTAACATTTGAAAATCACCTGATGTAATATACCATATTGATAGAATAAAGGACAAAAATATGTGATCCTCTCAACACATGGAAAAGAAGCACTTAAAAACATTTATCACCCATTTATGATAAGAGGAAAAAATTCTCAAAAAATTAAGCAGGGAAGTTCTTCCAAGTGATAAAGTATATCCATGAAAACATCACAGCTAACATGAATTTTTTTTTAAGTTGAAGTATAGCTGATTTCCACTTTTATGTTAAGCTCTGCTGTGCTGTTATACATATATAGGCATTCTTTTTTATATTCTTGTTCCGTTTTGCTTTATTACAGGATATTGAATATAGCTCCTTGTGTTACACAGTCAGACCTTGTTATTTATCCATTCTATATGTAATAGTTTGCATCTACTAATCCCAGACTCCCAATTGATCCCTCCCCCTTAGCAAACAGAAGTTTGGTCTCTATTTGTCTGAGCCTATTCCTGTTTCATAAAAAAGTTTACTATCATTTTCAGTTGACATAATTTTGTGTGTAAAAAAAAATGTCCTAAGGAATCTGCCAAATGTCTCCAATTAACAAGCAAGCTTAGGAAGGTAGAAATTCAATTCACAGTAGTATCAAAGAAAGAAACAAACAAAAACTAGTAATAAGTTTATAGAACAAGGGCAAGAGCCATACCCTGAAAACTACAAAACATTGCAGAAAGAAATTAAAGATGTAAATAAAAGAGGCACATCCCATACTTATGAATTGAAATTCTCAGTATTGTTAACATGGCAGTTTTGTAATTCATCTGTGAAAGTGAAGTCACTCAGTCATGTCTGACTCTTTGCAACCCCATGGACTGTAGCCTACTGTTCTGTCCATGGGATTTTCCAGGCAAGAATACTGGAGTGGGTCGCCATTTCCTTTTCCAGGAGATCTTCCCGACCTAGGAATTGAACCCAGGTCTCCCGCATTATAGGCAGACACGTTACCATCTGAGCCACCAGGGAAGTCTATAGTTCAGTGCAATCACTACTGAAATCCCATCAGGCTATTTCTATCTAGGATATGTCTTGGGGTTGATTATACTTGGTTAAATTTAACAGATATCTTGTAGACTCCTTTAATACAGATTCAAACATTCTTGTATTTCTGGAAAGATTTCTCATGTTCTAGTTTAAAACATTCATGATTCTTCATAGTGGTAATAAGGAGTGAAATTATCCACTTACCATTTTATAGAAGATATGGGTGCCACCCCAGGCATTCTGACATAATTGGGCTGAGATGCAATCTGAGCATGCAGGCTTTAAAAGCTGCTCAAGCCATTCAGATATGAAGCCAAGATGAAGAACACCAGATCCAAAGGAAAGTTGACCAACTCCAGCCCATCAGTGTCATAAGGGAGGAAGAATCCAGGTCTGCTTTTTTTTTTCCAAAATTGTTTTTCTCACTTTGAGAGTTTGAGTATAGTGTGACACGTCCTGATTCACAGTCGTCTTTCACGTTTTAAAACAACATATGGAGTCTGGGTAGCTCCATGCCTGGCTGATACTTTGCAGTCAGTGTTCTGAATCAATTTGGACAGATCAGCATTGTCTGATTGGGGCTGGGATGAGATTAGATGGAGGGTTTTCAGAGTGTGGTGGATGTAAGCAGCAGTACCAGCATCACCTGGGGACTTGTTAGAAATGAAAATTCTCAGGACCAGGCCAGACCTGCTGAGTCAGAGGCTCAATATGTTTATTTCAACCAGCCCCCCAGCTGATGCTGATGTGCATTCAAGTTTGGCAGTCACTGGATTAGATTCCATTATCATTTCCTGCTTTCTCTCACTGCGTGGATAGTCGGCGGTAACAGAGGCAGCCTATGGAAAAAGTGAAACAAAATAGTAATCAGGACATCAAGATTCAGCTCAGCTCTGACTCTGCAGATAAATGGAGTTGTGTGAGACATGGACCCTTCCTTTAAAACTGGTCTGGAGTCCATGTCAGGGAAAGCCAAGCTGATGGGGCTGCATTTTAATGTTCAGTGGATGCCGTACAGTTTGCAGGGTACATTTGCACCTAATGCAAGTTCACTTTCAGATAATACTGTAGCACTTCACAGGTAGAATGAATACCTTCTCCTAATAAAAATGGTACTGATTCCTCCCTCTTGTCCCTAATCATTGCTGTTATTTCACCTACATATAAATGTACATAAGGACATCAGTTCAGTTCAGTTCAGTCGCTCAGTCATGTCCGACTCTTTGTGACCCCATGAATCATAGCACGCCAGGCCTCCCTGTCCATCACCAACTCCCAGAGTTCATTCAAACTCATGTACATCAAGTCAGTGATGCCATCCAGCCATCTCATTCTCTGTCATCCCCTTCTCCTCCTGCCCCCAATCCTTCCCAGCATCAGACTCTTTTCCAGTGAGTCAGCTCGTCTCATGAGGTGGCCAAAGTATTGCAGTTTCAGCTTTAGCATCAGTCCTTCCAATGAACACCCAGGATTGATCTCCTTGCAGTCCAAGGGACTCTCAAGAGTCTTCTCCAGCACCACAGTTCAAAAGCATCAATTCTTCGGTGATCAGCTTTCTTCACCGTCCAGCTCTCACATCCATACATGACCACTGGAAAAACCATAGCCTTGACTAGATGGACCTTGGTTGGCAAAGTAATGTCTCTGCTTTTTAATATACTATCTAGGTTGGTCATAATGTTCCTTCCAAGGAGTAGGCGTCTTTTAATTTCAGGGCTGCAATCAGCATCTGCAGTGATTTTGGAGCCCAAAAAAATAAAGTCTGACACTGTTTCCACTGTTACCCCATCTATTTCCCATGAAATGATGGGACCAGATGCCATGATCTTTGTTTTCTGAATGTTGAGCTTCAAGCCAACCTTTTCACTCCCTCTTTCACTTTCATCAAGAGGCTTTTGAGTTCCTCTTCACTTTCTGCCATAAGGGTGGTGTCATCTGCATATCTGAGGTTATTGATATTTCTCCCAGCAATCTTGATTCCAGCTCGTGCTTCTTCCAGCCCAGCGTTCCTCATGATGTACACTGCATAGAAGTTAAATAAGCAGGGTGACTATATACAACCTTGACGTACTCCTTTTCCTATTTGGAACCAGTCTGTTGTTCCATGTCCAGTTCTAACTGTAGCTTCCTGACCTGCATACAGGTTCCTCAAGAGGCAAGTCAGGTGGTCTGGTATTCCCATCTCTTTCAGAATTTTCCACAGTTTATCGTGATCCACACAGTCAAAGGCTTTGGTATAGTCAATGAAGCAGAAATAGATGGTTTTCTGGAACTCTCTTGCTTTCTCCATGATTCATCAGATGTTGGCAATTTGATCTCTGGTGCCTCTTCCTTTTCTAAAACCTGCTTGAACATCGGGGAGTTCACCGTTCATGTATTTCTGAAGCCTGGCTTGGAGAATTTTGAGCATGACTTTACTAGCATGTGAGATGAGTGCAATTGTGTGGTAGTTTGAGCATTCTTTGGCATTGCCTTTCTTTGGGATTGGAATGAAGACTGACCTTTTCCAGTCCTGTGGCCACTGCTGAGTTTTCCAAATGTGCTGGCATATTGAGTGCAGCACTTCCACAGCATCATCTTTCAAGATTTGAAATAGCTCAACTGGAATTCTATCACCTCCACTAGCTTTGTTCGTAGTGATGCTTTTTAAGGCCCATTTGACTTCACATTCCAAGATGTCTGGCTCTAGTTCAGTGATCACGTTATCGTGATTATCTTGGTCATGAAGATCTTTTTTGTACATAAGGACATAGATACATATATATATATATATATGTAAGCATACATGATCATGTATGTTGTTGGTATTATTATTTTGAACAAGCAGTTATATATTAGTTCAGTTATGAAAAATACATCTTTATTTTACCTTCTTTTATTCCTTCTTAGATGTTTTCCTTTTTTATCCTTTTAGATCTAAATTTCTGACATATATTAGTTTCCTTCTCTATAAATAACTTCTTTTAACATTTCTTGCAAGACAAGTCAGCTGGTACCAAATTTCCTTAGTTTTTGCTTGTGTGCAAAATATTTCTCCTTCACTTTTAAAGGATAGTATTACAGGATACACAACCCTTTGTTCATCTTTTGTTGTGATGGGTTTTTGTTTATATTTTGTGCTTTCAGAATTGTAAATATTTCACTCCACTTACTTGCCTATTTTCTTGCATGGCTTCTGAGAAGTTGGGTATAATTCTTAGCATGTTCTTCTATAGATATTCTTTATCTCTCTGGCTTCTTTCAGAATTTTTTTATTTTTGATTTCCTGTAGTTCAAAGATGATATATGCCTAAGGTGTAGAACTTTTCTGTTTGTTTTATTTTGTTTGCCTGTATTCTAATAAGTGTTTCCCAAGCTTCTTGGCTCTGTGATTGGTGTCTGCCATCAATTTGGGGGGAATTCGCAGTTATTATTGTTTCAGATAGTTCTTCTTTTCCTTTCACTCTTTCTTCTTCTTCTGGTGTTCCCTTTATGCATGTGTTCTACACTTTGTAGTCGTTCTACAGTCTTGGCATATAGTGTCTTTTTTTTTTTTTCCATCTTCTCTTTGCTTTTTAGTTTTAAAGTATTCTCTAGATATATCTTTTAGCTCAGAGATTTCTTTCTTGAGCTGCAGTCCAGTGTACTAATGAACCCATCAAAGGCATTCTTCATTGTGGTTATAGTGAATTTTACTTCTAGTCTTCCTTTCTGGCTCTTTCTAAGGATTTCTCTCTGTCAGCTTACATTGAGCATCTGTTCTTACAAGCTGTCTACTTTATCCATGAGAGCCCTTAGCATGTTCATCATAGCTGGTCTGATCATTCCAACCTCCTTGCCACATTTGGTCCAGATTCTCGCTCTGCCTCTTCAAATTGTGATGTTTCCCTTTTGGTATGCCTTGTTATGTTTTTTGGTTGCCACGCAGGGAAAGAAACTGCTGTAAATAGGCCCTTAGTACTGTGATGGTGACGTGAGGGGAGGGGACACTTTCTAGAGTTCTGTGATGAGGTCACAGCCTGTCCTTCCAGACCATGAATTGCACAAGAATCTCCTAGTTCTTTCTCCCCCTTAGGTGGTTCAGGGTGGATAGGGTGGGCTGGAGGTGAGTATTTCCCTCCCTCAGGTCAGTTCGGAAAATACCGCAGCATGTTTGTCTCTAGTGGATTAGTTTCCTCTGAGAACAGATCTCTTGAAGGAAGCAGACTGCTCTGGCATATTTCAGAATTGTTTTTTCCTTTCTCTTTATCAGAAGCCTGAGGGGATTTTTTTCCTCTGATATTTACTGTGGTCCTGCTAGGTCCAGCCAAGACAGGTAAATATCACGATATTGTTGGACTCAAACGACTGGATGCCCACTAGGTATTTTCACTCTCGGAATTGTCCACACTGAGCCTTTAGCAATCTGTCAGTGACAATTCAGGTTTTCTTACCCTGGCATCATATTTTTATGAAAACCACAGGTTTGATCCAGAGCTGAAAACCAATGAAAAGGGCAGTGGAAAGCCATTGAAAAATTTTAACCAGGGACATGACTTGATCAGATTTCAGTGTTAAAACCACTCTGCCTGTAGTGGGAAAATGGACTGGATGAGGACTGAGAACACAAAAGGAAATAGGAAGCCCTTCCCGGCATCAATAGTGGTGCCTTACCAAAGGGAAATGATGGTTGGAATGAATATGTGAATTTTTAGCTTTATCGCCAGCAACACCTTCTCACTGATTTGAATGAGACTGCAGGAGAGAAGTTTTTGAGACCCAGGGACTAGAGGAACATGGAGAAAAATGATGGTCAAAATGATGCTCAATTTGACAGTGTAGCTTGACTCATCAATGAAAAAAATAGGTCCAGTAAAAGTCCAGAATTGAATCAAAGGGATCAAAATGGCACCACGAAATCTTAAGAATCTATAGCCAGAAGGCAAAACAAGTGTTTTATGGGACTTGACCCTCTAGCTTTCTCTAACAAGAAGTGGGGCATGGCATGGCGAAAGTGCTCTATTAGCAAGGCTTGTTAAGAGGTAGGGTGCCCAGTGGAATGGAGAGAAGATAATTAGGAGAGGGAAAACTGAGAAGGAAGAGCACAGTACAGAGGCTAATTATACTAGCGAAGGTGGGGAGTAATTATAGGCCAGAAGTAGCATGACAGCAGTGGAGCTGTAAACAAGGAGGCTGTTACAAGTCAAGTTGTACGGGAAGAATCAACAGGACCAGATGGCCAACTGAAAGGGGAGATCCATGGAAAAGGAGTCCAGGAAGACATAGAATAATAACAGGGATGGGGCTGAAAACAGGGTGGTAAAGGGGGGTAGGTTTTGGCAGAAAGAGGAAGAGTGTGGTCTGCACGCACATTTACTTGGAAATAGTGTGGGTGAGGGTAAAGGAAACGTCTGTTCAGTTGGCAGCTGGAGAGAGGCATGGCGTGGGGCCAAAGGGCGTCCTCAAGGCAACAACCAAGGCCAGAGTGTGCCAGGTTAGACCCCATGTATTGGCTCTTTGTAGTCACTGTCAGTCTAATACAGGGCTCCCCAGTCTCCAAAATCAAGTGCCTGATAATCTGAGGTGGGGTTGACATAATAATAATAGAAATCAAATGTGCAATGAAAGGAATGTGCCTGCACCATCCTGACACCATCACTCTCCCACCCTCGGTCTGTGAAAAAATTGTCTTCCATGGAATTGATCCCTTGTGCTGAAAAGGTTGGGGATGCTGGTCTGGAACACATGAACTAGAGTAGGGCAGGGTTACCAAGATAAAGAAGGACGAACCTTTGTTATCAGACTTCCAAACAGACAAAAACAGAAGCTGGCGTTTGTAGTGTATGGCTTCAATGAGAGAAATGCTTAGGCATATGCCAATAAACTCTGGGTGCTCTCTGACTAGGGATGAAGGGGTTCTGCTCACCTGTTGTTACTGACAGTAGCAAAGCACAAGGTTTGCTTCTTTAGTTCGGAGGTTGCCAAGCTATAGCCAGCAGGCCAAATCCAAGCCACCCTCTCTTTCGGTAAACTGTTTTTATAAAACAGTCTAAACCATTCATTCACATACTCTGTGTGGCTTCTTTTGTGCTGTAGCAGCAGAGTTGGCTAGATGAAATCAAGTATAGAACAGTCTTTGGGACTCTGTGGGAGAGGGTGAGGGTGGGATGATTTGGGAGAATGGCATTGAAACACGTATGTTGTCATATGTGAAACGAATCACTAGTTCAGGGTCAATGCATGTTATAGGATGCTCAGGGCTGGCATGCGGGGATGACCTAGAGGGAGGATAAAGGGAGGAGGGAGGTGGGAGGGGGGTTCAGGAGGGGGAACTTATGTAAACCCGGGGCGAATTCATGTCAATGTATGGCAAAACCAACCAATATAATATTGTAAAATAATTTGCCTCCAATAAAAAATAAATTAATTACCAAAAAAAAAAAAAAAAGACCATGAGCCAGAAACCTACAAGATTTATTATCTGACCCTTAGCAGAGAATACTCACCAACCCTTCCTCTAGTTTATCAGGGTCTATACCATCACATGGCTCAGATAGTCTTAACTAACCCTACTGACCACCTCCAACAACCTAGTATCCATCTTTTCATTCTTGACCAGCACAGTCTTTGTTCTAAACAAGCTTATTTAAAGTGCTCTGCAGGTTACATCTGGAGAAGGCAATGGCAAGCCACTCCAGTACTCTTGCCTAGAAAATCCCATGGATGGAGGAGCCTGGTAGGCTGCAGTCCATGGGGTCGCTAAGGGTCGGACACGACTGAGCGACTTCACTTTCACTTTCACACATTGGAGAAGGAAATGGCAACCCACTCCAGTGTTCTTGCCTGGAGAATCCCAGGGATGGGGGAGTCGGGTGGGCTTCCGTCTATGGGGTCACACAGAGTCGGATACGACTGAAGTGACTCAGCAGCAGCAGCAGCAGCAGCAGGTTACATCACCTGACAGATCACATGGAGCAAGTAGCTGTCCCCAGCATTCACCTAACTGTTCTCTATATGAGTGGTATTGGCCCCAGTCCTTTGCCAAGAATCAGCTCTTTATCCATGAAGCTCAGAGTTTGAGTGAAGTAAGGAATGTTCTCTCCTTCCTGGTATATGCATGTGGGAGAGTTCAACCAAGGAGTTGCTGGGGGGAATTATTGGAAGAATTTTAGGGAGATTAGGTCATGAATGTGAAGCTCTCAGAAACGTGTGGTTGAACTGAACCCTGCCCAGTCTCAGGATTCCTGGTTATATGAACAAATAACTTCCTTTGTCATTTAATTCTGTTTGAACTGGGAATTCTGCTCTAGGCAACATGATGAGTCTTCAGTGACTGATGCTGATGTAGTGACTTGTCTTCCCTATATGATGAGCCTCGGGGAGTTACAATCCCTAGGCAGCGGCAAGCAGTGGGGGCTATGGCAGCTCCTCCCCCTGGAGCCCCCCTCAGAGTGCTTCTCTAGCTCTACTCTGATACCGTCTGCGTGGGCCTTCATCCCTTTACACTGCTGAGAGCTGCCGCTGGCCTCTGTTCCCCTGCATCATGGATGCTGGGGTTTGCTCTGGTCACCGTTGGGATGTTCTTCCTGTAGATTGATCTTATTGAACAGCTTAGGAACAGGCTTCACTATTCAGGTACTTGGTCCTTTCATGCAATTAAAATATATCTGCTAATTATTCCATGGTTTGTAAGGATAGACAGCTAACCCTGGCAGATTTTGGGGGAAAATATGACATTATTATGGAAGACGTGTGTTAGTTGCTTAGTTGTGTTCGACTCTTTGCAACTCCGTGGTCTGTAGTCTGCCAGGCTCCTCTATCCTTGGGATTCTCCAGGCAAGAATACTGGAGTGGAAGGATATGGGGTAAATCATATGATGGAGGGAAAAACTGAGTCACTGGAACTTGAAAAGTTACAGGGTCTTGGCAGTGCTCTGGGGCCAGTAAGCAGAAATGGGTGGACATGCTCTTTAGTGTCAGCTGTTGAGGTGAAGCCACTCCAACCCTCTTGTGTCCTATGCCTTCAGTCAAAATCAGAGTTCCCAAGGGAAAAGAGACTGGCCTAGCATGGGTTCCATGTTGACCCTTTAGTTACAATAAAACAGGTGTGTTTGATGAACAGACTCTTCAGAAGCGTATGCAGTAGAGAATGGGTGGTTATCCAAACGGGAATCATGGTGGGACTCCCCAAGAAAGGGAGACAGGATAATGCACAGGAAAACAGACCTGGTGTAAAGTTTTGCTTGGTTCCATAGGGGCCACCTGCAGTGACACTTTTCTCACTGGAATCAGTGACTTTCTTAAGAATGCCTTAGTATCCCCTGGAGGGCTTGTTACAGCACAGATTACTGGACTCCTCACCTTGTTTCTGAAGTGGTTGCCCTGGGGTGAGGACCTGAGATTCTGCATTTCTAGCAAATCCCTTAGCTTTTGCTAATGCTGCTGATATGATACCCAGACTTGGAGACCCACTGTGTTACATAAATGGTATTCTTTTTGTAGATTGTCATTTAACATTTTTTTTTTCCCTAGCAGCCATGCATGAACACTTCTGCTATGAAAAAATAGAACTCATTACATTCCTTGTTAGAACTCAATAGGTGTTAACTCTGTCTGTAATTTGTGAATGATAGTGTGTGAGAAAGTAGGGTGTCTTTTTAATTGTCTTTGAATAGATTTTACCTTATGGACTTGAGGGAGTATCTATGCATTCACCCAAGTACAATGTCCATGTTAAAACTTGGGAAGAAAACCAAGTCCTGTGATGTATTAGAATCTATCCACTTTGAGAGTTTCAAATTTCAAGTAGTATGGAGTTACCTTTTTCCTACAAATGCTTTGGCAGGGTTTTATTGTTTAAGGAGAAAAGGTGTTACTCAGTCTTTCCTTTGACAAGTTGCCCATTAACAACAAGATTCTATGCTATTTCTCATAGATACAGGGAAAAGAAGAGAGAAGGTTGACAGTGCTGCAAATGTTGGTAAATTTCTGATTGAGAAGGAATGCTGAATGTACTCTGCTGGCACTGTCCTTGAACATCATGTCCAGAGAGGGGACGTGGCTTGACCAAAAATCATAGAAAGTCAATGTCGGAAGTAGAACTAGAGTATATTAAATCATATGTTTCTACTGATGCTTGAATGCTTCAGTGTTGAAAGAGAGAAGGAAGGGTAAAGGGGCCCCCAGGCATATTCAGTTGGCAGAACATTCCATTCATGTTTATCACATGTCATCTACACGCTCATACACATTTATATACATGTGCATGTATGTGCACATTGAATATATTTCATGTGCTCAAGCACAAGTGCATCCCAACATTTGCGATTGCTCTCCGTCTGACTCCAGCAAGTCCTTTGTCCCCCGACTCTTCCATCATTCAAGTCTCAATTCAAATGCTACTCCTCCAGAAAGACCTATATTGACTATTACAATAGGTTTATAGTAAGCATGTCCCTTATCTTATTCCTCTTAGTACCTCTGCTTTTTGCATTGAGGCTTTACAGCTTCTTTCATTAAGAAGTGAAGTGTATATCTTGCTCCCTTGAATCTGGGCTGACATGTAAACTTTGACCAATAGTATGCCACCAAGGTTCCAGAGTATTAGATACAGGCCTCAAGAGGCTTGCATGTTTCTCTTATTCTCTTGGCACCCTGTTTCCACCACATAAACAGGCCCAGATTTTATCCTGCTGCATTAGGAGAACCACAGTGCCCAGTCATCTCATTATCCCAGCTTATAGGCAACATGTGAGTGGAAGCCAGCCACAGGCTGATCACTCACCTGCCTGCAAATTCATTAGTGAGCCTAAGATTAGTCATACCAGGTCTAGATCAACAGAACTGCTCAGCTTACCCCTCAACTCATGTGAAATGAAAATTGGTACTTTAAGCCACTGTGTTAAAATAAATACATTCTAAGTCAGCATTTTTGAGGTGCTCTGTTACACAGCAGTAGCTAACTGATAGAACCATCTTTTCCAAAAGCCTCACCTCACTATGTCACCATTTTGTGTATATTCTATTTTTTTTTCACTATCAGTAAATATTGAATCAGTGAATATGCCTGATAGAGGCATTGCTTACAATTAATATCTTCCTAATCCTATTTTTCTAAGGCTTATTATTAGAGTTAAAATTTACGCTCAGGGAATCCACAACAGGAGCTAGTAGGGCATGGCTTATCTTGTGTATGATGGGTTGCTGGAAAATGCCAGCTTGAGAGATGAAATGAGATACCCTGGATGCACAAAGCCCGTCAGGATAACTGCAATGTGCCCATGTAACTAGTATTCCAAGTGGCTCATGTCACATTTTTTTTTATAGTCTCATGCTCTTTCTGCTGCATTGGCTGCTGCTAAAACTTGGGAGGTTGGGGAGATACTGTAAAGATATTAAATATTTTAGACAGGGCTTCATATTTTCCAGAGAATGTGTTGTCTGTGACACTGTCCATAGGTAATGCTATTTGCTTCTTGTGCATTAAGAAGGGAACCCCATGGTATAGCTGGTACAGACAAGAGCATTAAATGTTGTAGACTGATGTTGCTGTTTGCTGCTAGTTGAATGTTGCTGACAATTTCTCTCTTCTTTGGGGTACCAAAGTCTGATTTTCTCTTCCCAGTCTGTCTTCATCCAGAAGCAGTATCATGTCGTCATTGAGAATCTTCACTTGGAAGTAGTTTTCCGAAGTCGGCATATAAGCTCCGCTTTTAAACATTTTTGTGACCACAGGCAAATCACGTAGCATTCCTATTTCAGAGGGATAATGATGGTACCTTCCTGCAGGTCAATCTTCTAGACTAGAGTCCAAGAATATAGTAAAAGCTCTGCAAGTATTAACTGATGATATTATTATTGTTGTTGGCATCCATTATCAAATAATTTTGGACAAAATAGGAAAATGAATTTTAGAATCTGAAGTCAGTTATCACATTCCTATAGGAGTGTGCGTGAGTGCTAAGTCGCTTCAGTCATGTCTGACTCTTTGTGACACCATGGACTGTACCATGCCAGGCTCCTCTGTCCATGGGATTCTCCAGACAAGAGTACTGGAGTGGGTTCCCATTTCCTTCTCCAGGAGATCTTCCCAACCTAGGGATCGGACCTGTGTTTCTTATGTCTCCTGCATTGGCACGTGGGCTCACTAGCACTACCTGGGGATCCCTATAGTAGGGTCATTGATAATTATTAGTTTTAACGGTAACAGTACTTACATTTGATTGCAACTTAAATTGTTGCAGACTGGGCACTAAATTCCTTATATTCCCACCTGCTGAATTCTTTTCTTGACTGCACACATTAAGCAGTGCGTTGTCCTTTGACAGATGAGACAGTCTAGGCTCAGACAGATTAAAAATCTTGCCCAAGGTTGCACAGACAGTAAATCGGGATTCAAACCTAGGCAGGCTGACCTATACACCACCCAGTTTTACCCCTGGCTATCCAATACTTTGGCCACCTCATGCGACGAGTTGACTCACTGGAAAAGACTCTGATGCTGGGAAATGTTGGGGGCGGGAGGAGAAGGGGACAACAGAGAATGAGATGGCTGGATGGCATCACCGAGTCTTTGGACATGAGTTTGAGTGAACTCCGGGTGTTGGTGATGGACAGGGAGGCCTGGTGTGCTGTGATTCATGGGGTCGCGGAGAGTCGGACACGACTGAGTGACTGAACTGAACTGAACTGATCCATAAAAGAAACAAAATGAAATAAACTTGAAGTCACCTAAAACAAGAAACTACTCTCACAGAAAACACCATTTCTGTAGAGCACTGGAAAATTACCTCTGCATAAGGCTTAGGAGTCTGTGAGACATTTCCACATGTGCGCTGATGTTCACTGCAGTCCACAACGTTCTTAAGAGGGAAATGGCCTTCTCTCTTGCAGCATCCAGGAAATCAGCATTGAAAAAACTCAGTCACTTAATAGTCCACAGCTATTAAGTGGCAGCACTGTGACATAATCCAGAGGCCCCAAGTTCAAGTTCTATACTGTTTTGATGGTGCTGTACTGATCTAATAGCATGAGCTTATTGAGTTGAAATCTCTAATTTTCAGTCTGGGAGATTTTAGTTATATGCTGAAATTTTATAGTTTAGGACAATAGGTATTCTTTAAATGTGTATGAACTTAAAATATCACTATAAAGAGGAGGTTAATCAGTTGTTTCAATCTGTTAATTAAAATCTTTAGGTCCTCCATCTATTTCCTGGTCACAGTCTAATTTCATATCCTATAGAACTATGTATTATGAAGCACTGTTTAATATAGGTTTTAGGTGCAAAAGAATCAATATAACTTTGTAAATGGTGGTATTAAATGCATTTTTTATTTAGGACTTTTCAGAGTCTCAGGTTTATTAATGTATGTTATGAAGCTTTAAAATTACAGCACATAGCTTGACAAATTTATTTGGCCACAAAACCCCCTAGAACAGGAGTGTATGAACTATAGCCTAGGGGACAAACCCAGCCTGTGGCTTATTTTTCTTTAGCCTGTGAGCTGATAAACTTTTTTTATGTTTTTAATGAGTTATAAAAAGAAGAATGGTACACAACAGGCTGTAGATGGCTTACAAAGCCAAAAATATTTACTACCTGGCCTTTCCTTTAAAAAATTTGTCAGCCCAAATGCTGCCTTCAAATAACATCATCATCATTATCACCTTGGCCACCATCATGGTAGCCTAACTCCAAGATAGCCATCAACAATCCCTTCCCCTCTTAGATTTGCAGACAAACCTCCCACCAAAGGTGATGGCCAGTGATGTCTGTCTCCTGCTTTTTGAGTCTGGGCTGGCCTGGGAGTTCTTTGACCAATAGTCTGTGGCATCAATGACATGATGGCTGTTTTGGACCTAACCTTTATGAAGATGCAATCTCTACCACCAGTCTCCTGTCATCTTGAGGCACTGCATGGAAAATCAATAGGCCCTCGGCCAGTTTGAAAAAGCTCATGGCCTAGGCCAGTCCAGCCTTGCAGCCATTCCCATTAGGGTACAGATGTTAGTGAAAACAGACTGGGGCTTGTGGGCGAGCCCAGATGCTTGTGGAATATCAAGTGACCCTAGTTGGTGCCACATGCAGCAGTGTAATTGGTCAGTTGAGCCCTAAGTAGACCCACATAAGATACAATAAAATAGTTGATATTTTAAGCGTCTGAGCTTAAGGAGATTTTTTATGACACAGCAGTAGATGATTGGAAGAAACTTCGTGCTCACCCTCAACTTTCCCACTGTTGTCACTTTCCCCACAATATCGAGGACTGGTGTCTCCTGACAGTGCTTTTGAGAAACTAGCTCTCTCCTCACGGTTGTTTTCACTAATTGACACAGACCATTCCACAAGTAGTGTAAATGAATGAGGTTTAATGGAGTCATTACATCACCAAACACCATCATCCACAGAGGACTATGGCGGGTGTGATACACCTGCTGAGACAAGATAGCAGTCCAAACCTCTGAGCTGCTTCCTCTCCTATCTCCAACTAGATCTTGCTACTTGTACCAGTATCTAGGGGTGGAAGATTTCAGAAAACTAAGTCTTTGTTTTCTAGTTGTAGCAAAATCTCCGTAGGGAGTTATAAGATCACATCAGGAGGGGGAAAAATTAAAAAAAAAAAAAGTTATGTACATGCACACCAAAGCCCAGCACGTCACAGATGCTTGGTGATTGTATCTTGCAGATGTTCATTTCAGATTCAGGAGGGCATCATTCCTTCACTCTGCATGTTGATATTTTCTCCTTGTTGATGATTCTGCTGCCTAAGTCTTGCATAAGCAATGAGGCACCCCAGTGGCTGGCTTTAACCTGTCTCTTTTCTGAATACAAGTCTTGAGCATGCCCACCATCTACAGAGCCTCTTCTTTCTTTAGTTGAGCACACATACCCTTCCACAATCCAGCCACGGCTTATCTCCCAGGCTGCTGCATGGAATTGAATGTCACTGAATTTTCCTTGTTCATGGAACCCAACATGTTCTCTCACATCTCATGACTTTGCACATGGTATTTCCTCTTTCCTGAATGCCCAGCCTTGCCTTTCCATCTCATGCCTGTCTTCTTGTTATAGGTTTCCAACTTCTAATTCAGTTCCTCTGGTTGGTTTTTCAGATGTGCTCAGAGGGAGTCTGCCCTGATATACCACTGTCACAGTCCTTAGAGATAATGTGTATCTTCTAGAGATTATTTCACTTCTCTGCTGCTGCTGCTGCTAAGTCTCTGTTTTTAACATCTGGGAAATGGAACTGTGTTGCTCAACTGTAGGTTAGCTGTGAGGACTAAACCAGATACTATTAATTGGGCACCTGGCACGTGCTGAGGAAATGGTCTTCTGTACACCTTGGCTGTCTTGACTTTCTGTTTATGGGGGGCTGTTTGCCCCTTCACCTCCTCCTCCTCCATCACCCTCAGAGCTGCTCTCAGCAGGCACTGTGCCTCTGTTCTCCCATCAATCGTACCTGTCAGAGACCTGGGGCTTGGGAGGTGAATGTTGAATGCCAGTGTTTTTTTTAGTCTTCTTACTCATTCTGACTAGTTACTGGCTTTTGGTTAGAATAGCTAGTCACTCGTGGGAGAGAAGCAGTCAAACAGAAAGATAACGTAGCTGAAGTCCCCCCGGGGTTCTGGCACATTATAATGTGCAGAAAACGTCATGCTAGATGTGGATATTTGTCACTCTCCATGGATGGCGACCATGCATAAGACCTTTTCTACTGTGAGTTCTGTCTTGGTGGACAGAGAAGGACACATGTAGGCCCAGACTCAGTTGTTCCTTCACATGATTCCATGCCTTTCTTGCAAGGAAGGAGCAGTGAAGATTTCTCACAGGTGTCGAATTTAAGAAACTTCACTTGCTCTATCCTTACCTGCTTTCTCTTTTCCACCTACCTGGTGTATGTTACAATAACTCATTGAAGTACACCTCCATTGAGATGCTCTTGCCTTCCCTATTCATTGATTGTGGAGTGCTGTTTTTGTCTTAACACTATTTATTGTGAATTTGGCTGAAATTTTATTTACGATTTGTTCTTCATTGTCATGTGAAGTGATTTGTCATGGACAGCAATGACTGTCACTTAATACATGTTGGATTTGTGGGCAGAAGGCTGGGCCTTTTGGTTCTGCGTCACCCTTCAGAGAAGTGTGGTTGGTCCAGAGTGTGTCTGGGAGCATCACATGGCTGTGGAAAAGCAGAAGGATTCTAATCCATGCTGCAATCCCCTTTAATGGACCAAGAATGAGAGGGGTCTTATCGGGCTACAGACAACCAGATTGCTTGGACTCCAGGCAGTGGAGATATTTAGACAAGTTCTAGAAGATACTATTGGAGAAGGAAATGGCAAAAATATCATGTAGCAGGGAGACCCATTAAAGCAAGCTGTCTCTTTGAGGGGATCACAGGCCTATAGGAAGTTGAGTTTGACTGCAGCCCCACCAGGTGAGGTGACAGAGTCAGCATCCTAGAGAGCTTAATGCCAAGCAACCTAGAGAAAGTATCTGAGGTCATTCATTGGACAGTCCTGCTTATCTCCATGTGTATTTTTGCTGTTGTTTCTTCACTCCATCATTTGTATCCATAAATCCAAAGGAAGACTGTTAGTGAAATATTTTTGATCCTCTAAGCATGTATCACAGAAATCAGCCCAAATGGCTTGTGAACAAATGAACGAGATAAGAACCTTAACATTTTATAACAAAGGATACCATGAAAGAGTAGATTTTATAGCAAAGGGTTCCATGAAAGAGTAGGTTATAATAGGGATGGATTTGGCGGAGATATCTCGATCTTTGAGGCCTTGTCTCCCACTTTTTTCTTTCTTCTTCTGTCTTTGATGTCCATAACTATTGTATTGCCTTCAATTTCTATTATACTGGCTTAGTAGTTTATCAGTGTGAATTATTGAATGTCTCTGTCCTAAAGCAGGAAGTTATTTCTCGGAGTAGAATGCACATACTCACTCTCTAACCCAGCTAGTGGTTGGGTTATACTGGTGGTCTCTGTATACCCCACATATACCCAGCTGTAAAGCTAGAAATTTTGTGTATCATTCCCAATGGAGCAGCTTTACAGACAGCTTAATTTTGAGATCTGGCTCTCAGCTATATAATGTCTTGAATTTTTCTTGGGTCCTGTATTTGGGGGATCAAGGTAATACCTCAGCACTAAAAAGGCTCAGCGGAGAAGGCAATGGCAAGCCACTCCAGTATTCTTGCCTAGAAAATCGCATGGACAGAGGAGCCTGGTGGGCTACAGTCCATGGGGTCGGTACTAGTCGGACATGACTGAGCGACTTCACTTTCACTTTTCACTTTCACACATTGGAGAAGGAAATGGCAACCCACTCCAGTGTTCTTGCCTGGAGAATCCCAGGGATGGGGGAGCCTAGTGGGCTGCCGTCTATGGGGTCGCACAGAGTTGGACATGACTGAAGCGACTTAGCAGCAGTAGCAGCAGCAAAAAAGCTCAGAGCTTACAAAATGTGTACATCCTTTCCTGTCCCTCTTAATCTTTTTGTTTCTAAGGTACATACAATGGTAGAGGGGAGGTACAACAAGAATCTTTTGGAGAGACCACATACCTGCTGTTGGAGAAAGTTGAAGATCTTTAACTCGCATGTTGATATTTGCACCTAACTATAAGACACAGAGAATTAAAGAAAGTCACTTTTAGGAGGAACCTTGAGGATTCTCTAGCCCAGTGATCCATCTCCTATCTTTATCTCTCTCCGATCTGCTGTAACATAGTAGGCAACCGGTAAATATTTTCTGTCTGTTGACTTTATTGTGTCCTCCTGACAGGCTTGCATGCAGCTACTAATTGAGGTATGCCTGCCTTCCAGGGTAGTCTTCTCCATCCTCACACATCCCAATTAACAAGCTTTCCTTCTCTCCTCTGGCCTCAATACATCCACCTTAGTTCTACTTCTTAAGATACTGAAAGAGAAACTCAAAGCTGATTTACCCCTCAGTTGCTACTGCTGCTGCTAAGTCACTTCAGTCATGTCTGACTCTGTGCGACCCCACAGATGGCAGCCCACCAGGCTCCCCCGTCCCTGGGATTCTCCAGGCAAGAACACTGGGGTGGGTTGCCATTTCCTTCTCCAATGCATGAAAGTGAAAAGTGAAAGTGAAGTCGTTCAGTCGTGTCTGAACCATAGCGACCCCATGGACTGCAGCCTACCAGGCTCCTCCGTCCATGGGATTTTCCAGGCAAGAGGACTGGAGTGGGGTGCCACTGCCTTCTCTGACCCCTCAGCTACATGCCTTTTAATCTTAGTTTTTCAAGAATTACTTAACTAGTTTTTCAGTTAGTTTTTGAAGTAATCCGCTCATGAGTTCCGTTATCTGCTTGTAGATAATTTTAATTGTTATCTGTCTAAACAGGCTTCCCCAGGTGTAATTTCCCTTAAAGAATAGTTCCAATAGAGACTGGAGTATAATAACTGATACAGTGGGCTGTAAATCACCCTGAATTGTGGAAGTCTGTGAGAATCTGGTGCTGCACCTCTTTTGCCTGTCCGGGCACCAGTTGTACAACTGCTTTTTCCAACAAGCTTCAAATTAGGTTGAACCAGTTGATAATTTCTAAATTAATTTTTATTGAAATATATTTGCTTTACAATGTTGTCTTAGTTTCTGCTGTACAGCAAAGTGAATCAGTTCAGTTCAGTTGCTCAGTCGTGTCCCCATGGACCGCAGCACGCCAGGCCTCCCTGTCCATCACCAACTCCTGGAGTTTACACAAACTCATGTCCATTGAGTTGGTGATGCCATCCAACCATCTCATCTTCTATCATCCCCTTCACCTCCTGCCTTCAATCTTTCCAAGCATCAGGGTCTTTTCAAATGAGTCAGTTCTTCACATCAGATGGCCAAAGTATTGGAGTTTCAGCTTCAACCTCAGACCTTCCAGTGAATATTCAGGACTGATATCCTTTAGGATGCAGTGGTTGGATCTCCTTGCAGTCCAAGGGACTCTCAAGAGTCTTCTCCAACACCATAGTTCAAAAGCAGAATCAGCTATATGCATACATATATCCCCTCTTTTTTTTGGCTTTCCTTTCCATTTAGGTTACCACAGAACACTGAGTACAGTTCTCTGAGCTATAAGTCGGTTCTCATTAGTTACCAATTTTATACTCAATATCAGTAGAGTATATATGCCGATCCCAAGCTGCTAGTTATCCTCAGCCATCCCTCCTCCCTCCCTTTGATGTTCATATGTTTGTTCTCTATTTGTGTCTCTATTTCTGTTTTTCAGATAAAATCACCTATACAATGTTTCTGGGCTCCACATATATGCATTAATATATGATATTTGTTTTCATCTTTCTGACTGAACTTCACTCTGTGTGACAATCTGTAGTTGGTAACATTGCGTCCTGTGGTGTTACATCAGTTATTAGAAGCAACCAAATCATGTTCAGAACTGAGTGTAATTAGCAAGGTGGATAGTACCTTTTTTTTTTTTTGCTGTGAAGATGAGGCGTTACTCAGGTAATTGATAGGGTTTTATTTGGTGGTTCTCAAAAGGGTCTCTATTCAAAAGCACAGTCCTTGTCTTAACTTCTGCCTGGCTCTTCAAGAGATGATTTAAAGCTGCGAGTGGCAGTCTTAACCACATACCCCTTAACTTAACAGTTTTATTATTTTTAATGAAAAAGATATGCATAAATGAAAGTGGAATCAAAGCTTGGAGGCTGCAGTGACTCTTACTGGGCTTCCTAAATTTTTACTATCTCTAAATTCCTTTTTGGGGATTCTAAGAGTTAATCACTTCCCCAGACTCATCCAAATTGTTGTCTAAAATCATTTCCCTGTGGTTGTAGAACTGAGATTTCCATTTCCTTGCTCACTGTCAGCAGTGAGCATGTCTCTGCTCCTAGAGACTGCACATGTGGCTTCTCATGCTTGCCCCGGCCCCCTTCCAGCATTGGCAGCTTGAATCCCCCTCAAGCTTCAAATATGTCCAACTTCCTTATCTCTCTCATTTTTAAAAGTTGAGCCAGAGAAAAATTCTCCATTTGTAGGGGATATCATGATGAGATTGGCTCCACCCAGATAATCTAAGATATTGTCTCTACTTAAAGGTCTGCACTCTTTATTAAACTTGCCAGTTCTCTTTTCCAAGAAAAGAAGCATGTCTCTAGGTTCTAAGAATGAGGACCTGGGTGTCTGGGGAGGGGACATTTTTCTGCCTTCTCAGCAGCCCTGTCTTCCTCTCTGCCTGCTGATGTGCTCCCCCTTTAACTTACAGTTCCAGCTGAAATGTCTCTTCCAGTCTGCACACTGACATGATGTTCCCACCTTCAGGAAACATCAGTTACACTCTTTCTGTGTTTCCTCAAGCCTTTGACCATGCTTGGAGTTTTATCGCTGTTTTATTCCTTTGGGTGTATTTGCTTTATTCATCCATGGATCCCCATTGCTGAGTTCAAAACTGGTGCATGCAGCAGATTCTCAGTTCACTGCACCAAACATGGAGTTGCCACCCATATTCTAGCAATCCCATCTAAGTGACCTGTTAACTTCTTTTTCACCTTTCCCTATCTCTTTCTTTCTGCTCCTTCCCATTACTACAAACCTCCCTGGGGTGTGTCTACAGTCCCATAAGGAGTAAATCTGAGTGTTGAGTTTTGTGCTGGCATTCATTCAGCCCAGTGTTAGGGATGGTATAACAATCCCCAAGTCCCTGAGATGCAAGCAAAAGAGAACTGCAATCTGTCAACCTGTGTTGGGCAAGTTGCACCCTCTTCTCATTTCAGGTCTTTTAACTCACCCTTCCAAGGACCTCTCATGATAGTTATGACCTTCCCCCTATTTCACTGAGGAAAAGGAACTCTGAAGCGATCAGGAGCTTGCCTGAGGTGCCAAGATGCTCAGTTGTTGAGGAAATGGATGCCATGAATGTAGGCCCTGGCATCTTGCTCAGCTTCAATGGCTGCTGCTTCTTACCTTGACTCATATTATTTTCACATTATTTGCTCTGCCTCCCAAAGACCCCTTGAGGGGCCTCCTGCTGTCTTTGTCACTGTGTCAGGCAAGTGTTCAAAGATGGCCTTCCCTGTTCCTCCTCACACTGTGCCTCGTGATTCCTGGATTCAACGACCTGGGTTCAGTCGGGTCATCACAGTGGAGTTTCCGTTGCAGTGGAGACCCGCAGATTCGGCTGGATTTTCAGGCTCCACATCTCAGTGCATCAGATCTGGCTTTGTGAGGTGCATGAGGAATCAGCTAACAGAGCAAACCCTGGCAGGAGAGAGAGGCCCACAAACAGCACAAGCGTGGGTTTGGGAGGCCTCCTCGGAGAAGCCGTTTCTATGACCCCGAGCATTTTAAATACAGAAAAGAAGTGTCCAACGGAGAGGGAAGAAAGGAAAAGAACAAAAGGAGACAAGGGAGCACATTTTGCCTTAAGATACGAGATAGCAAGCTCCTGTTGGCATTTTGAGAGAGAATTGTAGCTTGGGTTTGTCATAAAAGATTCATTCACACTTCAGTTCTCAACCTCCTCTGTCATAGGCGACTTTGAGCAGGTTTTTAATTTTATTTTTAATTTTAATAACCAGGAAGAAGTCATCAGGTTTTTAAGGCTATGTTTCTTTTAATTTAGTTCAGCTGCCATTGACCGGAGGTGCAAATTGAGTCATCATCTACACAGCTGGTTACAGGTTCATGGAATTATATGATCTGAAGGTGCCCCCCAGAACCCCATTTGGGAATGTGCTCATGTAATAGTGGCTGCCCTGTTTTGCTCTCACAGCCTATTGCTACTTCCCATAGAAATGATATAGCATTTATTTAAAAAAAATTTTTATTGAGGGATTGTTGCTTTACAATGTTAGTTTCTGCTGTCCAGCAAAGTGATTCAGCTATACGTACACATATATCCCTTCTTCCTTGAATTTCCTTCCCATTCAGGTCACCACAGAGAGTTCCCTGCATATAGTCTGTTCTCGTTCAGTTCAGTTTAGACGCTCAGTCGTGTCTGACTCTTCGTAACCCCATGGACCGCAGCACGCCAGGCCTCCCTGTCCATCACCAACTCCCGGAGTTTACTGAAAGCCATGTCCATTGAGTCAGTGATGCCATCCAACCGTCTCATCCTCTGTTATCCCCTTCTCCTCCTGCCTTCAATCTTTCCCAGCAACAGGGTCTTTTCAAACGAGTTAGTTCTTCACATCAGGTGGTCAAAACATTGGAGTTCAGCTTCAACATCAATCCTTCCAATGAACATTCAGGACTGATCTCCTTTAGGATGGACTGGTTGGATCTCCTTGCAGTCCATGGGACTCTCAAGAGTCTTCTCCAAAACCACAGTTCAAAAGCATCAATTCTTCATCACTCAGCTTTCTTCACAGTCCAACTCTCACATCCATGCATGACTTCTGGAAAAACCATAGCCTTGATGAGATGGACCTTTGTTGGCAAAGTCATGTCTCTGCTTTTTAATATGCTATCTAGGTTGGTCATAACTTTCCTTCCAAGGAGTAAGTGTCTTTTAATGTTCTCATTAGTTATCTATTTTATACGTAGCAGTGTATATATGTCAATCCCAGTCTCCCAATTCATGCCTACCACCACTCTTTCCCTACTTGGTGACCTTATATTTGTTCTCTGCTATTTGTCTCTATTTATGCTTTGCAAATAAGTCCACCTATGCCATTCTTCTAGATACCACATAGGAATGTAGCATTTAAATGTTTGTCTTAGAAATTGCATTCACTGGTATTTATGGCATAAAAGGGAGAGATTAAACTGTTCAATAGTTTAAAAATCTGTGTGTCTAGCTTTGCAAGCAGGACAGTTAAAGGGATGAGGTATTCATGAGAGGAAGCAAATCTCACTGGCCATCAGAGACCAGGAACCTGTGAATTCCATGCTCACTGATGCAGTTTCCATTTTTTTTCTGCATTTGTTGACTTTTAGGTGCAATCCTTTGGAAAACTGGGAATGAAATGAGTGGGGAGAAGAATCAGACTGTGTCTTAGGAGTGGTTTGTCACTCACTAGTTGTGTATAGCCTGGGTTCAGGGACTTACCGCTTACTAGTGGCAGAGCTGGAATTAGGTTTTGTCTGAGTCTCCCATTGCTTATGTGGAAAATATGTATCATGTGAGAGTTGGACCAGACAGTGTGTGCGTGCTGAGTTGCTTCAGTCATGCCCAGCTATTTGTGACCTCATGGAATGTAGCCCACCAGGCTCCTCTGTCCATGGGATTCTCCAGGCAAGAATACTGAAGTGGATTACCGTGCCCTCTTCCAGGGGATCTTCCTGATCCAGGGATCAAACCTGCATCTCATCTCCTACATTGGCAGGCATGTTCTTTACCACTAGCACCACTTCTTCAGTATTTATTGTAACAAACTAATCTCTCTGACTTTTGTCTCTTATCCTTTTAATCTCTTCTGGTTTTAAAATAATCTTTGGGATGATATTCGTGAAGCTCTGTCAGCTAGCTTTTTAAGAGTTTTTGATACTATCCAACTTTGATCGTTGCCCAAGTGTTATGGGTGCTCCTGGCTCAGGGACCAGTGCTGTGTTTGTGTGTGAAGCAAAGATGCCTGCAGACTTAGAGAGCGTGGCTGGCTTTGCAGACTCTCCTTGGCCCCGAGAGCCTGGGATGCTGCCATAGTCGGGGGACCAAGCACGCCTGGATGAAAGGAAATATGCTGGATTTCTTAAGGAATAGGAGGTCTTTGTGGAGTTGGATAGCTTCCAGGAACTCGATCACATTGAAAGGATGAAACAGGGTTTTTAGAAAGAAATGATGTTGTTAACATGAACGGGATGGTAGCAGTGGGGACCAGCACGAGGGGACAAGGCCGGCCAGAGCTGGGAAGACAAACTTGTGATCTTAGCATTTCTGACTGCCTGTTAGAGGCTCCCACCTGGACTTCACCCATCTACTGAATTATAAGTTCATTTCTCCTCTTGCCTCACTTCAAAGATTTTACCCCTCACCATCCAGCTCCTCAGTACATGCCTAGATTCCTGAGCAAATATTAATGTCTCTCCTCAAAGCTCTTCTGGAGACTCACATGCTGTCTGGAGGCAGGCAGACCTCATGTTGAACTCCTGCTCTGCTGCTGGGCACGGTTTTTACCTGTTTTTCAATTTCTTCATTCATAAAGAGGAAGAAAGGTCAGTTGTGAGGATGATCCTGGAAGAGGATGCCATTTATTAAATGCTTACCTGAGGCAGTAATTTAGAGTGAGCAGGGCACAAAGATTTCCATTTAATTTATTTAAAAAAACCCCAAAACTGTGTGGTAGTAGACAGTATTATCTGCCTCTTATAGATGAGGTTTACTGCACTCAAAGTAATTTACACAGATAATTGCAGAGCTGGGATGGAGAACCCAGTTCCATAGGGCTTTAGAACCTGATTTTTGGATGTTGTATTAGTTTCCTATGGCTGCTATAACAAAGAACCTCAAAATGGGTGGCTTATAGCAACAGAAATTTGTCCTCTCTGTTCTGGGGGCTGGAAGTCCAAAACCAAGGTGTCAGCAGGACCAGGCTTCTTCTGAAACCTAAAGGGAGAATTTTCTCTGCCTCTTCCAGCCTCTGGTGTTTGTTGGCTGGCATCCCTTTGTGTTTCTTGGCTTGGAGGGGGATGGCCCCAGACTCCAATTTCCTCATCACACATCTGTCTTCTCCTTTTGTGTCTGTCTTGTTGTAAGGGCAACAGCAGTCCTGTTGGACGAAGGGACTGCCCATCCTACCCTAGTACAACCTTGTTTTAACTAATCACATCTGCAGTGACCCTATTTCAAATAAGATCCCATTGAAGTGGCGAGAGTAAAGATTTCAACACAGCCTTTTGGGGGATATGATTCAACCTGTACCACTTATTATAGTGTTGAAATAAATCCCATGTCATGGGAAAGAAATTAAAGAATGCACGTGAAGTATCTGACATGTAGTAGATGCCAGGAAATGCTATTTTCCCTAATAAGATTATTTTAGGAGATAATACTTTAATCCCATGTGTATATATACACATTTTATATACATCATATATATATATATATATACACACACATACACATTATATATATATACACAAACACATTATATATATATTATACATATATACGTTATTGTGTATTATATACGCATTATGGTCCCATCGCTTCATGGGAAATAGATGGGGAAACAGTGGAAACAGAGTCAGATTTATTTTGGGGGGCTCCAAAATCACAGCAGATGCTGATTGCAGCCAGGAAATTAAAAGACGCTTACTCCTTGGAAGGAAAGTTATGACCAACCTAGATAGCATATTAAAAAGCAGAGACATTACTTTGCCAACAAAGGTCCGTCTAGTCAAGGCTATGGTTTTTCCCGTGGTCATGTATGGATGTGAGAGTTGGACTGTGAAGAAAGCTGATCGCTGAAGAACTGATGCTTTTGAACTGTGGTGCTGGAGAAGACTCTTGAGAGTCCCTTGGACTGCAAGGAGATCCAACCAGTCCATTCTAAAGGAGATCAGCCTGGGTGTTCATTGGAAGGACTGATGCTAAAGCTGAAACTGCAATACTTTGGCCACCTCATGCGACGAGTCGACTCACTGGGAAAGAGTCTGATGCTGGGAGGGATTGGGGGCGGGAGGAGACGGGGACGACAGAGAATGAGATGGCTGGAAGGCATCACTCACTTAATGGACGTGAGTTTGAGTGAACTCCGGGAGTTGGTGATGGACAGGGAGGCCTGGCGTGCTGTGATTCATGGGGTCGCAAAGAGTCAGACGCGACTGAGTGACTGAACTGAACTGAACTGAATGTTGAGTGATGTTGAGGATCTTTTCATGTGTTTGTTAGCCATCCTTATGTCTTCTTTGGAGAAGTGTCTGTTTAGGTCTTTTGCCCACTTTTTGACTGGACTGTTCATTTGTCTGGTATTGAGCCGCATGAGCTGCTTATATATTTTGGAGAGTAATTACTTATCAGTTGTTTTGTTGCTGTTATTTTCTCCCATTCTGAGGGCTGTCTTTTCACCTTGCTTATGGTTTCCTTTGTTGTGCAAAAGCTTATAAGTTTAGTTAGGTCCTATTTGTTTATTTTTGTTTTTATTTCCATTAAATAAATTGAAATGTGTAGTTTGTCTGCTGGACAGGAAACTCAGTGTCAGAGACAAAGCTGAGTCTCTAGTGAGAGAGGCCAGCTTTACTTGGAGAGAGAAGGCTATCTGTTGGGTGGCCTCAGGTCAGAGGGCATATTCTGGCTTCCTGTGGGTCCAAAGGGAAGGACTAGGCTAAATGGTAGACAACATGATAAAATTCCAGTTCAGAAGGTCACTTATCAGTGTGAGTTGTATCACAACTAAGATCTTCCTGCTGGTTCAGATGTTTGGAGCTGCTCCTCCACCTGTGGAAATGTGATGTCCTTGAATTTGTGTACATGTATTCCTATGGTTCCAGACAGTTCTCTTACGAGACTTTTATAGTCATAAATGATTTAAGACTAGTAATGATGGAGATATTTACACCTCAGCGTTTAAAATATGCTTGAAGTTAAGTTTACCTATTTCTGTTTCTAACTGTTCCTCAGTCACTCCCACTGCTGAGAGCCCAGTACTCCACCGAGTTGCTCAGCATTCTTTTCCTCCCTATTCTGGCTCATCCTCTTTCTCTCTAATGTAGAACTATCTAGCTGTGTCTTTTCTTGTTTCCCAACAGATCCTGTCTGCAGGTTTTCTGTCCTTACATACTAGGCTTATCAAGTGTCTCAGTCCATCTGTCTGCTATGAGTGCTGGGAGACTGAGTGGCTTATAAATAGCAAGCATTTATTTCTCAGGGTTCTGGAGCTTGGGAAGTCTAAGATCACAGTGGTGGCAGATTTGGTGTCTGATGAGGACCAGCTTCCTGCTGCATAGGAAGCCATTTTGTCTTTAAGCTCACAGGGTGGCAGAGGTGAGGGAATCCTGTCATCTTATTCCTGGGGTTTCCTTGGTGGCTCAGAGGTAGGTAAAGAATTGGCCTACTATGAAGGAGCTGTGAGTTCTTTTCCTGGCTCAGGGAGATCCCATGGAGAAGGAAATGACAACCCACCCCGATATTCTTGCTTGGGAAATCCCATGGACAGAGGAGCCTAATGGGCTACAGTCCGTGGGGTCACAAAAGAGTCAGACACAGTTTAACAGCTAAACAATAGCAGCAGCAGTCTCATTCCTCAGGGTTCTACCCTCATAGTCTAACCCCTGGGTAGTGTCCCACATGACCATCTGTTCTGACAGACTATTATTCTCTCATGAGCACTGCACTGTGAATGGTTTCATAAGAGCTCCGTGTGGACCATAGAGCCACTTAACTGGGGCCACTGTTAATGTTGATTTGCATTATTCACTTAACAAGTATGTGTTGATCCTTCCTGTGTGTCTTCATGGGGTTGGAATGTGATTCAGGGCACAATAAGATAACACATATTCCTCATGGAAATATACAGACTAAGCGTGTGCTATTGTTCAGTCACTAAGATGTCTCTGACTCTTTGCGACCCCATGGACTTGCAGCACACTTGCTTCCCTGTCCTTCACTGTCTCCTGGAATTTGCTCACACTCATGTCCATTGAGTCCATGATGCCATCCTACCATCTCATCCTTTGCTGACCCCCTTCTCCTCCTGTCCTCAATCATTCCCAGCATCATGGTCTTTTCCAGTGAGTCGGCTCTTTACATCAGGTGGCCAAAGTAATGGACCTTCAACTTCAGCCTCAGTCCTTCCACTGAATATTCAGAACTGATTTCCTTTAGGATGGGCTGGTTTGATCTCCTTGCAGTCCAAGGAACTCTCAAGAGTCTTCTCCAAAACCACAGTTCAAAAGCATCAATCCTTCGGTGCTCAGCCTTCTTTATGGTCCAGCTCTCACATCCATACATGACTACTGGCAAAAGCATCACTTTGACTATATGGGCCTTTGTCTGAAAAGTGATGTTTCTGCTTTTAATATGCTATCTAGATTTATCATAGCTTTTCTTCCAAGGAGCAAGTGTCTTTTAATTTCATGACTGTAGTTGCCATCCACAATGATTTTGGACCCCAAGAAAAGTCTGTCACACATTAAACATGTGTTTCCCCCCACAAATCCATATGTTAAATCCTCACCCCCAGTATGACCGTGTTTAGAGATGGGTCCTTTGGGAGGTGATTAGGTGATGAGGGTAGAGTCCTTATGAATAGGATTAATGCTCTTATTAAAAGAGACTCCAGAGTTCTCCCTTTTCTAGCACAGCAAATAGCAGCCATCTATGAACTGGGAAACGGGTCCCCACCAGATACCATATCTTCCAGCACTTTGATCTTAGGCTCAGAGCCTCCAGAACCGTGAGAAATTCCTTTTGTTGATATGCAGCCTGGTCATTAGTATGTTTGTTAGATTGGCCCAAACAGACTTAGACATCATATGTCAAGGGACCTGTTCATTGTGTGTCTTTAAGAAAGACCTGTGGTGGATGGTGGATATTTGGTGAAAAAGAAATTTAGTGGGCATGTTGCCTTACTCCATGGAAGGATCCAGACTTGGGTGATTTGAAGCGTTGTTCCTTAAAGATGTGTGTGTCTATATTCCTTTTCTTCCCTGGTGGGTCATAGGATTAAGACTACACTGGCTAATGTATCTCAGTGCCTTGATATCTTGCTGGTGTTCTGCTCTGTGGCTATTTGGTTATTATGCTTTCATGTTGTTTAATTAATTACTGACAGCATTAATTCTCACAGAGCCTGCAAGAAATCTCAAGAAAGCTTGATGATTCCAGGACCTTACTTTTCCAGGAGAAAAGGCAAGCAAAGCAGAAATACGGCTCTCAGTTTTCTTTTCCATTTATTGTTATTCAGTGTACCCTCTATGGCAAGAGACAATACTAGAGATTGTAACTCTAGCAAACTAGAGTCACACTAGTTTTCTTTTGGTTGGTTTTATAAGGCATGCCATTCTCCATTTGCATTTGTCTCTTAGAGCATCTGTAAGACAGTAACATAGATGTAGTGTCTTAAAATAAGTAAATTTATTGTCTCACTGCTGTGGATCCCAGAAGTCTGAAACCCCTGGCTGAATCAAGGTGTCAGCAGAGCTGAATTCTACCGAGAGGCTCAAGGAGGAGAATCCCTTCCAGCTTCTGGTGGCTGCCAGCATCCCTTGGCTCGTGGCTGTCTCACTCCAGCTCCTGCCTCCTGATCACACAGCTTTCTCCTAGTCTGTGTATCAAACACTCCTCAGTGTCCCTCTTACAAGTCTACATGTGATGGCCTTTAGGTCTCACTTAGATAATCCAGGATAATCTCCATATCCAAAGATCCTTAATTCACCTACATCTGCAAAAACTGTTTTTCCACATAAGGTAACAGTTCAGATCCCAGAGATGGGGACCTGATGTCTTTGGAGCCACCATTCAGCCTACTCTATTAGACTTCTTTCCCCTTTTTTTTAACCATATATCCATTGATGATTTTTAAAAAAATATTTATTTTTATTTTAGCTGCATTGAGTCTTAGTGGAAGCACACAGGATCTTCACTGTGGCATGCAGGATCTTTCATTGCAGCTCTTGGGCTTCTCTCTAGTTGCACACAGGCTTAGTTGCTCCATGACAAGTGGATCATAGTTCCCCCACTAGGGACTGTACCTATGTCTCCTGCATTGCAAGGCAGATTCTTAACCACTGGACGACCAAAAAGTCTCTCCATTAGTCAGCAACCTTTCTGTGCCTTGAATTTAAGGAATATCTCTTGTATGCAACTTAGTTTTTCTTTAAAAAAGAAAAGTCTGACAGTCCCTGTCTTTTAATTGGCATATTTAGCTCATTTATATTTAACAGAAGTGCCCATTGAGGTATAAAGCAACCATCTAACTAGTTGTTTTTTTATTTTTTCCTCTCCTTTCTTGCTGCCTTCTGGATGAATACAATATTTTTTATTATTCACTGCATTTCCTTGTCAAAATCCCCTGTGTGTACCTTTGGAGAGTAAGAATTAATTTAGATCCAAAGTCATAGTTGCGAGGGCATCTGGGAAATGTATCTAGCTTTTCCTCCCATTTAGAAGTTTGGAAGGGACTTAAGAGAGGAATTCCATAGTAATCAACATACAGATTGGGCTGACAAGGGTGTGATACTCTCACTTTCCCTGTCATCATTACACAGCAAGAGTCACTCTGTGTGTTCAGAGTCTTTCCAGAATGGGACAGGTTGCTTGGAGGTGATGGATGGATGACTATAAACCTGAGAATTGAACTTGCCAATGAGTAAACATCAGCATTAGGATACCTTTGTATTTTTTACAATATGCCAGTAGTGTGCTGAGTGGGCTGAACTGTAGAAATGATAGTATGGCTTCTGTTTTGATTTTGAAGGCTTGTCAGGATGTGTAGTCTAATAAGGTAATTAAGTGGGAAGAGGGAACACAAGTGAGCAAAAGAAACTGAAAAAATCTTTTCAATCAGTAGGTCATCTGGGCAAAGGGTTTTATTTTTTTTCTCTTTTTTTTTTTTAATTGGAGGCTAATTATTTTACAATATTTTATTGGTTGCTTTTGCCATACATTGACATGAATCCGACCCGGGTGTACATGTGTTCCCCTTCCTGAAACCCCTCCCACCTCCCTCCTCCCTTTATCCTCCCTCTGGGTCATCCCCACACACCCAAGAGTTTTAAAAGGTATCAGTCTGATACCTGAAGCCTCCCATTCACTACTGATTTGATGGGGTTGAAAATACACTTTCTTTATTGTTTCTGGGATGAGTTCTGCCTCCAGTTTGGATGGAAACAGAATACCTCCACAAGTTGGAAATATACTTAATTTTGGTATGTGGCAGATGAGAGCAGAATAAGGAAGGGAGGGGCAGAATTAGATCTGAGCTCAGTTCTGTTCCAAGACCGCTTGGCACTGAAATTGCAGCCTGATATGGAGCTTCTCATTGTGATTCCTCATGTGCAAGCAAAGGAGTCTGGCTGAATAGATAATTTGCCTTCAAACACAGCCCAGAATGAGAGCGAATATGCGGACAGTTGCTGCTACCCAGAGAACAAGCAGGCTTCTGAAACAGCCTAATGAGCTATGCAAAATGGATCTGAGTGGTCCTCGCCAGCCCTGGTATTTCCCACGGTGAGTTTTAGTTAAACAGCTCTCAGGGTGGCACGCAGTTAAGGAGGCTTCCAAACACAGTTTTGTGGAATGCCGCCCGCCTGGATCCTCTGCTCTGCGGAATTCTCAGTGAGGCAATACCCCAACCAAATTGACACACAAGTCTCTCCTTACCCTAAATTTCAACATTTGGGGTAGGTTTTTCAGAATTTGATGTTATTTGAAGATTTCCTGGGCTTCCGTGGTGGTTCAGAAGGTAAAGAATCTGCCTGCAATGCAGGAGACCCAGGTTAAATACCTGGATCAGGAAGATCCCCTGGAGAAGGGAATGGCAACTTACTCTAGTATTCTTGCCTGGGGAATTCCTAAGTTTGTCTTATTGGTCGTAGTGATTTTGTGTCCTTAATAGTTGTTGCCACTATTTTATGAGAAGTTGCTAGAAGTAGGGAGAGTTTATATAACATTTCCCAGGACATAAGCTTGACAGATACTGTTTTCTCAGTCAAAATGCATTCCCAGTAACTTACTCCTGTTGTCTATTCTGTATGTTGGAAGAGGCCATGTTTCAGAGGGGGCTAAGTGGTATGTTTCTGGCCAAGAGATTGTAAGAATTCTTGGAGAAAGGTTCCACTTACTGAATAAAAGGCACATCTCAAGAATTTTATAGCTTTTCTGTTTTTACTGCTTAGAGAGTATGTGTATTGTCCAAAGATGCAGTAGCCATTTTGTGACTGTGCGGATTAAAGTTACACACATCAGGAACGCAAAGCAGGAAAAGAACTCTGGTTCTTAACATCATTTTTGACCAACTGCAACAGATCTCAACTGTTTACCTAAAGAATTTGTTTGGTTTCTTACAAAATAAATCTATATATGTTGAGTTTTCTGTTGGTTGTAGCCAAATGCAATCCTGTTGCATCCAGTTTGTTGAGTATTTTAAACTTTTTTTTTTTTTCTGTATTTCACCTCTTTTATGTGGAGAGTCTATCAGTGACACAGCTCCTCATCCATTTTCTCCTGTACATCTCACTTGCACACAGATACACACATGGGCACATGGACCCATTGACAGATCATTTCCCAGCCCTTACCACCCCAGTATTTTAAAATATTTTACAATGTGTATAAGGCATATGTTATTTATGTAGTCCCTTAAAACAGTTTGGGGAAAAGTATAATACATTTAAAGTCAAAGTGTTTTGGGGTCGTGCTAGATAGGACTAAAAAACTGGAAATGAGATTGGGTTTTAAATTTTTAGTATGAAATTTTGAAGCATACACAACTGGAAACATTGACCTCCCATTTACTACTTCATAAAATCATCCACTTAGATTTTGCTTCATCGTGTAACTCTATTACCACTTGAGAGCTAGGATCATGTCCTGTGTGCCATTTCCAACAATGGAATATAGAATCCTGTGCTAGTGAGTATTAAGGAATCTTTGAGAGTGAGTAATGTGCAGCTCTACAAACTCCCTGCAGACATACAGACTTCTGTTACCAAGTCCAAGCTCTCTCTGCTTATCACACTACAGGCCAGTGAATCCAAGAGGCAAGTGTTGAGGCAAGGAAGATGACTTTATTTGGAAAGCCTCCTGACTGAGGAGACGGCAGACTAAGGTCTCAGAGTAACCCTCCTGTCACGGTCTGGATGCTAGTTTCTCTTGTGGAGTCAGAGAGAAAGAAGCAAGGAGGAATTAAAGTCGAAATGAAGAATAGAGAGGAAGAGGCAGTGGGGAAGCAAAGTGAAAGGGTCTTCAATCTTGAAAAACATCACCGGCCTTTGGAAGGAGTGTGTTAATCTCTTCTGTTCACAGGTGGGCGGAGTCAGATTACCTCTCATTGAGCTGAGCAAAGGCACTTTAGTTTACAGTCAGGCAGAGGGGCAGGTCCTTTGAGGCAAGCCATTCTACATGATTATAATAACAAAAGCAACAAAAAGCAACTCAAAGAAAGTTTTCAACATGGGGTCAGATTTGGCTTCTTTGCCACACTTAGACTTGTCTGGGTATGGGTGGGACGGCTGAGCTTAGAGATGGGTGTGGCTTTCCTGTGTTCCTGCCCCACCTGTTTCCATAGTCCTTCTGAAGCCCTGTGCTCTAAGTGTGGTTCTTCCAGAGCAGGATCAACTGGACTTGGAGATTCTCAGGTTCCATTCCAGCATATCAGAGATGCTGCAAGTGAGCCCTCCAACTTGCCTTTAGCTAGCCTTCCCGTAGGGGTTGATTCTAATTAGACAGCTAGTATTCTTGAAAAAACAACCAAACAATATCAGGTGGTAGTGACTGAGAAATTATATTACGTATTCCTTCTTATAATATGACTTGAGATAGACTGTGCACATTTCTTCCCCTAAAAGCAGAATCATGGAGGATAGTTTATGGCATAACACTAAAAAAGGAAAGTGCAGTCCTGTGGGGGCCGGTGGATCTGTTGTAGACAATGTTCAACTCGACTGTCAGGTCTTCTTGGGTGTCGATTGCCGTCATTAGTGTAATTGTGCTGGTTGTCTCTTAAAATGCAAAGCGGCAGACTTGCTAAATTAATATTTACACTGCTACCTCTGCACTGCTGATGAGCTGGCAATGAGTGTGGCATTCTACTCTGTATATGACAGTGAGGGGAATTCTTGTTTACATACCATTTGTATTTCTCACTTTCTAGTTTCTTTCCAAAGAGAATGAGGAAATGAACTGTGTGTAATTCTAGAAGTCAGTAATATCTGTATTCCAAATGTTTGAAAGTCAGACACTTTGGCCCAGAAGATTTTGTTCAAGGAAGGTGTATGTAATCCCAATAAGTCATTCAAGTCATTTTTAAATTGCAATGAGGGTTTTTGTACGGAGAAAATATACAGGTGAGTGGTAACATGAGTTGTTGTTTAGTTGCTAAGTCGGCTGTTTGGGACCCCATGGACTGTAGCACTCCAGGCTTCCCTGTCCTTCACCATCTCCCAGAGTCTGCTCAACCTCATGTCCATTGAGTCAGTGGTGTCATCCAACCACTCATCTTCTGTTGCCCCCTTCTCCTCCTGCCTTCAATCTTTCCTAGCATCAGGGTCATTTCCAGTGAGTCAGCTCTTTGCATCAGCTGGCCAAAGTATTAGAGTTTCAGCTTCAGCATCAGTCTTTCCAATTAATATCCAGGGCTGATTTCCTTTAGGATTGATGGGTTTAATCTCTTTGCTGTCTCAAGAGTCTTCTCTAGTACCGCAGTTCAAAAGTATCCATTCTTCAGCATTCAGCATTCTTTATTGTCCAACTCTAACATCCATACATGACTAGTGGAAAAACCATAACTTGAACTATGCAGACCTTTGTCAGCAAAGTGATGTCTCTGCTTTTTAAAATGTTGTCTAGGTTTTTCATAGCTTTTTTTCCAAGGAGCAAGCGTCTTTTAATTTCACGGCTGCAATCACCTTCTGCAGTGATTTTGGAGCTTAAGAAAATAAAGCCTGTCACTATTTCTATTTGCCCTGAAGTGGTGGGACCGGATGCCATGATCTTAGTTTTTTGAATGTTGAGTTCTAAGCCAGGTTGTTTTTTTTTTTTTTTTCGCTCTTCTCTTTCACCCTCATCAAGAGGCTATTTAGTTCCTCTTCACTTTCTGCCATTAGGGAAGTATCCTCTACATATCTGAGGTTATTGATATTTCTCCTGGCAATCTTGATTCCAGTTCGTGCTTCATCCAGCCTGGCATTTCTTATGATGTACTTTGCATATAAATTAAAGAAGCAGGGTGACAATATACAACCTTGTCGTACTCCTTTCCCAATTTTGAAACTGTCAGTTGTTCCATGTCTGGTTCTAACTGTTGCTTCCTCATTGGCATGAGTAGCATTAAGAAATCTTAATGCTAGATTTATACATAGCTCTGTCAAGTTCCCTCTGGAAATATACACATGACCTTACCCAGGTATGAAACCTGAGCCTTATTCTGACCTATGGTCAAGATTTTTTCTGGTTAAGAAGGAAGGCGCAGGAAGCCAGTAATATCAGAATTAGATAACTTGCTCAGGATTACTATTTAGTAGAATCAGCCATCTCAGTTTCCCTGAGATGGGGCTTCCTAGGTGGTGCTAGAGATAAAAAAAAAAAAAAAAAAATCTGCCTGCCAATGCAGCAGATGTAAGACACCTGGGTTTGAACCCTGGGTCAGGAAGATCCCCTAGAGTAGGGAATGGCATCCCACTCCAGTGTTCTTGCTTGGGAAATCCCAGGTACAGAGGAGCCTGGCGGGCTACAGTCCATGGAGTTGAAGAGGGTCAAACACAGCTGAGGGCATGTGTGTCTGCACATACACAGCCACACATGCACACATACTACATGTGAATGAGTTTCATTCCAGAAGTTCATTCTAAAGTGCAGTTTGCTCATAAGTCTAATTAGTTTAGCCTCGGTATCCAGCTAACACATTTGGCTATATATCACCATACTGTAATAGGTTTATAATACTTTTCACACAAATAATACATAAAAAAACAGACAAACATAAAAAATATTTTTTTTCCCTACCATATAGTTCCTTGAAAAGTGGAGTAGTACAGTACAACAGCCAGCACATTCATATCTTTGAACGTTCACAACTTGAAGGTTCATGTGTAGTCGAGGGCTTCCCTGGCATCTCAATGGTAAAGAATCTGCCTGCCAATGCAAGAGATGCAAGTTCGATCCCTGGGGTGGGAAGATCTCTGGGTGAAGGAAATGGCAACTCCCTCCAGTATTCTTGTCTGAGAAATCTCATGGACAGAGAAACCTGGTAGTTCACAGTCCTTGGGGTCACAAAGAGTCAGATATGACTTCATGACTAAACCACTTACTCTAATTTACGGAGGGATGGTTAGGACCTATGCTTAACCCCACCCTCCTGTTGCAGTGACTAGTTCATCAACAGGTATCTTTCTCATTTAATCCAGTTGTAGTGAAGTTTAGGACCTTTATTTGATGGTTGTTGTTGTCCAGTTGCTCAGTCATGTCGACTCTTTGCCACCCCATGGACTGTGTCACATCAGGCTTCCCTGTCCTTTACCATCTCCCAGAGCTTGCTCAAACTCATGTCCATTGAGTCAGTAGTGCCATCCAACCATGTCATCCTCTGTCGCCCCATTCTCCTTCTGCCCTCAATCTTTCTCAGCATCAGGGTCTTTTCACATTAGTTGACTTTGCATATCAGGTGACCAAAGACTTGGAGCTTCAGGATCAGTCTTTCCAATGAATATATTTCTCATATAACCTTATGTATATGTAGATGTATTCCTAATATATATTTATAATATTAAAGCTTTGTTGGTATATGTATTGTGAATACCTTCTTATAGATTGTAGTTTGTTTGAACTTGCTTTAAAGTGTTTTTTAATGAACAGTACTCAATATAATCAAAAGGAATTGTTCCTTTCATGCTGATCCTTCTTTCTGTCTTCTGTAAGAAAATGTTTTCGACACCCAAGGACAGAAATATACTCCTCTATATTTTTTTTCTATGGGCCTTTAAAAAATTTTTTTTGACATTTTTATCCTTAATCACTCTGTAATTGATTGTGTATAATATGGGCGAGTGTACTGCTTTTGTAAAATTTTGTCTGTGAGAAAGATCCATATGCGTAACTCTATTTCTGGGCCCTCACTCTGGCCCATTGGGGTGTTGGCTTTTCTGTTCAATAATCCATGCTAGGGGACCATGGGAGGTGAGTGATGTGGTAGGTGGAGACGGTTCATCATTCAGAATTCCTAGTATCCGTTCAAGTCCGTATCCCTCATATCCACAGTTTTCGTAAAACCATGTGTGGGGAGATTTAAAAACTACATCAATGTCTAAGTCTTCCTCCAAAATTTCTGTTTTAATCGGCCTTGGGTAAAGGCTGCAAATCAGTATTTTTTCAAAAGTCCCAGGAAATTCTAACATCAGTGCAGAGTCCAGAAGAGGTGCTGTTGAATTTACATACAGAGATGATTTTAAGTATGAAGCCAGGACATGCTGTGCTAGCTTGCCATCTTAGCAGAAATCCACAGGATGGCTTTAAAATGAGCATTTCCCACTGATTTATAAATGTAGTGTGTGTTCATTGCAAAGGAAATAAGTATAGGAAAAACAAATTGAGTAAAATATAATCATTCATATTTGCCTAGTTCATTTTGTATATTTTGTTCAATTTACCTTGGCATATGCACTTGTATTGATATAGTTAGAATTGTATTGAAAATAACTGTATGAGCATTTTTCTATAACATTCTTAATTACTATAAATACTATTTTAAGGATCTATCCTTATAATAATCATTATAGTGTATATTTCATACAAATACTTATCTTGTAAAATCTTATTGTGGTTAGAGATTTATTATTTTATTTATGGTGATTGCAATTGCCGTTTCAGGGAGAACAGGACAGCATGTTCTGGGCATTAGAATTGAATGTTTTGTAGTATTGGGTCCAGAGTCAGTGAGATCTGGCTTCTAGTCCCAGCTTTGTGTGAGTATGTGCTAAGTCACTTCAGTCATGTCTGACTCTTTGTGACCCTCTATGGATTGTAGCCCTCCAGGCTCCTCTGGTGTCCATGGGATTTCCCAGGCAAGAATACTGGAGTGGGTTGCCCTTCTCCAGGGGATCTTGCCAGTCCAGGGGTTGAACCCATTTCTCTTACGTCTCCTGTTTTGGTAGGCAGGTTTTTTAGCACTAGCACCCCCTGGGAAGCCCTCCAGTCCCAGCTTTGGTACTTATCAACTGTAGGGGAATCATTCTCATTTTTACTCTTGAAAATGAGGATAATATTAATCTCTCCCACATAGAGCTGCTTTTAAGATTAAGTGGGATGAATAAGAATCAGTTAACACAGTTTTAAGCACATACCAAGTACCTGATGAATTTATGCGCGAGACGTCCAGGCAGTAGCAAAGGCAGCCCGCCTCCCTTGGCTCAAGGGCCAGGATGGTTTGCCTGACCAGTTTCTTTGGTAGTAAATGTTCACCGGCAGGGCAACAGTCACTGTGACAGACTCTGTCATTGTCCTGCTCTGGAGCCAGTGCAGAACTTGCTGGAAAGCCCTGCTTGTTTGAAGAAGGTAAACAGCAATATGCCAATTACTCTAATAGTGTGTGTGGCTTGCTGGCTCACTCAAAGTTAGAGTAATCATCCCCTGGGATTTCCTAAATAGATCTCTGCAGTTGAGAGGCAGATACAGTTTCTCAGCTATGGAACCAGGTGTGTACACGGCTAGGGGTCTTCCTACTTGGCTCTCCACGCGCTCTTGGAGCCCACAGGGTAACAAACACAAAGGAACAACAAGCAGAATAAAGAACTGGCGTGGTCCGACTTTCTAAGTGGAAGTGAGGGGGCTGTGGAGAAAGACAAGACACTCAGTGGAGGAAGAGAAAAAGCTCACTGAGGAAAGGCCAGCTCTAAATTTGTGTATTTCTATAGTGAATCGGGTTGTCTCTTCTAAAAAGATCACCTCTGGGTCAAAGTGCTGTGCTGTGCTGTGCTTAGTCGTTCAGTCATATCTGACTCTTTGCGACCCCATGGACTATAGCTTGCCAGGCTCTTCTGTCCATGGAATTCTCCAGGCAAGAATACTGGAGTGGGTTGCCATGCCCTCCTACAGGGGATCTTCCTAACCCAGGGATCGAACTCAGATCTCCCTCATTGAAGGTGGATTCTTTACTGTTTGAGCCACCAGGGAAGCTTGGGGTCAAAGAGCAGCATCCAAGAAATGCTTGACAATCCTCTTGAATGCAAGCTTTTTGAGGGCAGGGGGTGTGACTTCCTGTCAAGTGCTGTTTCCCTAAGAATATAGAACAGTGTCTGAAACACAGTAGGCACTCAGATCATTTGTTGACTGAATGCTGTACCACTGCCTTCACACCCAAGGGGGTGGCAAAGAGAAGATAAGTGCTTCTTGAACCTGATGATTCAGACCAGCAAGGAGGACCTGGTCAAAGGAAGCTTAGGGGCAAACACCAGTGTCGTCTGGGTTCCGGAGTCTGGGTTAGCAGCCTGCATGTAGCCTGGTGGCCACTTGAGACTTCAGCAAAACAGATTCCAGAAAGTTAAAATATGGTAATAACCCTGAGGCTGGAAACAAAAAGATGGCAATCCCAAGAGCAGGGGGAGACACTTAAGAGTAGAATTCTGAGTTGTCTGGTCCTGACTCCAGAAAAAGAGAGGAAAACAATTTAAACAGACCCAAGTGGGTACATAGAAAACTTTGCCTGAAGTTGATTTTAAAGAATTCCAGGGAGCAAAAACACAGATGTCCATGAAACAATGATGGGAACCTACAACCCTAACCCTCAGTCCAGAATGGGTGGAGGTTTGCAAAATGGCAAAATTTGAAGGGTGTTCAAGGGATAGGAGAACCTGGGGGATAAGTTAGTTTTTTTCAGCTGACAGTGAAATGAGTTTTCTATTCTTTGCACATACATTACCTGGGCCGAGAGAGTTAACGGGTGGCAGGAAGAGGTCAGAAGATTCCAAAGGTGGAATTAGATGTGGGTTTTATTAATCACAGTTGAAAATGAGTTACACTTAGATGCACAGTGGTTTCTTGAAATTCACTTTGGATTTTACAGTCTAATCCTGAGTGCTAAGGACCAGTATCTCTCTCTGCAAAGGGGCATTATTTTGTGCTTCTGAAACCTAAGTTACTATAAGTTGATCTATGAGGCCATTCCCGCCTGTTGAACTTTGGCAACCCCAAACCTTAATCTTATCATCTGCATGGCCAACCTTTTTATTTGAAAATATAGACAAATGCTGTATACTAGTTATCTTTATTTACTTCTCCTTTGGTTAAGTTTTGGGGATATGTTTATCATTTTACTACATTGACCTAGACTGCTATTTCTTGAAGCTTGTGTTGCTTCTTTATTTTTCTCTTCCCTCTCGCAATCTTGCTATTTTGGATAGATAACTCTCTGAGAAAGTGTCTGAGATGGTTAGGTCTCAACTTCAATTATGAAGAAATGGAATGTGAGGGGTTAGAAGCAGCTTTTCTATGAGAGAATTTAGCACCTTTGGGTTAATATATGGCCTTCCCTGGTGGCTCAGGGGTAAAGAATCCAACTGCCAGTACAGGAGATGTGGGTTTGATACTTGGGTAGAGAAGATCCCCTGGAGAAGGAAATGATCCATCTGCTCCAGTATTCCTTCCTGGAATCCCATGGACAGAGGTCCCTGGTGGGCTATAGTCCATGGGGTCGCAGAAGAGTCAGACACAACTTAGGAACTTAAATGATGACAACGGGTTAATAAATGTCTGTCAGCTACATCTTCATTTGTGGGCTAAGATATGAGGTTTTAACAGGCTTGGCTGTCCACGTGGTTCCCTAACTTAAGTATGAAAGCAGCTGTCACTAAAAAGGGATAAACAACTAAAAATATTTATTGTGGGAAATAAAAAAGTTAACCAAAGTATTTTATTGATACATTCTTGGACAATATCACAGAATTGAAAGAGAATGGAAAGGGGGATTTTTTCAGCAAGGGTGTTTCTCCACTAAATTGGCACATGAGCAGCAGGATTAACGAAAGTACTTCTTACAAACAGTAAAAAACATACATGCTCTTTTTTTTAAAGTCCTTATCACACTGATCAGTCATAGGGGGGCATGAACCAAACCTCAAGACATGAAAAATCCATATTCTTTCCTTCAAATAGTTTAATCATTATTAAAATTATTGCAAAATACCCATATCCTAATTAAAGTAATAAAAGGGAACACAAATACAAATATTGAACATAAATCAGTAACGTGTACTGTAAAATACATTACTGGCATGCATTCCCAAGATCAAGACCTCTATTCCGTTCAGCCAATACCTTTTTCCCTTGTGACCTATCTCATACCAAAGACAGGTAGGGTATACTTTTCTCAGCACAGTTTTTGGTCTTTAAATATCTTTTTTTTTTTGTCTTTAAAAAAAAATAACATGATTTGCAGCGGTACTATAATCATAATTATACAGTCATGTACATACATTTTTCCTTTTTAGTCTGCCGAGAGCCTTTTAAAATTTTAATCATTTCAAAGTTTTCCCCAAAGATCCCGCTGTCTGAAAGAATAGGGTTCTATGAAAACAGGGCATTCGAAAACAAACAGTGAACCGAGGTACAACATTGGATGGCAAAGTGCAAAAGTCCTCACAAACTGTACAGAAAATTTCAAAACCTTGCAGCCTGGAAGTACAGACGTAGAAAGACTGGGCAGCCCCCAAAACGGTCATTGAGGCTCTCAAGGGGTTTATCCTCAAGAGCCTGGGTGGGACTTGAGTCTCAATGCTCCCTTTGGTAGGGAAGGTCCAGAGTTGCAGCCGAGTTGGCAGTGCTGATGCCAGTGACTTATTAAGCCAAGATAAAGTAAGAATATTTCATAAAGCAGCTGTGTAGGACACTTGGATCCTCTACCGTTGGTCTCCTGGCCGGGGATGCTCCTCCGGTGATGGGCAGCAGGCTGGACCAAAAGAGTCCAAGGCCAGGTTGGGTGACAAAATAACTGAAGGTCGTCCTCCTCCACTGTTCCATGGAATGGAACAGGTTAGATAACCAGGTTATTATAACTGACATACTTCTTTTTTGCAGCAGGGCCTGAAAGATAAATGTGAAAGAGTCAGTGGTGATAGTGACTCTATGTACAAGGGTAGAAGCAGAATTAGATCTGTGATGACTTTGGGTGCCAAGTCAAGATGGGACTGTGCAAATGGCGCTGAATTCCTCTGCCTAATAGTAGGATTTTATCTGCTAGAATCTGCTGTGCCCAGCAATTCCGAAACCAGCTGGGTTCTCTATTCTGACCTGTTTCCAACCTTTTTTATGGTCCACACCATTAGTAAATTTGTCAGTGGTTCTCATGCTTTCCAATTAGCTTAAAGGACCCACCCATGTTGTAGTAAATTTCCTTTTGTGATCTTCTCCCAGACCTTCTCATAATAAATGGCTCTTGCTTGGCAGAAGTCTGTCCTGGGTCACTGGAATTAATTTAGGTTGACAGGAGGCTAGACCAATCAGAGTGCCTTCTCTGGTTTTGATTTACACAATCAAATTACTATAGACTGACTTTTATAGTGTTCTCATCAGTAAGTTGTAAATGGTAATTTGCAGGATTGTTTCCATCAAGGTTTGAAGCTTACTTAAATCTGCCAGGAATCTCAACGTGCATAGACTACTTTGTTTTCCTTAAATGTAGACTACGTTCTTTTTACATTTGGTGCAGTGAATTTAGGACTCATCTTCACTGATTCACTCACTCATTCATTTTTTCAGTAGGTATGCGTCAAGTTGCCTACCATACAGCAAACAAGAGGCAAGGCACTGGGGAGCAGCTGATGAGCAAGTCAGACCCTTTCCTGTCCTCCGGATGGAAACAAAGACACTGAGATCCCAAGGTATGTCTCTGCTCTATATTCAAGTTCCCAATATCAAGTCATACACATTGCTGTCAGTGATATGATCTTTATTCATTAAATCTTTGTGGTTTTGCATCAGCTTATGTTGGACACAAGATAACCATCATGTAGCATTTACTGATGACTTTACTTACTGCTCTTAGGTTGTAAATCTTTTGCTCATTTAACACAAACATGTAGCAAGAATTCTTCCAAGATTTTGTTGTTGTTATTGGAGTACAATTGCTTTACAATGCTGTTAGTTTCTGCTGTACAGTGAAGTGAACCAGCTATATGTATGCATATATCCCTAGCCCCATCCCACCTATCTAGGTCATCACAGAGCACTAAGCTGAGCATCCTGTGCTTTATCGTAAGTAGGCATTTATGTGTGAATTCAGAGGCAAGGAAGAGCCACGGTGACATACTGAAAGAGACTTACTTTGAGTAAGGCAGTCAGTATGTTAAAGAAGTATATATGCTCATGTACAGCCTACAACAAAGCTGATCTTAGGTTCTGGATTAAATATTGAGAGTCTCTTGACAAATTCTGGTTTGAAGACATAGGTTTATTTCCCTATTAAATCATGTTGCATTTATTAACTAAAACTAGAGGGAAAAGTATTATGTTGTTATATATAATATAGATTTTCAATATAATTATATGAAATTGAGGATCCCCCAGAAAATTGGGTCATGAGGCATCTTCAGTCAATAAACGCATGACTCCATTAATGCCTCCGTCTTCTAAAAATGTTCCCATTGTTATCACGGCCTTCATTGTCTTCAACAGTTCTTGGTTTCTGGTCACGTAGGAAAACTTTCTAAATATATGCATATATATATATATATTTTTTTTTTTTTTTAAACTCTGAAACTTATTTACAGTGTTGCATCTAGAAAACCCTAGCTTTACAGTTACAAGAAATAGTCACAGTATGCCTTGTCAAATGCCAACATTGTAATCATCCTCAAGACCAAGGGAAGGAAAAGAAACAGGAAACCCAGAAGCTGATCCTCACCTAGATATGAGACTACTTCTTTGCATGAATAATTAAGATTGTTTTCTGTATAACTGTAGCTGTCTAGTGGAAAAAGCCCAATGTATTTGAAATTCCTCAAGCTTTTTACTATAAAACGCACATTATTCAGGAGGAATATTCATTGTGAGAGTCTTCGTAGAAAGAATAAGTAGGCTAGAAGATATTGTCCATGAGTTGCAAATCTGAGCTTTCATTTGCATTTAAAGATGAGGTCATAGTGAAAAAAAAAAAACACGAAAACCTAGAAGTGAGAATGATAATGGGAATTCACTGTTGCCTGGAGAGGACTGTCTGTTGTGTTCTCTAGTAACCTTGAGATGAGGGCTTCCTGCTGCATTGGGCTCACCTGACCCAGGGTCTGATTGAGCTCTAGCCCTTACTTGAGGTGTGACCTACACCTGTCCCATGACACACTGAACTTCTCCGAGCCTTTGTAAAATAGGTAGAATAATTATTACCCTGCGGGTTGTTAATGGCACAAATGTATGAAATATCCCAGTTTCTTGTCCGATAACATAATGCATAATTGTCTCTTTAAATGTACAAATGCTTAGCACCCATGCATGCTTTCTCTGCAGAACAGCTTAGAAAATTGGTAGCAAAATAATAGAATTGTGTAGATCCTGCTGCTGCTGCTGCTAAGTCACTTCAGTCGTGTCTGACTCTGTGTGACCCCATAGACGGAAGCCCACCAGGCTCCCCCGTCCCTGGGATTCTCCAGGCAAGAACACTGGAGTGGGTTGCCATTTCCTTCTCCAATGTGTGAAAGTGAAAAGTGAAAGTGAAGTTGCTCAGTCGTGTCCTACCCTTAGCGACCCCACGGATTGCAGCCTACCAGGCTCCTCCATCCATGGGATTTTCTAGGCAAGAGTACTGGAGTGGCTTGCCATTGCCTTCTCCAGTGTAGATCCTACCATGACTATTTTTTAATTTTATTTAAACTTTTTTGTTTTATATTGGAGTATAGCTGTTTAACAATGCTGTGATTGTTTCAGGTGCGCAGCAGAGCCACTCAGCCATACATATACATGCATCTATTCTCCCCCAAACTCCCCTCCCATCCAGGCTGCCCTGTAACATTTAGAAAAGAGTTCCCTGTGCTGTACAGTAGATCCTTGTTGGTTAAGGATTTTAACTATAGCAATGTGTACATGTCCATCCCAAACTCCCTAACTGTACCTTCTCTCCATCCTTCCTTTCTGATAACCATGAAGTCATTCTCTAAATCTGTGAGCTTGTTTCTGTTTTGTAAGGTACTTCATTTGTGACATTATTTTAGATTCCATATCTAAGTGGTATGATATTTGTCTTTGTCTGACATTGCTCAGTATGACGATCTCTAGGTCTTTCCATATTGCTGCAAATGGCATTATTTCATTGGCTTGTGTTCAAAAACCTTAAACTCCTAGAATGACAGTTTCTGTACTTTTCAGAGCACTGTCCAATTATCAGAATGTTTATTTTTATACCATTCTAGCCTTATAAGTAAATAAAGTAAGTGCCTATGGTGTCTGATAATTTATGGCCTAGGAAAGAAAATTGCTTAGTTCAAAATAGTCATGCAGTGAAATACTTGGTAAGGAAGTATGCTTTTTATTGTTAAATAAGGTTTTTTTTATTTTTCTAAGATTATGAGTTTGAAGGAACAATGAGTATTAGGCATGGTCCCTATGGAATTTTTAAAGCCATCCGTATCAGAAGTTCTGAAAACAAGAGAACCTTTCAGTTCAATTCAGTTCCGTTGCTCAGTCGTGTCCCACTCTTTGCGACCGCATGAATCACAGCAGGCCAGGCCTCCCTGTCCATCACCAACTCCCGGAGTTCACGCAAACTCATGTCCATCGAGTCGGTGATGCCATCCAGCCATCTCATGCTCTGTCGTCCCCGTCTCCTCCTGCCCCCAGTCCTTCCCAGCATCAGAGTCTTTTCCAGTGAGTCAACTCGTCACATGAGGTGGCCAAAGTATTGGAGCTTCAGCTTTAGCATTAGGAGTTGGTATTCACAGTGAGACAGTGTTGCAGACACTGGTTTGGAAATGAATTACTAACTCACTTTTGCTAGTTAAGAAAGCACAGATATTCCAACTTATTCTTGGTGTTCTGTCAAAATCAAGCTCAATTAACTTCAGTGAACTAGTTGTTTTCTTTTTAATTTTCTCTGAGCCTTTTTGTCCTGCAAAAATTTCTCAAAGTGTTTTCTGTGAAATGTTTGTCACTCAGACTATAGGAAATAAAGGATAAGGGACAAAAATAGAGAAGACATAATCTAATGGATATAATAGGAACCAATGAATTACAGGAAACAGTGAGTAAGTGAAATTAAATAGGATTGCTTTCTCTCGTCTACATTTAATTTCTTATTTTTCTTAAATAACAAGGAATTCAATACTTTAGTAAAAAAAGATGATGTGTTTTACTGAGCACTTTAAAAAAAGTTCAAATGTGTGTGTAGATATACGTACCTGTCACTGTCAGGAAGGTAGAGACCTCTTCCAAGTGCCTAGGAAATGTGTCATACAACATCATTGGTTCGTGTTTACTGCTGTGTGTAATAATGTATGTATTACTTAATGTGTGTTATTATAGAAGGGCCTCTGCTCTCTGAAGTCCCTGTCAACTCTGGGAGGATCTTAGGGGAAAATGGAGCACAAAAAAATACATGGAAACCTCATGGATTTGGCCACCATTTTTTTTTTCCCTCCCCACAGTTTCCCTGTGGTCTTATTATATACAAAACTAACCATTGTTCCAGCTCCTCAGATTTCATTTCTAAGTTAAACCACAGCACTATTTTTCCCCACTTAGCATCCAAGAAGGGCCAAAATAGCCCAGCTAAAATTGAAAAATCAATTTCCAATTCTGACATGAAAGGACTCAATGAACATTTTAGTGTTTCTTTGAAAAAACCGAATTGGAACTTTAAGATGTAGAATGTCAAGCACAGGTTTACACAGTTCTTAAAATGTGCATTTAAGGCAAAATATACAAAGTCTCTGTTTCGAAACATGTTTTTGCTTAGTAAAGCTGATATCTAAGTGATTTGATTGAGTCCATATATGTTTGGCCTTGGAAAAGAAAGATGCACTGAAATACTGCATCACAGATTTCTACTTTCTCATGTGCACTTTGCCCAGGCAGTGAGCTCCTTTTGTGTATTGGTGGTTTCAGTATATCATGGATCCCAGAATTTTGGAGCATGTTTTGAATGCAGTGCGGTGATGAGTCCAAGACTGAAGATGTGCATTAAATCCCTTCTTAAGGGTAACATTACAAATGAGGTGGCAGTGATAAAATGCTGCTGCTGCTAAGTCGCTTCAGTCATGTCTGACTCTGTGCGACCCCGTAGACGGCAGCCCACCAGGCTCTGCCGTCCCTGGGATTCTCCAGGCAAGAACACTGGAGTGGGTTGCCAATAGTAGCAGAATAATATTAGTGATCCTGGATGAAAAGCTGGACCTAAAATGCAGGTCTTAGGGACAGAAGTTCCACAAGTCTATTTATCCATCCCTTTATTTCATCAGCTGTTACTAAAAGTTCAAGCGTGATAGTGGTTTGGCTAAAAACTGGTGGCACGGAGGCAGAGAAAAGTAGTCTCTGTTCTGAAATAGTTTGTGGTTCAGTCAATCCAGCACACACTTATGGAGCGTCTGCTGTGTGTCAGACACCATTGCAGGCAGGGACAATACAGATGCATTATGCTGAGGCGCACTCTCTCCTTTGAGAGAGGCACTTACAGTCTACCGCAGGAAGGCGGATTGTTTTTAACAAAAAATAGATGCAGCCAATTCTTGATAATGGCAGTTGTATCCTGTGAAGTTACTGCAAGCATTGAGTTTGTAATTCATGCCTGAACAAAGCTTATCTAACATATTTCTTTTTCCCTGGAATGCATATCTAACCTTCCCTTACTTAAGGAACCCTAGACAGCACTTCCGGCTTCCCTGGTGGATTAGATGGATTGGGAAGATCCCCTGGAGGAGGGCAGAGCAACCCACTCCAGTATTCTTGCCTGGAGAATCCCAAGGACAGAGTAGCCTGGTGGGCTACAGTCTGTGGGATCTCAACAATCAAAGGGGTCACAAAGAGTCTGAGCGACTTTCACTTTTCTCAGACAGCACTTCACTCTGCTCAGTGAAAGGCAGTAAAATCACCCCAAAAAGTACAAATACGTGAAGCACAGGTATTCAATAGACCAGGAACACACTTTTTTTTTTTGCATATAAGAGCAGAAAAAAGGTAAAATATCACCCTGTTGATCTACTCTGAGACTTCATATGTTCGGTGACAAATATCCCCCTGCCCTGCATAATGTCCACAAACACTTGCAAAAACACTGCAGTGTTGCTTTCGGTGTTACAATCAGTTTCAGCAAATAGTTGAGTCTGCAAATTGGGGATCCATGAATAATGAGACTGAATACCATGATGAGGTCAGATGATCTCAAACACCAGGGAAAAGGTGGCCAAAGCAAGTAGAGAGGGATTCGGGCAAAGACGCCTGTCCTTGGAAAGGTGGCTGTTGAGATTCAGAGGAGGATTTGAGCAGAGTTGGAAGGAGATGAGAGAGAAGCTATGCAGATATTTGGGCCACAGAGTGATGGCAGGGGCAAAGCCCTGAGCAAAGCTGGCAGCTGAAAGGCCAGGGTGGCTGGAACAAAGAGTGAAACGTGCGTGGAGAATTCCAGCCCTGCCAGGAGGTGACATCACTTATGTGCTCATAGAGGAAGGTGGAAAATCTTGCCTGAGACATCGGGAGAGGTTTCAAAGTAGAGGGAATACGGAATTGTGTCTTGAACAGTGAACTAGAGATATTTCCCTGCCTGGAGACATGTGTGTCAGGGCACCCTTCTACCTGGAGGGTGCCACATTAGTTTTTTCTGTGAAAAAGCTTAGGGTTTTGAGAGAAGAGAAAAAAGTTTGAGGAGTTTGGCAAGGGTTGATGAAGAGAAGTAAGAATTCCGGGAGAGAGACGGAAGGGAAGTTAATCTGATTGCCAAGAGTATTTTATGCTGGGTATAATGTTCTGGATTTTTGGATGAACTGTGAGCTTCAATTCCATATTTGACAGAAGGAGGGAGGTAGAAGATGGGAAGTGCAGGAAGGGAGATCAGCTTGGAGTTGACAGAGAGATGAGGATTGTGTGAGTGGGATTCCAAGACGAAACCACAGTGGGGCTGTCCGTGAGCAAGCAGCTCCTAGGGCCACCTGTGCCCTCAGCAGCACCACGCTGTCCTGGGGATGGGAACGTAGGCGAGAGCCTGTTTGGTCACTGTGGTGGGGAAGTATCCTTGAGGCCAGAACTGTGCTGTTTGTTTTAATTTGGGAATGGCTGTATGTGACATGACAATCAAGTTCTGTTGTGTGTGGTTCAACTGACTCATTTGGCAGTGGGCAGATCTTAGAGGACTAGTGTGCTCAAAGGGGGGGAAACCAGAGAAGACTCTCAGTCTTGGCAAAGGAAAGAGACAAAGGAAACATTCACTTTTCTTCCTTTCTCGGAATCCAACTCAGCTTAACCTGTGGGTAAAAAGCAGGGCTTGACAACTGAAGCTCTGTGCAGGTGGGAGCATGCCCTGGACTGTATATCTGGATACTGGCTTTGGAAAGTGGAAGGATTAGATTCTCTTTCAGGTGACACAAGTCGGGCAGAGCTTCAGTTTACAGCAAATGCAAAGCACCTGTCTAGTAGGTGTTAAACACGGGCTGCTGGGGATGCAGAGGGAGTAAGACATGCCCCTATCCTCCAGGAGCTCTCAGTCAGGTAGACCAGGTGCCCGTCAATATGTACACACATACATTTATCACAGGATGACTAAAGATGATAGGTTGGGGTCAGTTGAAACTGATGACAAGGTTCACGTCTGTTTGATAGTCCTTAAAACTTCTCCTTTTGGCTTTAGACTTTCTGCCAGGCTTTTTTTCTCCTCCTTTCTGAGATAATAGGGATGAGGAACCTGGTAGCCCTGACCCAGTTTGTTCCCTGGAGCATGAAAGTCCTCTGATCGTCACAGCTATTGGGCAGTTCTTCTAGTCCCCCAATCAGAGGAAACTGAAGTGTTGGTTATTACAGAGCATGATCAAGAGTAATCACAAGTATTAGTTGAGGGAAAAGAAAAGAGACTTTGTGTTCACATAAAAGATGGATGGAGCAGACCCCTAACCATCCTATCTCTGAATACAGACAGGGGCTCCTATTGGAGAAATGGAAGGAATGCACTGGAATCTGGTCATGTTTGGGGTCTAATGACAGTGAGCCTGGTTCTCTAACTCTGGACTCCCATTACCAATCTACCCACACAAACTGTGCTTAACTACAATGCTTCCAGATTTTCTACCTTCATTGCTCTATGTAAAAGTGCTTTCTCTCCTCTCCTTTTCTTAAACACACTGCAAATCTGTTCATTTGAATAGGGTGAATTGTGATTGACACTGAAGCTTAACCCATTCAGGTTCAAGGTATATGAATGTATTTAAAAATCCCTTGGTATTTTTCAAATTATCAAATTCCTAATTTTAAATGGATGGTTTACAGTCTTTCCTTCAATATATTCTGTTTGCCCTGAGGCTGTCTAATGGATCTGTCCACAGTGCCTGTTCCTCTTTGAAGTCTTGGTTAGAGCACTTGGGGTATAACTTCATTGATTCTGATAGGAGACTGAAATTCCCATTACTAGAATTCAGCAGGGGTTTGTGGAAGTGAGCACTGAGTTGGATTCAAAGCACTGGGTCTGGAGAGACTTGATGGGGAAGCTGAAAGGTTGCCTGCTATCAGGAGGGATAAAGAGATTGAAGCTAGAAGACCAGCGACTGAGCGTTAGATGCTATTAGAGAATCATGTTGAACTTGGTTAGATGTGATAATGAGGTAGTGGTAGAGTTGGAGAATGTCTGCATTTTGTAATAAGCTAAAATAGACCAACTTTCAAATGGTTCAAGGCAGAGATACATAGATAGTTTCGCATGGATCAAAAATGGTAAAAAATTAACAGTGACTATCTCAGTAGTGGATTATACCACCACTCTTTTAACTTTTCTGAATGTTTGAGAAGTTTCATGTCCAAAGCAAAATATATGCTTTAGCACTTTGCTCAAAGATAGTTCTACCTTTATCTTATAGTATCTGCCACTGAAAAGTAATACTCTTGACACAGTCATGTATCTCAGAGAAGAAATAAAAAGAATTGCAATAGTTTCCATGGCCTTGTGTAGAATTCTGTTGGTCATAATTCAAAAGTGATCATGAAAACCCCTACCAGAGTAAAAGAACAGTGGGAAAATGTAAGGACATAAGAAGTACAAGGATAGCCATTGATCAACTGTATGACCTTGGGCAAGGTACTATCATCTCTCTGTGGCTTAGTTTCCTCTTCTGGAAAATGGACTTAACAATGGCATCAACCTCTAGGGTCCTCAGGAAGATTGAAGGTGGTAACATATGTAAGACATTCAGAATGGGGTCATATGTAATTTTACCATGTGTAACTGTGATTAGTCTTCTCTCTCACTGCACGTAGAGAACTCCTCTCGCACACATAACACTGACTCGCGTGTGCATATTCTTCTCTCTTGGAAGAAAGAATTCCTCCAAAGCAGGTCAGGCTGCCTGTACAATGAGAGTAAACTCATTGATGACTGGGTGCTTGTTAGGGTGCTGACAGCAACCCCTGAGGAGGTTTGAGGAGTGGTCGGAGCACCGGGTAGATTTCATCTGTTCATTGGAAACGTGATCTGTCGAGTCATCGTCAACGTGCTGCCACTTCTGTTTGTACCACTGTCATCAGCCAGCATTTCATCTCTGGAGAAGTGTGATATTGAAATCCTGAGCTATGAGAGGTTTTACTGGTCACCTGGAGGGCTTGGTGTTTTCTACTGTGGCAGAGTGGTGGTTTTTTACTGTGCTAGACAGACATGTACACCTAATCATTGGTTGTTGCTACTCCTACAGACAGTCTCTGCCATCTCTGTGTGGTATTTGAGCTGGTAATCGTTAATTCCAGGGACACTTATTGTTGGGTTGTTGGAAAAATCAATTGCTGGAATTTTTTAACTGTGCATCTGTTTATATATTCCATTTTTCCATTTTGATTGAAAAAATTGGATATCTACTGATAAGTGTCCTAAGACTGTCAGTTAGATTAGTTGAGATGAGTTCTCCTTTATTTATTCACTGCTCAGATTTGCAGTTTGGAATTGAGCTATGTCTGCATTGATAAAGTGAAGATTGGATCAAGAATCAAGCCGATTCTATCAGAAAGACCGAGACCAAAACTATCTTCGGGTAACTGTGACATATGAATGTTTATGACCTCTGGGTCCATGTTACCCAGGTTAGTTATGAAACAGACTTAGCTGTTATCACTCCATCACATTTTTTTCCAGGCAGCTTTTAAGTACACAACACCCCAAGTGACCGTAATATCCCAAAGGGCATTCCAACTGAGTTGATTAAAAACAGAGTGGGGTGAGTCCTTGTGGAAACAATCAACACTGCTGAGCTGATGGCACATGAACAATTTTTTCTCTTGATAGATCTTCTTTCCAAGAAGTTAAGAAACATATGATTCTTGGATAAGGCATCAACGAGTCCAAACTTGGGCTCTGAATGTAGTAGCATTTGTTAAACACGTAATATGTACAAGAAAATCTCAAGCACCTAATATTTACAAACTCTAATCCTTCCAGCCAGCCGTATGAGGCAGGTACCGATATTATCCCAACTTTACTAAAAGGCTGATGCTGGGAAAGACTGAAGGCAGGAAGAGAAGGGGATGACAGAGGATAAGATGGTTGGAAGGCATCACTGACTCAATGGACATGAGTTTGAGCAAGCTTCAGGAGTTGGTGATAGACAGGGAAGCCTGGCGTGCTGCAGTCCAAGGGATCACAAAAAATTGGACACGACTGAGTGACTGAACTGAACTTAAAAAAGATATCACGAGTTAGGGAGACTAACAAACACATCTTGTCATAATAAATATCCCCACCTTTTTTGAACTTTAGTTATTGATAGGGTGAGAGAGGTCTCAGAGAGGTGGAACTGACATCAGAGGTCACAGATCTTTCTCACTCAAATGTTACCAACTATCTCCTCGCTGCCAGGCAAAGCTGGACAGGAAATTCCAAGGAGACTTCTCTGCAGCTCACTGCTTTCTGATCTTCAGCATCCACCACCCCTGATTTCTTTCCTGAAATTCCACGCCCCAATCCCCATGAGTGTTCTGCCTGTTGTAGGAGGCAGTGACTCCTGTAGGAGATCTCAGTAATGACTGAATTGGCATTCTGGACACATAGATTTCAGGAGACTGAGAAGTATTCCTTTCAGCAGTAAGGGACTCTTGACAGCAAAGCCTGCTGGGAGAGGTTGTTCAGTAGCCCCCTCCTTCTCCCCAAGGAAGCCAGTGCAGAACAGTTGTTTTGAAAAAAAGAAATGGGATGTTTGTTCAGGCTTAGAGGGAAGGTTTGAAATAGATGTTGTGATCACAGATCACTCTTTAAAGTCAGAGGAAAGACAATGACTGAGGACAAATGCTGAAGATCATTCAGACTTTGCCTTCCTCCAAAGATGAGAAAGATGCCACTTAGTGGTGTGGGAGGTGATATGAAGTTGGGGTTAACAAGACGACTCTCATGTCTGAGTTCTGGGACTGAAATCCCAGCTGTGCTCTATAAGCCGTGATCTTGTGACAGGTCTCTAAGCCTCAGATTCCTTGCCTTTCAATTGTTTACAAAATCAAGATGGTGGTACTAACGACGTTGGGAGGATCAGATGTCATGAGTTCATTAGCACAGTGTTGGACCTTTAAGAAGATGCTGTTGTCACCACCACCACCGCTACCATCCCCTCCATTGCTCAACGATCTTAAGATCAGCACTGAAAGCGAGTCAGCTCTACAAGATAATAGAATTCTGAAAAATGGTCATATCTAAACTCAGCTGGTGTCCTGTATTTCATAGGATAAACTTCTTTCATAGGATGTCATTTAAACAAGAAATGGATGTGACACTTGGAATTGCCAACCGTGCTGCTATGTACTAGAGAGTTTTAAACTCTGAACTCAGTCCTCAGTGAAAACCCTTAGACCCTTGGGGAGGAGCTTTCTGAGTCTGTGTTACACTGTGCAGGAGACTGTATCGTTGCAAAGAAAACACTGAAACACAGCGGGAAGATTTTCACATCATTTCAGAAAACAACAGTCGGCCCTGAGAGATATGGTTTGGCTAAAGAAATATTTTAATTTCTAGGATATTCCTTACTTTTGGTGACAGCAACACAGTAAATTCTTAAAATCTAGGCTGCTGCATTGCTAGAGAATAGAACTCTTCTTCTTTTTTTTTTTTTTCTGACAAGTATTTCCTATTAACTGTTCTCTGAGATAGTGACTGTTCCCTGGGAGATGTCACCTCAAACTACCGTGATAGTCACACTATTCCGCCACCACGACTACCTGTCTCTTTGGGATAAAACCACAATCGGTTGATAAACATTTACCAGATTCCTAATGTGAGCCATCTTTCATTCTAGGTTCTAGGACTGTGATGGTGTACAGGCATAGAAGGAATCCCCATAACCTTCAAAGAATGTCTGCTCTGGTAGAAAACCTAAACTGCATAGGCACATGCCAAGAATGCCGACTTTAGCAAAATGGTCGCCAAAGACTCCACTGCTCTGAAGGCCGTCACTTGCCGTTAATCCGTCCCCCATGACTTTCTACTCATGGTGTTGTTTCCTGGAGCAGATGTAAGCACCAGCCTGTCCGCCAGGAGGTCCAAACCATTGGTGGGATCAATAGGCCTTGCTCAAATTTCCCCCCCAGGTCTTTTATGTGGGTGACTCCTGGCTTTTCTTTGTCCACCTCCAGTCTTGCTATGCTGTTGGTATACTGTCTTAGTTTTCAAATCCCCAGTGTCTACGTGAATCGTTTCTTTCTTTTTTGGCTACCTTCCATGAATGCCATGCTCTCATGTCTGAGGTCTCCTGGAAGCTTAGGATAACCGTTTCTAACTCTTTTTAGTGTTGTCTTATTCCAAGGCCTTCTCTTGTTACCTGCCACTCCCTTACAATGATCAATCAGTTAACCATTAGGATTAAGGTTCTTTTGTCAGTTGTGAGAAAAGGACAGGGAGGGAAAGTATGGGATGAAGTTGAACAAGAGTCATACACTGGAGTGAGGGGATAATTTGAAATGGTTAATTAAAGATAATTTGTTTAATCAGTGGAAATGGTTAATATTTGTAGAGTGCTTGCTGTGCCCAGCTCATCACATGAGTGGTCTGAGAAGGTGCTTGCTTTCTTCCCATTTTGCAGATGGGAGAAGAGAGGTGAAGTAGGATTCTGCAACCATAGAGCTAGCTAAGCCAGGCCTTCTGACTCCAGAGTCCATGTCTGAACCGCTGTGAACCTCCTCTTGTGATGAGCTTTGTTCCTGCTCATCTACTTCTAGAAAATTCTAATAAATGAAAATATTTATAAAGCTGGGGAGTGGAGAAAATGAATGATCAAAGTTCAATGACAGGTCAGGCCCCTCCAGCTGGCCTGCTCTAGCATCTCTATAGTTCCGCCATAAATAAGAACTGAGAAAATGTAGCAGGTTTTGAAAAGTGGAGAGCAGGATTCTGTTCATAGTGGGCAGAATTTGCCATTCTAAATACCCTTATCCTTTCTCCCTGCTTCTGAAAAAGCTCATGCCTGGAAATGGAATCTCATTTCTGTCCAGCACGGAGGCTTCTCCCTTGCTGGTGGTAATGAGCCATTGTATCTGGTGAGCTACAGGTTGCCAGCAGATGTCCAGAAACAAGCACATATCAGTTTTTCATAGGATAAGTGTTTGATTTGTCTCAGGCCCTTGTATTTGAATCCAAGTTTCTAGCTTGTTATAATTTCTGCATTTGGTCAATCGATCTGTTGCTTCTCTGAAGACCAGTTCAGAAAGGTCATGGACTGAAACTTCTATGATAGGAAAAGCCTTTGGCTGAATGGCTGACTCTTTTTGGTCTCTCCCAGGGCGGTGGCGGGTGGGGTGCAATAAATATACCAGCAGTTGCTGTACATTCTATCACTGGCTGTAAATTTTCCAATCAACGTGATCTTGCCAAATCTGCAATTAGCAAGAAGGCTGTGCTTTGCATTTATCTACTAGGAAAGACATTAGTCTTATTTCAATTATATTTTTAAGATCAAAGTTTTAGAAGTATTTTCTATACATTTTTCTGATGATTTCAAAATGAAAATTCAAATTGGCCCACTTCTAGTTTATCCATTTTTAGATAGGGAAGAAGAAAACAGTCTTCAATCAGCATTTTGAGAAGAGTGATGAACGATCCATTTTCAAGAAATTAAGAGAATTCCAGGAAGAAAACCAATGTTCTGAATTTCTACACTTTCAGTCTTTCTACATTCAGCACCAGCAGTCTGAAAAATGAACCCAAAGCCCTTTCAGAACTCCCATCTGAGCAAAAAAAGATTAAATCATGCTCAACACGCTTCACCAAATAAACAGAGTGAAGTGATATGTTTTTGAAAATAAGAATTTCACCGGTGGGGGATGAAACAAAGAGAGGTTACTGGGTAACCCCGTCAAACCAGAAAATTCAATAAGCCTTGCACACCCCTTCCCTTGCCCTCTACTTAATCAGAGTGTTGCTGAAATCATTTTGAATGAATCCACTTACTTTTCAACCGTCTGTTTTGATGTCCTGTAAATACAGCCCAAATATCCATTTCTACAACAGAACTGACCATAAAAAATGAAATCATTCAACCCATGGGATTAGGGTATCCAAACGAACTATCTTATGTATTCAGCTTGGATGGGGGCTGTTTATTTCATTGCATCTCAGTGTCCTCCGTGGCACTGCATGAGCAAACTCAGCTCTGTCCATGCCCCCTCTATTCCCTTTTCCATAAAAGCTTACAGATGCTCTCCTCTTCTTAATGTACGCCCTCGGCCTTGAGATGTTGACATATGAAGTCCTAAATATTAGTATCACTTTTGTGGGAAACGGTAGTGGATAATGGTCAATTTCCAGGCTCCCATTCTTATTCTGAGAAGCATTATTTTCTCTGTAGGCAGAAGAAATGGAAATGAGGGCGATCAGTGCATCCCAGCTCTTGGGTGGTTATGGAATGAGTGTGGGGAATTGTTGGCCAGAGGAGCAGGCATTTTAGAGGATACAGCTTGTGCGCCATCAGTGGGATGTGAGTGGGCGGGGTGGGGGATGAGGAGGTGTGTTACTCCATTCCTCACATCTCTGAGTTAGGAAGACGTCCCCCACAGCATGTTGAAAAGCTCTCTACTGGTCAAAGCTCCAGACTTTTGAACTAAACCTTGAGGTTTTTCTTATACTTTAGCACACAGGATAGGTTCAGTGGAAGGGGAGGGCCTAGTGTGTCAAGGGGAGATACTGGTGAAGAATTTGGTGGGAAGAATAACACTGAGGAGGAGAGCCTGGCCCAGGGGGTGCCCTGAAGTCCTGCACTTTGTTTGTAGGAGGAGGTAGAGATGAGCAAAATGGAAAGGGCACACATGTGCATGCTTGCTCAGTCAGTCATGTCCGACTCTTTGCAACCCCATGGACTGTAGCCCACCAGGCTCCTCTGTCCATGGGATTCTCCAGGCAAGAATTCTGGAGTGGGGTGCCATTTCCTCCTCCAGGGGTCTTCCCCACCCAGGGATCAAACCTGTGTCTCTTACATCTCCTGCATTGGCAGGCAAGTTCTTTACCATTAGCGTCACCTGGGAGTTCCAGGCCATTAGCGTCACCTGGGAGTTCCAGGCGCGCTCATGCGCGCACACGCGCACACACACGCACATGCACACGCACACGCACACACACACGCACGCACACACACACACACTATGGGGAGAGATGATGAAAAAATAGGACAGAAGTATGTGATTAAAAAATTAAAAGAGAGCTGAATTTGTAACCTCGAGTTCTCTCTTCTTTCTTTCTTCCTGTGTGATGTCGGGCAGTTCAGTTCACCCTTCTGTGCTTTAGTTTACTTAGCTGTTCACTAGGAATACCAACAGAAACTATTCATTGAGGGGTTCTGAGGATCACATAACACTGGCACTTTTTTTTTTTTTTTTTCGCTCAGTCGTGTCCGATCCTTAGCGACCCCACGGACTGCAGCCTACCAGGCTCCTCCATCCATGGGATTTTCTAGGCAAGAGTACTGTCATTTAAAAAGCATTCGTTATTAGTATTTTATCAGTTCCTGATGAACAGGCAAGTAGACTTCCATCTCCTTCATTTCAGCTGGAAATGTAGTATAGAAATAAATTACTTTAATCATAAGAGACAAGCTGCTCATTTAGTAGGAATTGTGTAATGAATTCCTTTGTAAACTCATTTTGGAGCCATAAGCGATTCCGAAGTTCAGGTTTGCTTACTAAGGGACTGTATGTAGCTTTCGGTTCTGGACTGTTCTTTACTTGCGTCCCCAACCTTTGGCATGTGTGGTGTTTCACTTGGCAAGTTAAAGCACAGTGTGGTCTGGGTTGTTCTGCTTGGGCAGCCGAAGTGCGTCTCTGGAGTGTCCTCCCTACAGATGCTCTGAGGGTTGTGTGTGGTTAGAGCAATGTGAATGTTTATTCAGATTTAACAGGGAACATTTGTTGAGCACCATGCTGTTGGGTTTGACCTCTGTAAGTAGCCCTATGTTCCTCTCCGTTGCCTGTCAAGGTTACCAACCTCCCCAGGAAGATTGGTACCGTTTCTGGGCCTTGCACAGACCCACCACCCAAGGGGTAGAGCTTCCAGAGGCTATTTCAAGATTATTCTCTGGGAGGGTGGCGGCTTTGATTTTTCTCTTCCCACAAGCCCAGAGGCAGGAACCCAGGTTCATCTTCCCTGCTCTGTGGCTTGTCTTACTCTTCCTCCATGGGATCTAGAGAAACCAGACCAGGGGCTGCTGCCCAGGGAGTGCAGCAGAGCCAGTTCTTACAAGACACACCTCACTGACCTGTTTTCCTAACCACCATCTTTGACAAAAGAAATCTCCCATGTGTCTTGACCTTAGTTTGAACATAAGAGTTGGTGATGAAGACCCAGCTGAGTCAACAAGCCATTGCCCTGCTGTTCTGGTGAGCTCTAAACACATGCTTCCCTTAGCGACCTCTCAGGGAGTCTAGGTGACCCTCCCGTGGCCTCCATCTTTCTCACTAGCCATCACTCCTTTTTCATTCAGAGGTAAGAAAAATATTTTCCTTACTCTAAAAGATTTTATTGTCAGTCAGTAATCTTTAATCACTCTTATTTATTCATGGTCAACTAAGTCATTATCCCTATAGCAAAAATAGTATATTTTCTTGTCACAGTCCCTTAAGCTGAATAGCACACAGCCCCACCTCTGAGTACCAGGAACACCAGCCATTGAATGTGTGGTGTATTGGGCTCTTAGAACATTAAGATGCTTCCTTAGAAATGGGTATTGACCGTATTTCGTGTGCCGTAATCGGGCTTCCCTTGTAGCTCAGTTGGTAAAGAAAATGCCTGCAGTGCAGGAGACCCGGGTTCGATCCCTGGGTTGGGAAGATCCCCTGGAGAAGGAAATAGCAACCCACTCCAGTATCCTTGCTTGGAAAATCTCATGGACGGAGGAGCCTGGTGGGCTGCAGTCCATGGGGTCGCAAAGAGTCAGGCATGATTGAGCGACTAACACTTAATCATTCCACAGATATAGCCACTTCACTACTTTAGCAAATTACATAATGGCTCTCCTTAAGACTCTTCCACCTAAGTAAGTATTTACCGCTGCCCAGAGCAGTTGGGTCACAAGTAACGCTTACAGCTGAAGCAATGAAGCAATTCATGTATCTTCAGAATTGCGTAGACACTCCCCAAAAGATTTCAAAGGAGAAGGGTATGCAATGTTTTTCTGATTCCCTGAGGTAAAGGCTTATTGTCTAGCCACCGCCCCCCCACTGCCCCTCCTCTAAACACACAGTTTCCTTTAGTTTTCAAGGAACTTTTTTAAAAAAGAAATAGTCTTGTAAGCATGTTTTAAATTCGAAAACTTTTTTCTCAAAACGATTGTATAAATTAGTGAGAAGAATATAGAATGGAAAGGGCAGGACTGACTACAAAAGAAATGGATTAGAAACACAAGAAGTGCTGAAAGCCACTATAACTGATGGATCCTGTGCGTTCTAGTCAGCCTGCTGGCTGCTGGGGTGTAAAATTTGAAAGTCCATGTTCTACCGCTCCAGTCCTTAGGAAACTCGGAATACTGCTGTGGGGTGGCGTGATATGTGATATCTATTTATTTTACCATAAACCAATTTGGGCTGAAACAAATTCTTTTCCCACTGAAGTGGAGCAAGAAATCAGCACATTGGGAATCCTACTGTCTTTAATTTTTAGGTGCTCTGTGTTTGTTAGGACTGTTTACATCAACTTCTACAAGTGAGAGGATCAGGTTAATCCATGGAAAAGTGTCCAGTTTCTACAGATTAGATGTGAAAATTTTGACCCTTGAATGTCCGGATCAAAGTAGGCTTGAAATATTGTTAGTGAGGGTGACAAAATTCCTGGTTGGGACGTTCAGCGATAGGCTCTTCAAAACCCACAGCAGCAGAAGGTGAGAGGAATGGATCATTTCTCTCTGAAATGGAGAGGCAGGTTTGTGGTCCTGTGAGAGCCTGGAATGCCCATGTTTTTGGCGAGGAGAAGCTTGGGTTCAGCCGGTGCTTTGGCCAGAAACAGAAGCCACCAGCTGGGTAGCTGTTCATCTGCTCTGGGCTTGGAACCAAGATTGATGCAGTGTTTTTCCACCTGCACGTCTCATAGGTGGGAGCTAAGCCATGCAGCACCGTCGCCTCCGCTGGACAGTGTTGGCTGTGACTGGTGATGGTGTCTCTTTGGACTTGGGAATGAATGGACTCAGTTATAGCCTTTCAGGATCCAAGCAGCTCTTCACCAGGGGAGTTTCAGCACAGAGGGAAGGATGTGTTGGCGGCCCTCAGTTAATGCAGTCAGGCTTCAGGGTAGACAAACAAACAAATACACACACACATGTACACGAGCATGAGGCGGCCTGGGCGAGCAGACTGGTGTCAAAGAGCACTTTCCATACTGTAATGTGCCAGTGAACCACGTGGAGATCTTGTTAGACTGCAGATTCCAACCTAGTTAACATGGAACGCAGCCTCAGTGTATGCGTTCCTAGCAAGCCCGAGGTGATGCTGCTGTTGTTGGCCCGCCGACCAGGCATTTCTGGAAATGTACAGCCCTGTTGAATTCTGTTTATCAGGCTTGACCTTGATGGCACATGTAATTAAAAGGTGAACTTGCATTTCACACAAGACTGTGCAATTCATGAAAGTTGGTAGATCAGACATAGACCCAGGTCGGATTTCAGTCTTCAGTTTGAGGTACCGAAATGGTTGCCACAGTTCTCTATTCTTTGCTTCATATGTTTAAAGAGAAGTTTTGTCAGCATCCCATCCCCAAGTCTCCTTGGTTTAGTACAGCATTCAGGATGAGTGCAAGCTTTCTGCAGGGCTCAGGTTCTAAGGTGCTTTGTGCTGCCTTCCGACTTCATTCACATGGGGAGTTGGGAGAGATGAGACAAGGCTGATATCTCACAAGGATTTTGCCATCCCAAGCTGATGAGGCTGGACAAACGTATCCTACTCAGTGGAGCAGAAGCCTGAGTCAGGGGAAAGAAAGAGCCCAGCATCTTTTACTAAGCGTTGCTTGTCTTGTAGGACCAACACCCCAGATTCCTTCTTCCACTCTGTCATTTAGAGAGATGTTGTCTGCTCTGGAATATCCAGGTTTATCCTTTGGGTCTGGGGCTCTGGCTGGCATCCTGAGTTATTCCTTGTGGTGCCATCTGGCAGGGACCCAGGAACATGAGGGACAAGGTGAAACACAGCACCTGGAAGTGACCTTTAATGAAAATGCCTAGTAATCTCCAGCAGTTGCTGTTTGTGAGTGACAGGGCTGCACTGTGGGCAAAACCTTGTGCTGCAGCAAAATGGGTCCTGGGAAGTTCTCAAGTCTGAGAGTCTTTTTTTTTTTTTAATGAAAATAGCTTCAGATCTGTGCCATTAGGCATTGTTTTGCCCAGATAATGAGGCTAATTATGGTTATTTAAACATACTTCATAAGGAGATACACTGAACCTCTTTGAAAAATGTATGCCTAAGTTAGAAATGAATGCGATAATATGATTCTTATACTTCAGTGCAGCTGGTCAGCATTTAAAATCCAGAGGTCCCATCCCAGGGTCTGCCTGGATTCTTAGAACAACCACAGATGACAGAGAAAAAAGGAGCGTGGGGCAGGCAGAAGGGAGTAGCTAATGTGCATCCCAAGGCTGAAATAGGAGAGTGAGGGTAGAACCCAGAATAGTCCAATGGTCCATCTGCACTGACCTATTCACTGCCCTCTGTGGATACCAGCTCCCTCTTATGGAGAAAAGGGGGTTCAGAAATTATAGGGTGAGTGCCTCCTCAGTCGCTTCAGTCATGTCCGACTCTTTGTGACCCCATGGACTGTAGCCCACCAAGCTCCTCTGTCCATGGAATTCTCCAGGCAAGAATACTGGAGTGGTCCCCATGCCCTTCTTTCTCTAGGGGATCTTCCCCACCCAGGGATTGAACCCGTGTCTCCTATGTCTCCTACATTGAGAGGCAAGTTCCACTAGCGCCACCTGGGAATCCCAGAACCCCTCAAATAAGTGTCTCTAAACCAGTGTAGGGAGTTTGAGAAACACTGAGCTGCTTATTGAAATCAGAAGCTTTCAAACTTGTTTAGAATCCTCACTCAAATGAATCCTACCTGGGAAGCCAAAAACAAACAATGACAACAAATATGTATTATATTTGTGTATATATATATGTACACATACATATTCACACATACACACACACATATGTATATCAGAAGATGGAGAAGTTGCTCTGGTTGATACAGAGGAGAGGGGCCCATGCAGCAACCTCCACCCCCACCTTACTCTCTGGGCTACTTCCTGATGACCCAATGCCATGTTTAAAACATGACTTGCAATGTTAAAATTAGATGTAATATATATATATATATATCATAAAATACATAAATAATAGACAATATTGTTTATAATATTGATATTGCTATATAAATTATATGTAATGTTTTCCTTGAGAAAGAAAGCTCAACCCGATGTACCCTGCTAGGCACACCTGGTCCCAGGTGCCTTCTTAGATCCACTGGAGGTTGCTGAATGAGCTGGGGGGTATTGTCCAACCCTAGGACATCAGATGTCACGCAGATGAATATTTTCCGACCATCACTAATGACCTCAGAGTTTTCATCCCACCTCTCCAGGTGGATTTCTTTCCTTCCAAGGAGCAAGTGTCTTTTAATCTCGTGGCAGCAGTCACCATCCGCAGTGATTTTGGAGCCCAAGAAAATGAAGTCTGTCACTGTTTCCACTTTTCCCCCATCTATTTGCCATGAATTGATGGATGCCATAATCTTAGTTTTTTGAATGCTGAGTTTTAAGCCAGCTTTTTCATTCTCCTCTTTCACCCTAATCAAGAGGCTCTTTAGTTTATATTCTCTTTCTGCTATTAGAGTGGTATCATCTCCATATCTGGGGTTGTTGATATTTCTCTTGGCAGTCTTGATTCCAGCTTGTGATTTCTCCAGCCTGGCATTTCACATGATGTATTCTTCATAGAAGTTAAATAAGCAGGGTGACAATATACATCCTTGACATATTCCTTTCCCAATTTGGAACCAGTCCGTTGTTCCATGTCCAGTTCTAACTGTTGTTTCATGACCTGCATATATAGGTTTCTCAGGAGACAGATAAGGTGGTCTGGTATTACCAGCTCTTTAAGAATTTCCAGAGTTTGTTGTGATCAACACTGTCAAAGGCTTTAGCATAGTCAACAAAGCAGAAGTAGATGTTTATTTCTGGAATTCCCTTGCTTTCTCTAAGATCCAACAAATGTTGGTAATTTGATCTCTGGTTCCTCTTCCTTTTCTAAATCTAGGTTGAACATCTGGAATTTCTCTGTTCTCATAGTGCTGAAGCCCAGCTTGAAGAATTTTGAACATTACCTTGATAGCATGTGAAATGAGTGCAATTGCACAGTAGTCTGAACATTCTTTGGCATTGCCCTTCTTTGGGACTGGAATGAACACTGACCTTTTCCAGTGCTGTGAACACTGCTGAGTTTTCCAAACTTTTAGAATTTGAAATAGCTCACCTGGTATTCCATCACCTCCACTAGCTTTGTTCATAGTAATGCTCCCTAAGGCTCACTTGACTTCACACTCCAGGATGTCTGGCTCTATGTGTATGACCACACCATCGTGGCGATCCGGGTCATTAAGATCTTTTTTGTACAGTGTCTCTGTGTATTCTTGCCACCTCTTTTTAATCTCTTCTGCTTCTTAGTTAGGTCTTTCCTGTTTCTGTCCTTTATTGTACCCATCCTTACATGCAATGCTCCCTCAATCTCTCCACTTTTCTTGGAGTTCTCTAGTCCTTCCCATTCTATTGTTTCCTCTGCTGCTTTTCATCCTTCACGCAAGAAGGCCTTATCTCTCCTTGTCACTCTCCAGAACTCTGCATTTAGTTGTCTGTATTGTTCCCTTTCTCCCTTGCCTTTACCTTCTCTTCTTTCCTCAGCTATTCATAAGCCTCCTCACACAACCATTTTGCCTTCTTGCATTTCTTTTTCTTGGGGATGGTTTAGGTCACCACCTCCTGTACAGTGTTATGAACCTCCATCCATAGTTCTTCAGGCACTCTGTCTACTAGATCTAATCCCTTGAATCCTTTTGTCACATCCACTGTATAGTCGTAAGATCATACCTGAATGGCCTAGTGGTTTTCCCTACTTACTTCAATTTAAACCTGAGTTTTTCAATAAGCAGCTCATGATCTGAGCCAAAGTCAACTCTAGGTCTTATTTTTGCCAACTCTATAGAGCTTCTCCATCTTCCCCTGCAAAGAATATAACCAATCTGATTTTGGTATTGACCATCTGGGGATGTCCAGTTCTCTCTTGTGTAGTTGGACAAGGGTGTTTGCTATGACTAGTTTGCTTGCTGTGACCAGTTTGCTATGACCGGTTCTTCATAGAACAGTTCAACTTCAGCTTCTTTGGCATTGTGGACTGGGGCATAGACTTGGATTACGGTGATGTTGAATGATTGCCTTGGAAATGAACCAAGATCATTCTGTCATTTTTGAGACTGCACCCAAGTACGGCATTTCGGACTCTTTTGTTAACTATGGAGGGCTACTCCATTTCTTCTAAGGGATTCTTGCCCACGGTAGTAGGTATAATGGTCACCTGAATTAAATTTGCCCATTTCTGTCCATTTTAGTTCCCTGAGTGCTAAGGTGTTGATGTTTACTCTTGCCATCTCCTGTTTGACCACTTCCAATTTACTTTGATTTGTGGACCTCACATTCCATGTTCAGAGATAGCAAGTGTCAGAGTAGTTCCAAGGCATGCTCTGGAGGCATCTGGCCTAAATGGTTCTGGAAACTTCTGGTGACCATAATGGTTCCACCATCTGCTAGTCTCTTGTAATAATATTTTCATCTTTCTTTAAAATTGATGATGTCAATTAAAACAATAGATGGAGCATCAGTGACTGTGCCAACTTGCTGTGGAAACTGTTGGGTTACTGAGTGGTGAGGTGCCTGCGGTGGTCGTGCAAACAGGAAGCCATCCTATCTGTTCCCTTTTGGTTTTTCCTCAGCCAAATGAAGGAAGGACCTTAGAATCTGGCCCATTAACCGATACAATAAGCAAGAAATAGCTAACTCAAGAAACTCAGAATTTGGAGAAAGAAGATAAAAATGCTAAAATGGACTTCCCTTTTCAGCAATTTCCAAAACTGTACTTTCCCTAGTTGGCCACAGGAAGTAGGATTTTGAGGTCAGTAAAGAAAAACAGAGAAATTCTTATGGGAAGCTTTCTAACAGATAACAAAACTAATTCCATGTAACGTGGGATCTAACCTTGGTTTGTGTAGTCTACTTTTTATAAGAAAAAGAACAAGTTTATCCTCTCATTTCAATGCAATATTAACTTGAACTACTTGTCTACTGATAGTGGCATAAATCATTAGCTTTTGATGTTATTCGCATATTATAAACAATTAAACCTTTCCAAAAAAAGAGGTCTGACCTTTTGTTATCGGATCCTGGGATGAAATCTTTGTTTGCCTGGATGCCTCAGGCTATCCAGATAGTAACAATGTGATTTAGGGAACTTTGGGTCATATCAGTTGACCTGGAGACTGAGTTCAACCCTACAGTCAGTCAGTCCTAACTGAAACTCTGAACAGCGAGGTTGGAGTGAATGTCCTCTGTTGTGATTGTGGTACATCCATGCATCTTGACTCCATCAGGGACAGGACAGTGAAAGCTCCCTGTATGGCTTGTCTCCTGGACTCTGTGCTATGCACTCATTCTCTTGCCTGATTTTAATCTGTGTCCTTTTCACATAATAAACCATAACTGTGAGTCTAACAGCTTTCAGCAAGGCTTTCTAGCAAATTAACAAGTCTCAGGGTGGTTTGGGGATACTCCAGGATTGCATTTTGTGTAAGAGCCGTGGAAGTTTTGAGGACTGCTCCCCCTAAACGTTGTAACTGACCTAAACTCTTCAGAACTATACAGTAATGCATAGGGTCATGCATATAATATAGAGAGGCAAACATGAAGATATCTTCATAAAGTTCTCAAAACAATTGGCCTTATGAATTGGGGAGATTACCCTCTACTTCAAAGATAAGAAATCCAACCAACTGAATCCAGGCACTGCATCCTGTAAATACGGCACCAACCCACTTTATTGATGCATGTCTGGGGCCACAGCAGTGTGTAGGTTAGCACTGGAGTGCAAGTCAGTGGAATTTCTTACAGGTGAAGAGGTGGAGTTGAAAGCCAACTAATCTTCTAATCTCGTTGCTTTCACCTCTGAAGCATTATCTCCTATTACTTTAATCTCCATCATGGCCTCTATAGTCAAAGCTAGCATCATCCCCTCAACCAATGAAATATCTCCAAACCAAATTCTAGATGTTTACATGTACCTATTACTCTACACACTTGCTGAAGTGATTTATATGAAAAACATAAACTGCATTGTCTGTTCTTTGTATTCTCGCTTCCTTTGCTTAAAGCTTTGCAAGGATTCTGCAGCAATTTTAGACCAAAGACTGATGTTTCTAATTTGTTCTGTTCATTTCTGTGTGACTTGACAATCATTCAGGGATCTTTATCAAGAACTACACTTGCCCTTCATCTTTTCCTTCTATTCACACCAACCTTGGTTCAGTCTTTTGTACTTGCCATGCTTCTACCCCAGGGCCTTTGCACAGGTTCTTCTCTTTGCCTGGAGGTCTTTCCATCTCTTTGTGCTACTGATGCCTACACATCCTTCATGTGTGCATGTGTGCTCAGTAGGCTGACTATTCCATGGACTGTAGCACACCAGGCTCCTTTGTCCATAGGATTTCCCAGGCAAGAATACTGGAGTGGGTTGCCACTTCCTCCTCCAGGGGATCTTCCTGACCCATATCTCCTGCATCTCTTGCATTGGCAGGTGGATACTTAACCACTGAGCCACCTGGGAAGCCCACACATCCCTTGACCAAGCCTTAAAAAAGCTACTATAAGAAAGTTGTGGTACATATACACAATGGAATATTACTCAGCTATTTAAAAGCATTCATTTGAATCAGTTCTATTGAGGGGGATGAAACTGGAGTCTATTATACAGAGTGAGGTAAGTCAGAAAGAAAAACAGCAATATAGTATATTAATGTATATATATGGAATTTAGAAAGATGGTAATGATGACCCTAAATGCGAGACCGCAAAAGAGACACAGATATAAAGAACAGACTTTTGGACTCTGTGGGAGAAGGCGAGGGTGGGATGATTTGTGAGAATAGCATTGAAACATGTATATTACCATGTGAAATAGATCAGCAGTTGAAGTTCAATGCATGAAACAAGGTGCTCAAAGCTGGTGCACTGGGTCAACTCAGAGGCATGGAATTGGGAGGGAGGTAGGAGGGAGATTGGGAGCAGGGGACACATGTACACCTGTGGCTGATTCATGTCAATGTAGGGCAAAAACCACAGACTTCCTGTAGCTCAAACAGTAAAGAATCTGCCTGTGACATAGGAGACCAGGGTTCGATCCCTGGATAGTGAAGTTCCCCTGGAGAAGGGAATGGCAATCCACTCCAGTATTTTTGCCTGGAGAATTCTGTGGACGGAGAAATCTGATGGGCTACAGTCCATGGGGTTGCAAAGAGTAGGACATGACTGAGTGACCACCACACATAATATACACATGGCAAAAACCACCAAAATATTGTAAAGTAATTAGCCTCCAATTAAAATAAATTAATTTAAATGAGAAAAAAAGCTACTGTTGATTTGTTTAGCTAGTACTCCATGATCTTCTAGTTCCCTGTATTTCTTGTTTGCAAAGAATTCTCATAGTTGTAGTTTCATATCTATTAGCCATAGGTTGATCATCTGCATCCCCAAATAGACTGGGTAATTTGAATTTGGGTGTATGGAGAAGGAAGTGGCAACCCACTCCAGTGTTCTCACCTGGAGAATCCCAGGGACTAGGGAGCCTGGTGGGCTGCCGTCTGGTCACACAGAGTCGGACACGACTGAAGCGACTTAGCGGCAGCAGCAGCATGGGTCTGAACGCTTAGGAAGAGCTTCAGGTCACTTTGAGGCAGGTGGGCTTCAGACCGAGCTTTATTCAGATAGTGATGGTGAGGCAGGATGCTTGCAGCAGTCCTTTGGGGATCGAATATTAGTCGGAAAGAGTGATGCTATAATAACATAGTCATCCAAGATCATGGTTTGCACCTAGGAGGTGCTTTCGGGTGTTTTCCTCCTAGTGGATTTTTCCTGAGTCACTCCTTTTAGAAAAATGTGCTTGATGTCCAAGGATGACATGGGTAGGACAGCTGACCAGGAGGTTGCCATCTTGGGCTCTAGAAATGCAGTGTCATGATGCAATAATCCCTTTTGCAGCAGCTAGTTGAGGCCTGGGATAACCAGTAAAGTGTATCAAGCCAAGGACAGGAAACCTGTCTGGGAGTCAGGGGTGTCCTTTAAGGCTTTCTGAACAGAGAAGGAAATGTGACTTGTCTCAGGTTCCCAAAGGTGAAGCGCAAAGTAAATGAGTACCAGTTCTCCCCATCCTCCCAGGAGGCTTGGCCAGGGTGCTCCTCCACCTGGATATAAGGTTCAGTGTATCATGTGCCACTTCCTGGGAGGGCAGGGGCCCATAGAGCTCAGAGAGGGGGGTCACTGTTGATGTGCCCAGGGAACCACGCGTTGGGATCGACTGAGCACCATGGCCGGCGGGCCTCCTGGCAGGTCCACAGCCATCTCTTCAACCCCTTTATTTGCAATCACACATGCAGCGATACTTCTGTCCATTTGAGAGTGATGCGCATGTTCGGAGGCATGCTAACGTGGTAACTGCTCTAACAGTACAAGTGCATCAGAGAATTAGAGAATTAAAACATCGTGATTATTTAAAACACTTGAGAGAAAAACACGGAAACTGAATTCAAAATGTGTTCACATGATTGTTCACAAATAATGTGTTCACAAGACATTTTAGAATTACTTCTTTTTAATTAAGAAGCTATTTTATTCTTTAAATACAGATATGTCTATTACACAATTCTGAATTATTGTAAAAAAATGCTTTTAAACTTTCTATCATCTCCTCATACAAAGTTTTTCATTTATATTCTCTATTAAGAATTTGAAGAGATCATCATCAAAGTCTTAACTGGGAATTGTTCATAGCCATTTTGCGTGTTTAAGTTGTTAGGAATTATCTTTTCATGAAAGGAAGCCCAAATTTTCATTTAAAAAATGGAAAATGTTAGGTTTTCAAATTTGATACAAATTCAGTATTTAACCTCTTCTTTAAAGCTTTTGATTATTGAGTAATATACTTATAAATAATATAGATTTTTAATGTTTTATGTAGATTCCCCCAAATCTTCTTCAGTTTACCAAATATGCCTTATGAATATTATCTTTTTTACATGTGCCAAGACATAGAAAAGTATCGTTCTCATGTATACATGGAATGTGTGAATAGTCTACTGATAGTCTTGCTGTTTTGTGTGCTGATCAGTTGAGCCCAGCAGGGATGAGAGTCCTAGATACTGGGTATGAGGAGCAAAGGGCCTGCCTGAAATGCAGGAGACCTGGGTTCAATTCCTGGGTTGGGAAGATCCTCTGGAGAAGGAAATGGCAGCCCACTCCAATTTTCTCGCCTGGAGAATACCATGGACAGAGGAGCTTGGTAGGCTACATACAGTCCATGGGGTCACAAGAGTCAGACACGACTTAGCGACTAAACTACCACCAGCAAAGGATATTTATTTTGGAGATAACAGAATGTAAAGCATTGGTTTGGTTTTCTAACAACAGCTTTTAAGTTATTGGGGCTGAAAAATGAACTTTATGTTCTCAAGACAAAGAATTTGGTATAAATTTTGTTAAGAAACCACATGACCCTCACATATCTCAAAACCTCCCTGAGATGCATTTCGTGCAGGGGTCGATTACAGCATTCATCGTGGGAGACCATGGCCAAGTGTAAACGAGTCATCTTTGTAAATACTTTAAATAAAGAGTCTGTACCTAGTGAGCTAGTGAGCATCTGAAGATGAATAGGAGTAGACCAGATGCTGGCAGGTTTCTTGTCATAAAAGTATTCAAGCCTATTATACAAGATCATATTTTGGGGGTAACATAGTAGCCATTAAATCTTTAATTAAGTAACCTTAGGTTTCCTTCCTTTACTGAGACTCCCAGACTGGAGGTGGTGGTACCCTCTCTGGAATTAACACCAGAGCCCAGACTGTAAGCTCTCCAGCAGGGAGGTCTCTGTGTGAGATATTCAGCGGCCCCACATAAGGATCTCTGGGTGAGAAGCACAGGTGAGAATTCCCTCAGAATTCTCAGGGAAAAACTTCCAGGGGCATGCACCAGATTCACCCTGAGAATGGGTCGAAGTGCAGATGGATGGGCCCCAAGCCTAGGACCTCTGCTTCAGCAGGTCCAGGGTGAGGCCAAGAATGTGCACTTGGCCTGCATCCCCAGGTGATGCGGATCTTGCTGGTTGGGGACCACAATGGAGACATTCTACATGAGGGCAAGGGTCTCTGCCCCGGCTGCCAGTAGACTCGCTGGGGGAGACATTTAACTCTAGCTGCCCGCACCCCATTCTAATGCAACAACCTGGAAACCAGGGTGGTGGGGTCCAGGTATGGGTGTAGGCTAAAAGGTCTCCAGGTGCTTCCAGGGGACAACCGGTGCTGAGAACCAAAGCTTCAGAACATCTGTATTTCAGCCAGGGATCATCTGAGCCCCCTTTCCTAGACTTTGATACTGGACTAATATTTGCATTCATTTTGTTATTACTGTCTTTCTCTTCGGGGTTTTTTTTTTAATGTCATAGTGACATTTGAAAAAAACAAGTGTTTTCATATTCTGTTCCAACGATGATAAGTCTTCCTCCTAATTATTCCAGAGCTGACTTAATATTAGCAATTAGATGAAAATGTTCAGTCTGTAATTAAGATCGGTATATAAGACAGTGGAGATGGGTCTTGAATATGTTATTATTTATCTTTTTATTACTTTAGGTGCAAGTGCCATTCTTGCAAGAATAACCTAAAGCACCTTGTAAGTGAAATTATAACTTGCCATATTTTTATGTTTTCTGCTGAGAGAGACAGAAACACTTTCACATAACAATAGCCAGTTGAATGACACCAAGTTTTCACATTCACTATTTAATTTAATTATTAGGTGACTCCGTGAGTCTAGATTAAATGCTGGTGTCTAATTGACTCACATCTATCATAAAAGTTAGGCTTTAAAGTCAGCATGTTTGGGGAAATTTCAGCATGATTGGCATTTTCCTTCAGCATCCCTTCAGCCCATGCAATCCCAAATGCAGTCCAAAGACCTTCACTGAGGGCATCGCCCAGGAGCTTATTAGCCACATGTTGAGCTGATGCATCTCTGTAGCTGCAACTTAACAGTATCCTTGGGTGATCGCGTGGACATTAGAGTTTGAGAAGCCCTTCAATTATTCCTTTACTGCTAGGACCTGGTACTGCACAAGCAGAAGTGTCCAGAAGGAGTTACTTGGATTCTCTTTGCATTTTTGCTGAGGCTTCACTGTCCCCTCAGAGCAGAAGCTTGGCTCTCAGTTAAATAGGAAAAGCAAGAAGAAAAAATGTTCCTTCTCTTCCTCCTCTGCTCTTACCCTCTGCTTCTACAGAATCCACGGGGCGGTGTTAGGGTTAGTTGAAAGTACTAGCGTCACCACTCCTGGTGTATTTTATGTATTAGTTCTAAAAGTGGATGGTCCAGCTGCCACCTGCCAGGGACAGTGCTCAGTGGTGAACATGCAGCAAGAAGGGAGAGAACAGCTCCTATCACCATAAAGCTAAGCATCTGGAGCTCTCTAACCGCAGACGGTAATTAGCAGACTGGATGTTCATGAATCGTTCTGTGCTCTGTTCAACCGAGGGTTTGATTTCTGATGGACAGGGAGGCCTGGTGTGCTGTGGTTCATGGGGTCACAAAGAGTCGGACACGACTGAGCGACTGAACTGAACTGTGCTCTGTTCAACCTAGGGTTTGATTTCTGAACAATTCTAGTGAAAAGCATCTTCCTTTAGCGATCCCTGTTCACTGACCATTCAATCTTCAGGCTAAGAGGGAGTTTGCTGAATGACGCTCATACCACTGGTTGGATTACATTCCTCCTCCAACTGTTATTGAGGCCAGAAGGGATGATATGAAATAGAGACAACCATATGTTGTGTATCTTCTGTGTGAGCTCCTAGGCCCAGGCCTCTGATGGCCAAAGAGGAGCTTTGGTGTTGAGAAGGAAAAGCATCTTCAGGGCAAGTCTAGGCAGCATGCCAACAAATGTCCCAACTGTTGTTCTGTCTAAGCCCCTCACTGTTGCACAGCCCTAAGCACGTAAGTTCTACCCCACAACCAGCAACAGAGTCCCCAGATGGTCTGAACAATTTCGTGCTCCTGTTTCTCTGGAGTAGACGGGTGGGGGAGCCTCATTTTCACTGTCCTCTCGGGAGTTTATCCATTGCTCTTTCTGGCTGCTTGCCTTCTGTTCTGTTAACATCTGTCTTAGAGAAGAAGAAAGTGTTTTCACTTTTGAAGCAAAGGAAGAAGTCACCTATGAAATGAGGGCTGATCCCCTAATCCTGTGATCTGAATTTCTTCCTGACATCTTAAAACTACTTACACTCACACCAGCTGTCTGCTGCCCTTAAAATGTCACAAGGCATCACGCAGTGTCGCCTTTTCCCAACACTGCCTCGCAGATGTTTGAGTTTTGATGTCTTTACACGCCTTTCATCAGTACAGAAACTAAACTTCTTGGTAGCTGTTTTTCCGTTAGAATGGCTGTTGTGTAATAATTTATCCTGTTTAATCAGAAATTTCAATTTGACTCCACATAAAAGGAACAAAGCACATATTGCAGGGTATTTATGATTAAACCTATGAAGAATCTAAAAGCTTAGCATTTTTCTTCAAAGACAAACTGTAAAGCTTGAAATTTAAAATTTCAAATTATTAATCTAATGCCTGAACTTGACTTCACCATTCTACTTGAGAATCTTTTTTTTTTTTTAAACAAAGCTGTTGAAGAGACAACATTCTCTATTACATCTTTTCCCACTATAGTGCAAGCCAGGAGTCTGAGATTATTCCTGGGAGCACTGGTATTGAGAGAGAGGCTTGGATCTCACAATTCCAGCATGTCATTGGGACCAAAGTGAGATGGGCTGTGGGGGCAGTTTTATGCCTTAACTTGTGAGAGGTTCACAAAGTGACTGGGATGTGCTCTTATAGAAGGTGGGTCGTGTCCTTATCTCCAAGAAACACAAGAAACTTCTCTAAGAGATTGCAAGGTTGGTGTGCTCTCCCAAAGTCCTGAATGATTCTCTTATCTTTTAAGTTCTGGATAGGAAGGGATACCTAGGGCTGAACGTCAGCTGTATTCCTGATCATGTAGTTCAGGCCAGCCACCTCATGCAGCCTTGAAAGAACCTGATTAATGAAGTTATTCACATCCCCGCGTTGCCAGATGAGACAGCTGAGATGGGAAGATGTTGGCCTCAAAGTTAACGCCATGTCTGATTCTGAAGCCCTGGGCCCTGAACCTTGGATGGCTTTCTGTCAGAGATGTGTTGTTGGCTTTCTCAGAGATCGAGTTACTTTTCTTTAGGCAATCAAGTTATTTTTTCCCCAAGAGAATTCCATCTTCAAAACTATGAAGTAAGCCAGAAGCTTGCAACTGCACTAGGTTCAAAATGGTCATGACAGCTTTGTAAAGAGGGCTAAGAAAATACTTCTGTCTAATCCTTCCCAATGACTTGAAAAAGAACTCACTAGAAATCAAGAGGTAACAGAAAAGAAGGATGCTTGAGGGATGGATGTAATTGTTTAATTAGGTGGGTGTTTATCATGAGGTACAATTCTGAGTTAGATCATTTTAAAACCATCTTTGGCTTTACAAAAGTAGTATGTTTATTGTAGAATATTTAGAAGGTTCATACACCTTTTATTTCTGTTTATAAAATTGCTGTTCTGATCATAAACATCCTTGGCTTGAGCTGCAGCAGCAGCAGTGGTAAAGAAACCCGCTTTTCAGTGCAGGAGACATAAGAGACGTATGTTCAATCCCTAGGTCGGGAAGAGCCCCTGGAGAAGGAAATGGTAATCACTCCAGTAGTCCTGCCTGGAGAATCCCATGGACAGAGGAGCCTGGCGGGCTATAGTCCATGGGGTCACACAGAGTCGGGGACGGCTGAGCGACTTAGCACAGGGAGAAACTTGGGGAGAAAATGGTTCCATTTTTTTTCCATGGTGGCCAAGTGTCCAGTGAATATTCATGCAGAAATGTACTCTCTGAATCTGACAGAAACACAACTGTGTTCACACTTATACAGTGCCATGGGATCTGACATGGCAGCCTCTTAGGGAAACTGAGTGGTTAGTTTTTCTTTTTTTCCCCCAGATCCAGGAGCTTTCTTACCTAAAATGAAACTTGGAGTTCTGACGTTTCGGGTCAGAAATTGGCTGCATTCCAGGGACCAGTGGGTGAAATGACTGCCTGGACTTGTCCTCTGTTCTTTTATATTATCCTTTGCTATCTTTAGCTTTAGGATTTTTGAACATATAATTTATAAAGTCTGAGAACACATCCTGCTCCTAACCTGAGAACTCAGAAGTCTGTGTTGACTCCCACAGGGCCTCCTGCCCTGATGCTTTTGCAAGTTATATCTTCTCTGTAGCTCCTCACTTACTAAACCCCAGGTGACACCTTTCCTTCTATAGTCTGCATTCTCACAGCCTTCAGCATAGACCTGGAGGATATTCACAGTGGAGCTCTGATAATGTTTTCCTGCCTCTCTCGGATCTCACACATCATACGTTTGTCCAGTGATTCTTAACTGGGGCAGCTGTGCCCCTGAGAACACTGGGCAGTGTCTGGAGGTATCTCTGATGTGCACAACTACAGGATGGAGATGCCACAGGCATCTCTGTCTAGTGGACAAAGGCCAGGGATGCTGCTAAACCTTCTATGAACATCGCTCCCGACAGATAGCCCACCGCCACAAAGAGCTGTCCAGTCCCAAATGTCACTGGTGCCGGGATTGAGAAGCTCTGCAGTCTAGCTGAACTGGAGAATGGATCTTCCTCAAACACACCACATACCTATCCCTGGAAAGCATTACGTCAGTCAGAATCATGGCCTTGGGGCCCAGATGGCTGTGCTTGTAACCGAATTCTCTACTTCCTGGTGGCTTTGGGGAAGTTACTTAACATCGCTGTGCCTTACTTCCCTGATCTGTAAAATGGGCCTAATAATGCCTATCTGAGGAGGTTCTTATGATTAAATGAGCTAATAGATGTGAAGTATTTGGAACGCTGGTGGGTCCATGGAAAACACGCAAGGTCTGTTAACACAGCACTGCTGATAATACTGATACCGCTTCATCACTATTCTGTCATTTTCATTTCCCCTCCCTCTGTCTGGAACACCCTCTCCCATTCTGCCCCATTCTTTAAGCCACAGTGAAAATGTCCTCCTGTCACCCTCATGAGAGCCAAGGGCCACTTTGAGCCCTGTTTTAATATTTATTTATTTGGCTGCACCAGGTGTTGGTTCCAGCACACAGGATCTTTACTTGGGGCACATGGGATCTAGTTCACAGTCTTCAGTTCACTAACCAGGGGCTGAACCCAGGTCCTGCCTTGGGAACCTGGACTCCTAGCCACTGGACCACTGGAGAAGTCCCTAGCCCTTTTCACACACTTCTATCATGCATCCATGTATCATGTCTAATAAGGCTAGCTGTTCTCCCTTCTCCCGTGGACAATATAAACTCCTGGAGGAGTGGCAGCTTGCTGTGTCTCCACCATATGCACCCAGACCCTGACAGCAGTAAGCATTCTATAAATCATGTGGGGTGGATTCAGTCAGGCTCAATTAGAAACAAGACTAGTCGATGAGAAAAAGTGGAAACTTCTCCCTTTCTTTTCAGACTTTTAATCTCTTTAATCAGCCTCACAAGGCTATTTGATTAAATATAAGACACTTGGATTTAAATTGGGCTTCTGCGGTGTCTTTATCACCCGCATGCTAACTGCATTGAAAGGTACCAGCTAAAATAGTGCCAACAGAGCCCTGTTTCCTCCCATCACTCACAGTACACATATCTCCAGCCATACCAGCCTCCTGGCCTTGGAGAGATAAACGGCCTGCATTTTTATCTGGTATTAATAATTCTGTCCTTCTTCTATAGCCATCCGTCTTTATTCTCCATCCTGGCTGAGCTGTATACCTTTTCATAGATAAACTGAGCCAATGGCTACTCAGAGCTGGTGATTATCTACAGGAAAAACAAAATTTTTTTCCAGATTGCACTATAATCTAAATCTTCTATAACGAGGGATTTTTTTTCTCTCTCTCCTTTGTTTAAAGATGAACTTGTCAGTCCTAAGATATTGCACTTCTTTAAAGAAAGGATGCAGGGGTGTGATGGGGTCAGAATGGCTTCTAACGCCTCTTCCATCACTAACCCCTTGGCCAATTTTTGTAACCCCCAGAGCCGTCATTTGAGCACCAATAGATGGGGGGGGGTGGAGAAGGCAATGGCACCCCACTCCAGTACTCTTGCCTGGAAAATCCCATGGATGGAGGAGCCTGGTAGGCTGCAGTCCATGGGGTTGCTAAGGGTTGAACACGACTGAGCGACTTCACTTTCACTTTTCACTTTCGTGCATTGGAGAAGGAAATGGCAACCCACTCCAGTGTTCCTGCCTGGAGAATCCCAGGGACGGGGGAGCCTGGCTGGCTGCTGTCTATGGGGTCACACAGAGTCGGACACGACTGAAGTGACTTAGCAGCAGCAGCAGCAGCAGCAAATAGGGGGGGAGGCTACCTGACACACTGTGGCACCCTGATGATGAAATGAGATGCTGTCTGTGTCAGCGCGCACTAAAACCCAACTATGAAATGCCGAAATGTCATATAAGGGTGAGCTCACTGTAAGCATTAGTTGTTGATGTGACTTCAATTGTGTGGGTTTTAAAAAATATTTTTCTGAAACATAGACTCATTGATATTCTTCTATTGAGAGTATTCAGTTACCCATAGTATCAATTTTGTTTTGTTTTATTGGATTGGCTAAAGAGCTCATTTAGGTTTTTGTATGATGTTACAGGAAATCTGAACGAACTTTTTGGCCAACCCAATTTTGAAAATTCCAAAATGGGAAGGGAAAGTGTTTGCTTTCCCTCTCCCTTTTCCGCCCTTTTATATCTTGAGGTCTGGAAGAGCATTGGAAATACTGGGAGAGGTTTCTCTGCAGCAGAACTGTAGTGTATTCAACCAGTTTGATAGAACTGGCCTGAGATTAAGGACATTTCACTGGCTATTGTTCCCAACTTCCCAAGCTAGTTTTATAGTAGAAGTTCTCCCAAAATATAAATCGGCAGCAAAGACTCCTCTGGGTCATGTATGACATCACTAACTGTCCATGATGCACGTAAAACTTTTACTTGTTAGAAATGTTAGACATCTTTTGCTTTGCCTATGTTTTTTTTTTTTTCTCTCTCTCTCAAACATTCACAAAGCACCTGCCAGGCAGTGATATCAGGCACTAACCACACATAGGACAAACAAAACATGGCAATTTGACTCTAAGGAAAAGGCCTAAGCATTTTCCAGCCAACATTAGAATTCACAATTGACCATTCACCAATGAAACTTGCTTCCTGAGATGGAGCGAAGGCCTGTGTCTCCATCTCTAAATATTTAACTTTGCTTTTCTCTTTCCGAGCAGCATTGATATGACAGGTAAACATTCCCATCAGTCCCCTCTGAGTGGCGGTTAAGAAAATCATCCTCTCCAGTAGCCACAGGGTTCTACTGCAAGGCATGTGATGTCTATGAAGTTGCCACCTGGCCTGCTTTTTGAGAAGTTTGTGCAACTATAGAATTAACAGATACAGCAATTAAAAGAGTGTATGAAAGGAATGCAGAACTGTGCCAACTGAGAGAGAACTGTTTTCAGAAAAGTTTTTTTTTTTTGAAACTGACAGTGATGATTGCATGTTTCACACTGGAAACCACTCTTGACTAGATGCTACAAAAGAAATGGGCCCCACTGCTCCCAGAGAAAGTCTGAAGACTGTTTTCACAGTCAACAGAGACTGCTGAGAACAACACATCTCTCTCCTGTAAAGGAGGTTCTGATCCTCTATTTTTCCTAAGCTATGGCTCAGCTGTCCAGTAGACTTCTGTGCTGATTTCAGTGTACTGCACCTTTGCTCTCCAGCAGAGTAGATACTGGGTCATCGGTACTCACTGAGTACTTATAATGTGTCATTGCAACTGAAGAACAAGTTTTTCAACTTATTTACTTCAAGTTAATTCATTGGCCACAGGTAGCTAATGGCTGCTGTGTGAACTGAGCAGTTATTGTTTTATTGGTGATGCTCATAATAAGAATATCAACTAATTATTTGGCCATTATACAGCAAACATTGTGTTAAACATAGGAACTAATTTAATCCTAATAACAACCCTACACGTATGAGGTAGTTAGTAATATTATACCCATTTTGAAGATGAGAAAACCGATGCAAAGAGAGTAAGCAATCTAGAACAGGGCAAAGTAGGGTGTGGCATCTAGGCTGCCACTTCATAAAATCACGGTGCACAGCAGTGGCCATTGTAACAGTGTTTATTCTGACAATTTTCACTTCCTGATCAGGTAAGAAGGCATGAAAAACATCAAGAAAAGTTTGAAAATAGTTTCTCTCTTTGAGGACCTCCCAGCTAAACAAAATCAGAGTTGCCCTGCTGAGCAGTTTGAAATGATTGCATAAGGATGTATCAATTCATTTTGCCCATGAAGGGCATGACCTGTGGCTCACTAAGTGCGGGAAAGATGACTATTAACACTATCTGGTGTTGTCATGGAGACTCGGCCTTAAACAAAGATGGTGCTATGTTTTCCGCTCCAAAAATAGAGCGCAGCAATTAGCTTCATCTTTATTTAGTCTGTGGTACCAGTCTGGAAGAGTCTCTTGAGAGAAGACCTTGAAATAGCTTCTCACTGTGCTAGCAGACGGCTAGAGATGACTTCCTGGGAACGCGCGTGGCGGATGCTGCTGGTGTGATAAACCTGAATATATGTGTGTGTGTCTATGTGTATATATATATGTTTTTAATTAGTCTTTTTAATATTCTGGAAAACACTCCGCTCTGTAAGTGTCACATTGCACCAAAGCCACGTTGCATATGTTGATTATAAGAAGGGATTAAAAAAGGAAAGTTCCCAAACCTGAATGTGTATCAGAGTCCCCGGGGAGGACTTTTAAAAACAGGTGACATTTGATGAGCAGCAGGTTAGGGAACAGAAGATTCAAATTAGAAGCATAAACTAAAATGCATTTCAGATCTCTTAACAGCAGATTTTCTGTTATACATTGGATATTTAAATTGGTCCCTGGTATTTTCTTAAATATCTGAGTATTAACAGGTGGTAATGAGAGTCCCTTATACTGCAAGGAGATCCAACCAGTCCATTCTGGAGGAGATCAATCCTGGATGTTCATTGGAGGGACTGATGCTAAAGCTGAAACTGCAATACTTTGGCCACCTCATGCGACGAGTTGACTCACTGGAAAAGACTCTGATGCTGGGAAAGGTTGGGGGCGGGAGGAGAAGGGGACGACGGAGAATGAGATGGCTGGATGGCATCACGGACTCTGTGGACATGAGTTTGAGTGAACTCCGGGAGTTGGTGATGGACAGGGAGGCCTGGCGTGCTGTGATTCATGGGGTCGCGGAGAGTCGGACACGACTGAGCGACTGAACTGAACTGAACTGAATATCAATGTAAACATTGCCACAATGGTGACCGTGTTGAAACATTTATGCCAAAAGTTGGCACAGTATTTTCTTTGTTATGAAATGAAATGAAACTAAGTGTGTTTGAAAGTCCATTCCCAGGTGGCTCCTCTGGTCTCTGATAGTGCAGTGAAATTTTGGCTTTAAGGCACAGTTGCTCCTTAAACAGTCAATACTAAATATGACAGGAAAAGATGTGGATTGATACCGCAGTCGGAAAATCTGGCAGGTTTTTCCAAATAAAAATCAGACACACGTGGATTATTTGACAGTCTTGAATTTTATTGTGTTGGTGTACAGAGGAGAAGGGGTACAAGAGATCACAGGGGAGAGGATCAGATTGAAATCTCCAGGTTCTTTCCTAGAGGGAAGACAAACAGAAAAATGCAGTTAATTTTAGGTAATGCAATAACACTGATGGCTAACTTTCAAACAGAGTTGGCTCTGGTGCCAACTCTGCTCTCAGTGCTTTACTGTCATACGAGGGCTTCCCTGGTGGTTCAGTGGTAAAGAATGCATCTGCCAATGCCGGAGACGGTGGGTTGATGCTCGGGTTGAGAAGAGCCCTTGGAGAAGGAGATGGCAACCCACTCCAGTATTCTTGCCTGGTTAATCCCATGGACACAGGAGTCTGGCGGGCTACAGTCCACGGGTTTGAAAGAGTTGGACATGACTGAGCGACTAAACAAGAACGACTGTCATATGAAGGTGTATGTTATCAATGACAAAATGGAGGCAGAGAGAATCTTTTCTGAAGATCATCTTTGCCTGCTTGGCATAAATAACAGGACCTCACACGTCGCCTCCCTTCTGTTGTTTATCTTGCCTCCTGTGGGAGTCCGGATGATGCCCACTGATACCACCATCCCTGCTTCTACAACACGGAAGTTAGAGCATCCAGCCCCCAGGAGGGGACTGGCTTCCTTGGTAATTGATAACAGTAACTCACAGTAGGGATCTCTCCCACTTGATGGCACTGATGTCTCCCGTAAATAAAGCCCCATGATATGATTCTAGGAGGCCAAGATCTCAACTCCCGTTTACGATAATTTCCCCTTGCTTGGGAATATCGAGAGGACTGGTTAGTATGTAATGAGGACCACCCAGGACCAAGATGGTTCTGGAAACTGGACAGAGTCTCCTCCACTTATTAAATGCATTGGAGGGCTGGGTGGCGAAGCTCCCTGGGGACCCTCAGAAGTAAGCAGCAAATACTTGCCTTGGCCAGTTGCCTGACTGAATGCCATTGCAGATGCTCCACTGTGGTTGGACTTTTCACCTGAACAGAAACAACAGCTCAAGTCTCAGTCTGGACTTTGGCAAACCACGGGAAATTAGAATGCAAATGAAGTTTGCAAACATGACAGAATCAAGGGAAAGAAGAATTAAGCTCCGAGCATGAAAATCTAACATTTCTCATGCTAACCCTAGGAAGCCAGCTTAATCAGATTTTCAGCTAACACGGATGGTAATGACCCTGGTGGCCCGCTTTTTTGTAGAGCTTTGCGGTGGCAGAAGCAGAAGAGAGAAGGAGCAGGTGATGAAGCTGGAGAGGGAATTAGCTCTACACCTTTGTGAGCCAGGAAAGTGCCATTTTCTAATTCTAGCAAATCCTTTTCCAAGTTTAATTTCCTTCACTTAGGTTCCCATGTCAAATTCGATCACCTGATGCAGAGGTAGAGCCTGCTTATAGTCATCAAAATACAATGACCTGTGATTTTTACTCTGAACAGGCTGCACCCTGCCCAAGTATGTTATTCTGTGGAGTTTGATGCATTCTTAAGAGTTAAACATTTCTAACTCCAGAAGGCCATGTTCTTTGAGGCAGAAACAATAGTCTTTAACTTTTTTCAGACCACCAGAAGAATTCAATAGTAGGAGACAGGACATCAAGAAGCCTTATCATTCAAAGTACCATTAAGGAAAAAAACAAACCAAAACAAAACACATATTATTCTAAAATGGCCCTGGAAACAGATTATGATTTCTGCCCTGAAGGGCCTCTCTCATCTTCAGGAAGTTGAAAACTTCTAGAATCAACTAATGAGAACAATAAATGCTCATTTGATAGATTATGGTAGACTGAAACATTTTGTCCTACTCCATTCAATTTTAGAAAAGTTTATGAAAAAGAATTCTGGCCAGGAAAGCCAAGTTCAGGCACATATTCATGGTGTGTGAGTCACTTGAAATGGCTTTATGGTTCTGAGCTTCAGTTTCCTCATTTGAGGCTCCCCATGTTAAGTGGGGACAGTAAGACCCATCTCACTGGATGGCCGAGCACTCTGTAAGTCTATAGGCATAATATGGTGCAGTTAAAACAACCATTAGAATCGATATTATTGGTATTGCTTTGAAGCACTATTCTAGGCCCTTTGATAATAAGATGAATGAACCTGGCCCTTTGGGCCAGTTTTGTATTTGATGTAAGCTTGATAAATACCAAAGTGTCAATGGAGATCCTAGAGATCTTATTAATTGATATTGTTGTAATATCTCGGCCTAGAAAGGAAACCAGATGTGTTTCACAAGTGAAGACTGAGTGCTTCTGTTCCACTCAGCCATTATTCTATATCACTCAAGACATACCCAGAAGTATTAACTGTACTTAAAATGCACTTCAGCTTGCCAGTAGGCCTGGAGTGACCTGTCAGAGTTAATCACATGGAGTGGTTCTTATATCAGGTGGTATGAGCCTAGCTGTCCCACAGCAGTCTTGCTGAGTGACTGATCGTCTTCTCTGTCAATTTCACCTAGCCCAAAGACTATTAATAACCCATCAGAGACCACCGTGACCTATCTCAAAAACAGAGCTTATGGTGCTTAGAGAAAAGGTTCCTGACTTCATAGCAATCTGGATGTCATTCCTTCCAACTCCGATGGTTCACAGTAGACAAAAAAAAGTAACCATGAAAGAAGAGGGGAAAGAAGAGCCAATTACGGTGACACAGGGAGATGATCGCAGACCAACAATGCTGCCTTATACATGCACAGCCCTTCATAAAGGAAGGTTTTCATGTACATGGTTCCATGCCATCTCCATAGTGTCTCAGCAAGGAAAGCTTCCTCCTGTTTCACAGAAGAGGAGACTGAAGGTGATACAGGACGTGACTTATTCAAGGTCACAGAGGCCCATGAGGTGATGAAGCTTATGCCACTCAGAGTATCAGGGCCATAGTTAGGACCCTGGTGCAGTTTTCCCTATTCTTAGCCAGACAGAAGAAACAGCACACACAAGGTCATAAGTGATATTAGGACCACAACTTACAGAGTATGGGATGGCTGACTCCTGTTATGTCCTCTAAATGCTTGGATCGGCTCAACAAGAAGAAGCTTTGGAGTGATCTTCTCAATCCTCTTTGAGCAAGCTGGGGTCTCCAGAGGTTACTCTGAAAGAGGACAGAGACATAAAAGGAACTGAAAAATAATCTTATATTTGAAAAGAAAAAAAAAAGACAATGATAATATTCATGTGGATCATAAAGAGAAATAATGATTACCTTTGATTCCTAGAGAAAGTTAATTTAAAATGCCTCCGAATTCCACTGCACAGCCAAAAAAAAAAAAAAAAAATCTGCGGAGCTGAGACATGTCTTTAGTAGCAGAAACCAGAGTCACCATCGCTTGTGTCCTGAGAAGATGCTCATTCACAGTAATTGGAAGGAAGAAAGATTGTAGAGATTAACTGACCTTGGTTTAGGACATGCTGTTTTCTTTTCAAATGCAAATTAAACTGGGGGTCTAAAACACACACTCTGTCCTGAATGCCAGTCTCTGAGAAAATGCACTGAATATTTAGAAAAAAAAGATTACATTGATCATGTTTCTGTTTTTACCAAATTAGAAGCTATAACCATTTAACTCAAGCACTTAGGATTCATTTCCAAAGATAACTTTGAAGTTGATGTTCCCTTCAAATGAAAACTGGTCTCCATAATCCATACAAGGAAACAAACGGGCGTAAAACTTGGCTGGTTTCATCCACAGGGTAGCTCATCAGTCAAGTGTGGGTATAGCGCTGACCATCAGTTTTAAGGGTTATCAATAAAAACAGTGTTTTGAGACCTGTGACAACAGGGTCAAATACTGCCTTTTGTGACTTTAGAAATTTTATCTGGAAGACTACACCTCTGCTTGCTAAAGCTGTAGACTTGGTGCTTTCTTGTTTTTAATAACTCCTCTAAGCTGTCCTCAGTCGGGTCTGACTCTTTGAGACCCTATGGACTGTAGCCTGCCAGGCTCCTCTGTCCATGGGGATTCTTTAGGCAAGAATAAGAGTTGCTATGCCCTCCTCCAGGGATCTTCCCAGCCCAGAGATCAAACCCAGGTCTCCCGCACTGCAGGCAGATTCTTTATCATCTGAGCTACCAGGGAAGTCCAAGAATACTGGAGTGGGTAGCCTACCCTTTCTCCAGGGGATCTTCCCAACCCAGGAATTGAACTGGGGTCTGCTGCATTGCAGGTAGATTCTTTATCAGCTGATCTACAAGGGAAGCCCCACTTGGTAGGTATTTACTGTTGCCTGTAGCATCCTGGGTGAGGCCGGGAGCCTTTGGTATGTGATATATTACACTCCATTCATGCCACAGACATTTTCTGAGGCTTCGATGTTTGCAGGCACCATATTCGCAGCACAGAGATAAACGAGTTTCAGTCCCTGTCTCCACAGCTTCTGTCCTCCTCAGAACCCTCTGCCTCAGGACACAGTGATATGGCAGTCTCACAGAACTGAGACCCCACCCCATGACCCAGCGTGTTCTTTGTATCTCAGCTTGTTTGTGCTTCCTTGTTTCCTGCCTCCAGCCTTTTCTTTATGGCTGCCTAGAGGCCTTCATCTTTTAAGTGCAGCTCAAACAAACCCCCCTGGGTGATGCTCTCCACACTCCCTCCTGCCACTTCTCCTAAGAGCCCTGTCACCCTGAATTGAAATTGCTTACCTGCAAGTCCTCTATTAGATCTGAGGTCCCTGAGGGTACTGTCTGCTTCTCTCCCCCGTTCCTAGTCAGTTTAGGGCTGACTCAGGGGAGCGGTGCTTGACAAACACTTTTCTGACTGACCCAACTTAAAAACACTCTTCTGTTTCACAAATCCTGGCCAGATGGTGTGCTGCCAGGTTTCAATGTAAAAGTTGACATTGTTTTCGGGACTCGGGGGAATGACGTATGTGTTCCTTTGATGCCATGAACTAGTAGACATCCTAGCCATGTGGATTTTCATTCCATTCGTTAAGTCCAACCAAAGTTACAGAATGGGGAGGGCAGATATTAATTGGTTTTTGAGGATGCCGAGATCAAACCCTGATGAGAGAAATGGGGGTACTTCACATAGCATTTAGGCAGAAAGAAATATGCTGGCAAGATTTATAGCTGCATTTATTTCTAAGGTGGTTCTATGTCGAAGCCAGGGAACATATATTCCTTGCTAAGCTGTACTTATAGAGTGTTCTTAAATGGAATTTCAGTTGAAGGAGTCTTCAGTTAACTCAGGGTTACTGCCTTGAATGTCGAAAAGGAAGGGGGAGTCTCAACACATTACAAAAACTGAGAGTGTACACTTCTGAAAAGCTTAAAAATGTGAAACAACCCCATTGCAGAAATGATAAACAAGAAATTATAAAAAACATAAATAATGTACAATACCATATAATACATTAGTGAACTGTCCATAATATTATAACCAATGTACTTGCTCAGAACAATATACCTGGACAAAACAGGATTCAGTACTGTTAAGCAGACTGTAAAATCAGACTTGGGGTTGTCCATATTTGCAAGACTGAATTCAACTCAAAGTTTTCCAATCAGAAAAACCATCCTGTGGTATGAAAATATACCTCCTAACACAACCACCTGTTCCCTGATCTGGTGATGATGCCAGATTAGTGGACGATTTTTATTTATGTATAATCAGCTTTTGTTTGTTTTTTGCTTCATTGAAGTTTAAAATAAATATCACTAGATTGATAACACTGCAGAATTTCAAAATTAACACCACTCAGACAAGAGATGCAGGCAGTGCTGAGTCAGGTGATATCTGATCTACTGTATCTGTCAAAGGGGAGTGGGTTACAGGGAAACTGTTTTCAAATCAGGTTATTCTGTCTGAATTTGAACCTACTTCCTCTAAATTGCCCAAAAGCAGATGTTTGATTTGCTCAATATCATCTGCTTTTGTTGGGGCATGGTGACCTAAATTGAAGTTTTACTGAATTTCACTCTAGAATTGATAGGTTTTTCTTTACTGTTTTGTGGCCCTGAAAACAGGCACAGGGAGATGGATTTCAATGAACAGCATGCCATGCCTTCTTTCACTGTTTGCCCAAGCTGTCCAGTCTCATTGGAACTTGAACGTGGTCATATACTCCCCTCTTTGAATACCTGTAACTTAGATAAACTTCCATTCTCAATTATTTTTAAGTAACTGTGTAAGATGTTTATCATTAATTTATGAAGCCACTTCTACAATCTTTGAATCTTCTTTCTTTTTTATTTTTTAAATTATGAAACTATGATAACACATTTACAGAAGATTTGGAAAATACAGAACAAAGTTACATATAGTTCTACTATGTATCACAGTTATTTTTAAGTAGATGAATATTTTTAATTGGAGTTTTAGTATCAAGCTCTCAAAAATTAATAGAACTAAAAGACGGAAAAGTAGAAGGATATAGTAGACTTGAAAAGCACTGTTAACCAATTCAACCTAATTAAGGTTTATACATTTTTAAATTGGCAGAAAAGGTGAGCACCTAATCAAACTCTTTGAAACAAGAAAATCCTAGAAAAAATCTTATTTCTAAGCAGCAGATCCTAAAAGTACTTTTTAACTAGAAGGTTGTCTTAAAACATTTTCATCTTGCACCCTTTAAACCAAAAGGCATCAACTGAGAATGGAGCTAGGGAGAATTTTTAATGGATTGGGATTAAATCTATCATCTTTACCCAGGGAAACTTCCTTCTCATTTATGCTCAGGCAGTTTCATGTAAAAGGACTATTAAAATGATGAGCTGCAGTGTTTTGACAAGCACTTGTACTGCAAAACTTGAAATCTCACTGGGATACAGTTATAAATTCACTGGGACAAAAGAATGACCTATTTAAAAACTAGGACAGACCATGTTGATATGGAAAAAAGGAAGAGCTATGTGAACAATACATCTGAATTTAAAGACTGAGTTGCTGGCATCCATCTAAATCAACAGGAAATGTAATTACACTTTGAAAGTACTCTTGTCCTGTCTTACAGTTCTAAATGGGTTAAAAGGAAAAAAAATATTACTTGTACTCAGAATACCATTATAAAAACAAAGATGGAAAGAAACAGAGCAATGATCTGACAAAATGGTCCTTGTTACGAAAGAAGAAGACTAGCCCACATTATGACACAGCATTTCCCCCTCCTGTGTCTACTCTCTTACTTGGAATCTCTAGAGAGAAGTGCTTCTGTTGATTTTATAAGTATAGTAGGAGGTTTAGAGGAAAACAAAAGAGGGGGCCTTTTATTCAAAGCCTCTCCATGAGTTTAATGACACTATTCCATATTTTCTATTGTTTGTTTTCCTTCAGTATGAATTGCCCTGACCAGTTGGACAAGGATGCTTGCCAAAGCAAGTGTTACCTTTTCACGATTCTATCATATTGCTTAGGCTGAAACAGGGAGGTACTACTATTACTACTACTGCTATTTCATAGCATATATCCTTCAGTAAGGGCTCAAAGTGATATACTGGTTTGGGCAAAAAGTTTGTTCAAGTTTTTTCCATAAGATGTCAGAATGAACTTTTTGGCCAACCCAACATAATCATCAATGGTAAGTCAGTAACAACTCTCAGAGCAGACCATCCCATGCCTGTTCACACATCACACAGTTAACCGTTTGTTCTAAGGTATAAGTTTGAATACCCGAGGTATTTATTGGTATTTCTTGGGTTTGACTAATGTTGAAATTTATCTTTAGACTCTTTAGGTCTTTCACTGAACCTCTCCCTGCTTTCTCAGATAAGTGAAGGTGGTTCCTTGTTTCTCTTAGGCAGAATTATGAGTCCCATATCCTTTTTAATACATCATCAAGCCCAGCCAGCAAATCTTTTCTATTTCTTTGCTGCAAAAAAGGAACCGTGACCATTTTGGGTTTGAGATGGTAGAGTCATTCATTGATACTTCTTGGTATACATTAATAAAAAAGTAAACCAGGACAAATATTTTTCCTAAACTTGTAAAAACACCTTCCTTCTCATCCAAGTTTTTCATATTGCCTTCTCAAACCAGAGTATGAACAAATACATAAAAAATAAGCTCTCACCATTGAGACTTTTAAAGTAGAGTGACCAGCACCAATTCTGCCATTACTGAATCTGGTTCAGGAAAGACACATATGCACACACCCAATCACCTGTTCTCCAGAAAATAAACCAGGCACATGACCCACAGCAGCCATCTACACTAAACTTAGCAAACATCGTCTTTGAAAATGTATTTCTTCATATACATAGATTTTGAAGTAATCATGCACAGTTTTCATGGAAACATTTCTAATTCTCAGTGGAGACAAGGACACACAAATAAACAAATAGTAGATTGTTTCTTACCTTTTGGAAAGCAGGCAAAAGCTATACTGTTGGTGGTATAGTGTACCAAGTAACAGACTTTTGTACACTCTTTCTTACTGGTGGTATACAGTCTACAGGAAAAGTAAATGTAAATATATAGGTATGTATAAAATAAATGTGCACACAATATTCCTTTTTATTCTTTTTTCTTTCCTTTTGGAGAAGAGGCTGCGATAGAGACCACAGACATCATGCTCACTCTCTCAGTGGGTTCAGTAGCTTTTGGTAGACCAGTTGACCATAATTCAGGTACCTCTGAACATGGGAGTTTGGGTGCCTCATGGTTTAAAGCATCTGGGCTTTACTTGAACTGAAGCAGGTGAGGGAACCAGCTCCAAAATAATGTATCTACCTGCTCAGAAGGTTTTTTTCTTCCTGTTGATATCCTATTTTTTACTCAGCCTAGATCTTTCATGCTGACCTGCATGATTAGTCCAGAAGAATGAGACACGTAGCATAATGTAGAGAATGTCAGGGATCCAAACAAATGAACAAGCAAAACAAACAAAAGCCATCACTAATTGACACAGCACAGGAGCATGTTCCAGAATTTTCTTGGCACTGTTACTTGGGAAGATTGTGGTGCCCTCATCCATTTTCTAGCAGTTGAGGGATTTATTGAGCAGCACAAGTTTTTATTTATATATTTTCCTTAAGTATATGCAAAATGGTACTTTTCAACAAAGGACCAGAATACAAACTTATACTTAAGATCTTATTATTGATTTTCTGTTTTAGTGGTAAATGGCCATTCTTCTAAAATGTGCTTCATCACAATATGCTCATTGTCTTAAACTAGTCTTTTCAACAGTGTGTGTCCAGCTTCTCTCTCCAAGTCAGTTTATCAGTCATATTGCCCCATATCCAAAAAGGCGGTGTGCCCCAGCTGTCCACATTCCTGCCATCTCTAATTGCTAGCAAGGTACAGAGTAAACTATTTGTAACTAGTCCGGGTACTTGACTGGGCACTGACTGGCACTGACTGGCTGGGCACTGACTTAGAAAATGGATGGTTGTTTAGAACCAGGTAGCTTAGGGCTGCTTATTCTGTGCACTGCAATCCTTTACAAGGAAAGCATCTTATCAGAGGATAATTCACAGAGCATCTTCTGGTTCTGATCACTCCAGGTGAGGAAGGTAGCAGTTCCTACCCACTATCTCAATAAAGCCATGCTGCCTCAGTTAATAGTATTCATCAAACTGGAAAAAGGTCTTGGTGGCCATAGATAAGCCAAGAACCAAGTCCTCCAGTTGATCTGGCATCTTTAAGTTTGCCATGAACATACATCTGCCAAGTCAACAAGATAAAGTTGGGAGAAATGAACCTAATTCAGGATGCAGGTATGAGAACCAGAGGTTGAGGTGCCCTTCTTTTTAGAGGAGTGTGGAGAAGGCTTCATGGTGGCCAGATCTAAAGCTCCTCACATTAGGTCAGGCACTTGTGGTCCTCTAGCAGCAGAAATATGGCTTGTATAAATAAAAATACAGTAAGTGGCGGAGCTACACCCTTAGACCCCCTGCTGTTTTTCATCTGAGCTCAGAAACCAACCAGCATTGACCCAATTCTGGATATTCAATATGGCAGCAGTACAGAGATGCATGACAGTTTTTGACAAGATTTACTTTTTGTTGAATCCGTGCAGAAAGAACTTTTTCTTTCAAGCAATGACATTTGAACTGAAGAGGCAACCTAAGAGGAAAACCAAACTTCTTAGGGAAAAAAAATCAAGCAGTGCAGGGGCAGCTTTAATTTCTGCCCATATTGCACCAACAAATTCATTTTTATATGGATGTATACTTGCTGTATGGAGTTGGATGAACAGAAGTGAGCATGCGCCAGATGACAAACTGCAGTGATTAAAAATGAAAACACTGAAATACACTGAGACTAAGTGTTTAGGGAAACAAGAAGGTAGCTCATCCTATAGTTTCAACCCCCTCCCAGACACACTCCGTCAGAGAACAGGAGGCAGAACTCTCCCTTTGGAGAGAGAGTCCTTCCTCAGGCCCATGGTCTGTGATCTTACTTGTTTCTTTTTAACCAGAAAGTTTCATTTCAGCCAATAATTTATTTGTCTCTGTTACCAAAGTTCAGAAGTTTGACATGACTTGGGGCTACATTTTGTATTAAGTAGAATACAATAATAATATTCTCTTTCATTAAAACAGCCTTGTCTATTTTCATTCATTGAATTTTCACTACTGTTCTTTCTCTCTATATACTCATTTTTCTATTATTAGGGACTGGTTTTTCCGGATATAACGGCTATCTATGATGTCACCATTTTCCATCTTAGTGGCTCCTTGCTGCTGCTAAGTCACTTCAGTCGTGTCCGACTCTGTGCGACCCCATAGACGGAAGCCCACCAGGCTCCCCCATACCTGGGATTCTCCAGGCAAGAACACTGGAGTGGGTTGCCATTTCCTTCTCCAATGTGTGAAAGTGAAAAGTGAAAGTGAAGTCGCTCAGTCGTGTCTGACCCTTAGTGACCCCACGGACTGCAGCCTACCCGGCTTCTCCATCCATGGGATTTTCTAGGCAAGAGTGCTAGAGTGGCTTGCCATTTCCTTCTCCAGTGTGCTAGGGGTCATTTAAAATAACTATAGGTTTGCACCTTTGTCTTCCCTCACATATTTCATTCTGTTAAGCTGACTTTGTCCTGGTTCAGCATCATTGCTAAAACCTTGGGAGATATTTCCAGAATGGGCTCAAACTGAGTGTCCCAGAGTGAAATCCTTGCTTTTATGATCTCTGGCTCTGCTCTCCGATGCAGTCTTTGGAGTCATGGATGGCTATTTAAATTTATTTAAAATGAAGTAAAAATTTCAAGTGTATTTCATCAGTTAAGTAGCCATATTTCAAATTCTGAATCACCACATGTGACCAGTGGTTTCTCTAGTGGATGGCACAGATAGAGAACATTTCCATCATTGCAGAAAACTCTACTGGACAGATTTTGTGCATAAAAGGTCTTCTGACTTTTCTTAGGGACCTTTGAGAGCTGGGTCATCAGAAACCCCAATGTTTGGAGGTACATGAATCTCCTCCTATAATTCAGCAAATATCTGGGCACATTATTGATGGTTACTTTCAGGGAGTGTCCACACAAAACCGAAATAACTAAAATAATTTTAAAAACATCTTTTGGATTTACTGTGAGACAAAGGCTCTTTTGGATTTCATCTCTTTTTTAATTCCCCTCCTTGAACTATTTATCTTTGTTCTGTGTAGACACCAAAATATCAACAATGGCAAAACCCAACCAAACTTTTTCAAGGGAAAGGCATCAGATGAACCCCAAATAGAATGACTGTTGTGACTGACACAGGTAATTAAGACACTTGGATTTTTGAGTTGTCAGATGAGGCCTCTACCCAGGCAGCCTTCTTTGAGCTCCTGTCTTTGCAGACAACACAGCAAACAGCGATGCGTTTCACAGCACATTTCACCAAAGAGTCGGCCACCAGACATCATTATATTCTGTATATGCAAGCTGGATTACCAAACGGAGAAGCCCAAAGAGTAATTTCTGCATTAGGATTATGACATATCACTCATGTTGTGGGAAACAGAGCAGCAGAGAGCAGCAAGCAGGGGTTCGGGGATCAGAGCTGGGTTTCAGACCAAGCTGCCCAGCTATGTAGTGTAGGACTTTGGTGATAGTCTCTGATCTTCCTGAGCCTAGGATTCTTCAGTCAAAGAACAACAATGGTCACTGGCCTACAGAGTTATCAGGAAGAGTAAGAGAGATCTCCCACCCAGAGCATTCTATTTAATGCCTATCTCAAAGGATAGCAGATGTGTTTTTGTTATTATCAGGGTCATGTTAATATGAACATTTTAACAGCCAGTAGCATACTCCACACAGCTTCAACAAGGGTGGACCCTCATCATTAAAGGTTAGAAACAGTAGAAATGTTGTTTGAAAGCTAGTTATTGTTAAGTAGTGCAGTATTAGATTAATTATCCCAATTCAAAATTTCTAATTTGATCATTAATTTTCAATACATATAGACTTTTGATCATGTTTTGATCAGTATTGGGCATATGTTGTTAAATGTGTATGTCTGCACAAATATAAATGTAAAACTTCTATTAGAACATCTTCAGGGTAAGGGTTTTGTACAATGCAAATCCTGCAAGGGGTCCTAGAAGCAAATGCTATAGAAGTATAACCATGTAGTATATTTAACAATACAGAATACATATAAATAGATGCATAAATATGTTCACGGAAGTATTTTTATTGGCCAGTTGCATCTACCTTGTGGTGTTTGGTATGCCTTTAAACTTTTTACCTGTTCAGAAGTGGAAGAAAGTTAACATGTAATTGACATACATATCTCTAGATGCCTGAGACATGATGATGTGCTTGACATAGATAGTATTATCTCCATTTAATACACGAGAATGCTGAGCTTGAGGAAAACTCCGTGATTGTCAAAGCCACACAGCTGGTGAGTGGAGTAGCTTGGCTTTGAACTGAGGTCTGTCTCAACCCGGAGTCTTTTCCTATACCACAGTGACCGTCACAGTGATTCTCTCTCTACTCCCCTCTCTGGAACTGACCATTTGTTCTGCACAGATAAGAACAGAGCTTGTACCTTCATGGTTTCTCCCTCCTCTTGCCTGTCTCCAAATCTCTTCTATTGAACCATCTAAGTGAAGCCCATGATGTTGGTAATGGGCCTTTGTTTCCTTGTCTACAGACTCTCAAGCATTCACTGTATTTATTCAGCTAACTATTGAGAAATGGATTGGGCTGAGATCATGGATCTTTGTACGGCTGTTGTCAAAAGCTATCAGGGCCAAACTCAGTTGTATGCTGGTTTTTAAAAATCTCAGTTGTAGAGCGTCAAGGAGTACCTCAGAGTATTCAGAACAGGAATTGCTTTCTGCTTGGCAGTAAATCTTTGGGTACAACAAAATCAGGTCATAACTGGACAGTGAGTCTTGAATGGCTTAATGGCCAGCCCAAATCCTCCTCTGGTTAAAACAGGAAACATCATGAACACACCAGTCTGCTTCATTCTATACACACTAAGTTGGTTCAGTTGTGTCCGACTCTTTGCAGCCCTATGAAGTGTTGTCTTGGAAAACAAATCCTGGAAGTGGTATGTTTAATCTGCAATTCACTCTTACCACCACAGTACTAGTAAAGTTAGCAACTGGGAATTTTAAGCATTTAAATCTGGCTAAAATTGTCTTTCTTTTCTTTTCTTTTTTTAAACAAACTAGTGTCTGTATGTCCATCTTCTTTGCAGTCATTTGCAGGGATGTTTAAAGGCCATGCAGGATTTGCAGACAGGCCACAAAGTTATCAAATCTGGGGTTTCATCCTTAATCTCACCTCTGATACTTTATTTTTCATGGGCTAAAACTTTTCTGCAGTGATCTGGTAGATGCTTTCCCACATGGGGAGGCCATCAGCATGGTGGTGTCTGGGCCTGTGTACCTGGATGGGAGTTGGCCTGTTTCTATTAAATATCTGATGTGTTTTTGTTTCTAGAAGGCTTCCTTAGTAAAGAATCGTAAGTTTCTCCTAATTCATGCTCCAGTGGAAAGAAGTTATGCTTCCAAAGCTCTTAAATATTTCAACTTCATCTCTATTGCTGCAGTTCCATGGGGTGTCCGGGGTTCCCTAGCAGGAAGTTGATCCCCTAAGAGGAAAGGAACAAGGAAGGCAGCTCAACAGCTGTGTTGATGTCAGTTGGAGGGCTTGGGACCAAAGGATAAGAAGCCAGGGATGGGGGAGATTTCACACATCTGAAGCAGAGCCTCTGAAAGCTGCTTCCCGGGAGGGAGCAAAAAGAAAGTGGTGAGCACACTCTCGGGAGCAAACGGCAGCATTCGCCAAGGCAACCCAGCTCAAAAGACAAGAGCGCGCACGGCCTTTCTCCAAAGAAAGGCAAGCATACACCACATCTGCCAGAGCTTCCTGATGCAGGATGGGGAGACGGAAGGAAAGGAGAGGTACTTACTGTTTGGGTCTACGTTTTCACAAAGCTCTGTCTTGGCCTCACCGTTGGGTCTGTCACTGGGCTTGTGCGACAGCCGTGATGACATGGTGGCTGCCGTGACCACTGCCTTGAAACTTCGCTTCCGTTTCTGGACATTGAGTTCAGGGTGGAAAATGATGATGTACACTTTCGGCATGTATAGCATCCCCAGCGCCACTGATGCACTTAGGTTCATGGAGATTGTAAGCGTGGTGGTTTGTATGTAGAGCTAGGAGACACAACACACAAGACACTATTACAAATAAAACGACTGCAGAGGGAGGCCGAACCCCTCACATGATGCCAAGCATGACTCTGACAGGGAGCGGGAGCATAACCCTGGGGAGACAGCATGGCTCTGCACATTTCTTGGAGAATTTATACAAAAATATCATTGATTTAAAGTCATAGGGTAGCTCTGAGTGCAGGTCTATCCTGGAAAAGTCTGCTTCGTACAGGATCAGTGTCAACCTTGCATCAGATCTGAAGTACCTTTATTCAGAACGGCAACTGGATATGAAACCATGAAGGTCATATTTGCAATCTCCAGTAAGGGGTAGTTTTTTTCCTACCCCCCATACATTCATAAAACATTTAACATTACATGATCTCTTACTGCACAGATACCCTGGGACCTTATTTGAAGAAGTCATTATGTCAATATATATATCTTTCTGTATTTTTTTTTTTTTTGGAAAGGGTTCACCTTCATTATGCCTACAGAGTAGTAAGCTGAGTTTCCTTGGAAAGTAAGCCCTTCTTGCTTCATTCTGGTTTACAAAGCATCAGTGGGCAAGGGACCAAGACCCAGTGATGTTGGCTTATTTAGTTGCTAAGGGGCTACAAAACCTTGCCCCGACATGTGTTATGTGTAGTTCACATGGTACTCGTAGCTATCCTTATATCCTTTTGTTTCTTGAGAAATCAGTAGAGCCACCCGTTCACTCATTCTTCACTGTGTTAAATCATTATCTTGCCTAAAGTGGAAAAGATGAGGGTTGAAGTGGGTGGGGAACAGTAAGATCAGTAAGGGGAAAGCTACAGACAGCTTGACTTGGTCCGTTTGCGTTTATGAAGTGCCTTGTCATGATTCATAGCCCACCATTCACTTAGATATGTCTGTGGTTTTCATGACTTCTAAAGCCTAGACTCACTGTGAGGTGATGGGTGTGTTCCTTAACTTGATTGTGGAAATCATGTCACAATATCTACATATGTGTATTACATCATCATGCTGTACCTCTTAAAAAATGTTATATAACCTAAATATATGAAATTTGTCTTAATCAGTGATAACCTCAATAATGCTGAAAATAAATGAATAATATATAAACAGGTAAAAAATAGGTAGATAAATAAATACGTCCATTTCAAGTACATTTAAAAAGAAAAGTTCAAGTGGCCAGTTCCTATAGCCTTTTACATCAGTGGAAAACCTAGCCTCTTGACAATGCATTTGATAATGGTTTTCCACAATTGTGTCATCCTATGTGTCTGAGGATAAAATTCCCATCTTTAATGGGTTTTACAAGGGCCCATGTGGTCTTTCCCCTTATCTGGTTTCTCAGACTAATTGTCCACCACTCTCCTTACCTCTCTCCCTAGGATTTCATCCACATGGCCTTCCTTCAGTTCTTGAAGATGCTATGCTTATTCAACCACAGACTTTTCTACATGCATGTGTGTGACTTTTATTTATTATTGTTTCCTTCTGTGTGGAATGTTCCTCTACATTTTAGAGCATCCATTCCAGCCTGCCTCCCCCATGACCTTAACTCTCAGCCAGCTTCTTTAACAACATTTGTTGTTTAGTCACTATTTCCAACTCTTTGTGACCCCATGGACTGCAGCACACCAGGTTTCCCTGTCCTTCACTATCTCTTGGGGTATACGCAAGTTCATGTCCATTGAGTTGGTGATGCTATCTAACTATCTTGTCCTCTGCTGCCCTCTTCTACACACAGGCCCTCAAAACACTGTTGTTTTTAGGTCACTGCTGTCTGTCTGTAATCCTCCACCCACTAACCTGATCGTCTGAACGCCCATCTCCCGGACTGAGCCACAGGTTCAGTGAAGGCAGTGATGTTGTGTAGTGGTGTATCTGCAGTGCTGACAAACAGTAGGCCCTTAAGAAACACACAGTGGATGAGCTCATGTGTTTGTATAAGGGACACCTTTTTCCTCCTGATGACTCAGTGGTCAGACAGCCTTTCTCTAAATATACAGGGATTGCCATCAGATCTATTAGCTGCCTGGCCATTTCTGACCTTAGTTCTTCACTCTGGGTCTCTGGAGAAGAAATTAAAAGAGACTTTGCTTTTCATCTGGAAGGGATACTGTTTTCCAGCAAACATTAATTTGAATGTGCATGTTTCTGAATGCTTTATAGGAGCTGGCAGCCGCTAACTAACTGTATAATACATGATAAATGTAAAATAATAAAGACAAAACAATATTGAATTAATGATCCTTTTGGTTTTGAACTAGACCATATTTTTAAAGCTCATCTTTTCCTATTAGAATACCTTTAGACTTTCATCTCCATTCTACCCTGCTGCCCACCCTGTCCAAGACAGTCTTACCCTGAAACATAGGTTTATGAACTTAGGCACTGTCACTTCGTCCCCATGCTCACTGCTGTCATCCTACTAATGAGGACTCTGCAAACCATGGATTAGCCAGTCCAAGAAAGAAAGGGATCTAAACTGACCCGTGGGATCTGAAGTTTTCCTTCTTTTTCTCCACTCAAAAGCAAATTTGGCAGTTGAAGGGAGCATCTGTAGTTTGCTGAGTTTATGATTTATGTACATATCTTGTATACTTTATACATATGTAAATGTTTGTGCCGGTATGTGTGTACACACATGCTTTTTCTCAAGAAAGACTGCTTAGCCATTTAGAACTCTAGTAGCAATGTTGCTTATTTTATGGAGTCTGTAATTTTGCTCTTTTCAAGCTAGAATCTATCAGGACTTTGATACTTGCTTTGACTTTTTGTAATTTCGGGGGACATTTCAGGAATCTGTGAAAACTGACAGGAACATCATTGACCAAATTTCTGTGTCCCTAAATCCTTTAAGTTGCATAGTGGTTAGGAATGAAGACTCCAGAGCTAATCTGAGTTCAATTCCCGTTTACTCGCGTGGTGGCCTGGGACAGATTACTTTGCCTCTGTCTGCCTCAGCTTCCACATCTGTAAACAGGGATGATAACATGAGCCTCTCCCACCTCATGATGTTGTTGTGGTGATTAAATGAGTATTTGTAATGTAGGATAGGACCTAGCATGTAGTAAGTATTATGAAAGGATTTTTAAATAAGTTACATAGGTAGAAAGACAGGAAGATCTTGGTCTGTAGAGAACCCAGAGGTACTTGTTCGTGGGGATACAACCCAGCTCAGCCCCAGGAAGGGAATTCAGTGGCTCTCTTCTTGGCCTTTGGTGGGATGCTTGCTTTTTGACTCTGAGTTTTCACCCTTGTAGCCCTTTTAGTACAATTTTTTTTAGCAGATTACAACATTTCATTTTAATTTATTTTTAATTAGAGGATAATTGCTGTACAATATGTTGTGTTGGCTTCTGCCATACAACTATGTGAATCAGTCATAAGTACATATATGTCCCCTCTCTCTTGAACATCCCCCACCCCTCACTCCCCACTTGAGTGAGGTGGATGAATCTAGAGTCTCTTATACAGAGCGAAGTTAGTCAGAAAAAGAAAAACAAATAGCATATATTAACACATATTTATGGAATCTAGAAAGATGGTACTGATGAGCCTATTTGCAGGGCAGGAACAGAGATGCAAACATGGAGAACAGACTTGTGGGGAAGGAGAGGCTGGAATGAATTGAAAGATCAGCAGTGAAACATAAACATTACCATATGTAAAACAGGTAGCTAGTGGGAAGTTGCTGAATGACGCAGGGAGCTCAGCGTGGTAATCTGCGGCAGACTACAACCTATTTATTTTCTAATCTCAAGGCTATTCTTGCTTTATCCAATGCTTACTGTCAAATGAGCAATGCGGATTGTAGAATTACCCTGTTTGATTTTGGATATTTTATACCATTTTGCTTTATCGTCCTTATAATTTCTTGAGAGATGTAAAGGTGTTAGTAGTTGATTTTGGTCTCTCTTACCAGCACATAGGGGTTCTGGCACACACAGCTTTACTGGGGTCAGCACCACCACCACCCCTCCCCCATCCCAGACTGTCCTTGTCCCATCTGGCTGTCTGAGGCTTATCACCTCACCATGGTCCATCCTTGATGGCCTGAGCTCATGCGAAGGATGCTCCCTGCCTTGCAGTGTTCGGATACTTAAGCCTGAATTTTATCATCAACTTCAATGCATTTCCAGAATCCAGTTTCTTTTCCTTGCTTGAATGTGGCTTTCCTCCCAACCACATGTAACCCAGCTTGTACAACTAAGGAAAATGTAGGCAAAGGGTTCCAAGTCAGGTGGTGGTTTGCACATTACTCTACCAAGTAGTTTTCTTCAAGTCTGATAAGCAGAACCGCTGGCTCTCAGTTTCCTCATTTGCAAACTGAAGAGAACAATAGTTTAGGGTTCAAATGCTGACTCTGATGACCTAATTCATTTAATATATGGAAGGTGCTTAGTACAATGCCTAGGAAACAGGTATATGTGAAATGTGAGCTGCTAATGTTTATATTCTGCCAAATATTTGGGATATTGGTGTGTAGACCTTAAGATAAGTCTTCCTTAGTATTTGCTGTCATATATTTTAAACTTTTAATGTATGTCTTAGTAATTAACTAGAATGTAGGGTCTAAAAAGCCAGGCCTATTCATGTCCCATCTGATTGACATGTGCCAGCAAGTATTCCATTAGAGACACAGCTTTGTGCTGAATTCAGGGCCAGGCAATGCCCAGCTAAATCTGCCCTGTGCATTTTCTCATCTTGGTCTAAAAGTTCACTGTAAGATAAATGTGACTGCAAAGCACCATGAGATGTCATTGTTGCTTTATAAATAGATGTAGCGCTGAGGGTTATTGGAGTTCTCCAAGTATTGACTGCTAAAATACTAAGACAGTCAAAAAGCCTAGATTGCTCCTGAACAAACTTTGGAAGTTGCCAACTCTTCCGTCAAAGTTTCAGAGTCAGTTTAATTGAAGACAGTTTTGCGAGATTCCAGGGCAAGTTGTTAATGACCACATGCTATAAGTTCACTGGTCGCTGTATTTTCCAGATAGGCTACATGACAGAGACTTTTCTTTTCCAGTGTTGCTGCATCACCACCTACCACTGGCATTTTCAGTGAGATTAGTCACTCTCAGTGTCCATGAGGGACTGATTCCAAGACCCCCTGAGGATACGAAGATCTGAGGATGCCCAGGTCCCTTGTATAAAATGATGCAGTGTTTACATATACGTACCCTCATATACTGTAAATCATCTCTAGCTTAATTATAATACCTGATGCAATGTAAATGCCATGTGCCAAGCCACACCTGCTGCTCAGTCACGTCTGACTCTTTGCAAGCCCACAGATTGTAGCCCACCAGGCTCCTCTGTCCATGGGGTTTTCCAGGCAAGAATACTGGAGTGGGTTGCCATTTTCTTCTCCAGGGATCTTCCTGACCCAGAGAAAGAACCTGTGTCTCTTGCATCTCCTACATTGACAGGCGGATTCTTTACAGTGTGCCACCTGGGAAGCCCAAATGCCATGTAAATAGTGATAAATATCATGTAAATGCTATGTAAATAGTTGTCAACATGCTGAAAATTCATTGCTTTTTTGGAGCTTTCTGGAAATTTTTTTTCCCAAATATTTCTCATGTGCAGTTTGCTGAATCCATGGATGTGAAACCCACAGATACAGAGGTGTCCTCAGTGGTGGGCAGCAGTAGGCCACTGCCAAGCAGCCACACAGACCACTGTGACAGTGACAGAGCACTCTTTCTGCAGTCAGGGAGCCACATTCTAGAAGGAACACAGCCTAGAATCAAATAGGTAAGGTGTCGACACTGCTCATCAGTCCTTTTTCTCACAGTGTATACTTGGCCCTGCCTGCTTCCCCCTGGGCATGTCCTTTGCTCACGCATTTCACCTCTGATACCCTGTTTTGCATTTGATGTTCAGTCCAAAGTCTCCTTGTACTTAAAGCGTCCCTATACCCCGATTTCCCCCATAAATCTAGTACTTTCATTGTGCAACTTTGCATAGCATGGTGACTTCTAAGAATGCATATGTCACATTATAGCAGAGCTGATTGGATAATAAATGCACTGCCTGTACGTAACTAAATTCTGGTTGCACAATAAGTTCTACAGTTGAAGCAAGGATTGGATATTAGAAATAGCCTTGGCATTCATGGAGGATTGTTCTAAGGAAAGCGATTATCTGTAATCTGTTAGTTATCATCATCATCATCGCCGTCATCGTTGTTCTGCTGTTATGTGTGGGTCTCTAGCTCTTTAGAGTTGAGGCCACAATGCTAGCTGTCTTGTAAGGTTGTTGGGATCGAATTGGTGGGCCACTGTGAGATACACAGGAGGGTGCCTAGCATGTGCCTAGATACACACCGCGGCTGTCAGTGTCCGTGATTGATTTATTAGCTGTAACATAAAATGGCTTGTTTTCCATGTTGTTCTCTTTCATATCATTTTGGTATTAATATACTTTGAAATCTTTCTTATGGAATCCACTGAATGACAAACCTATTTTAGGGAAAAACATCTCATTAAGTTTGCTTCTATTTTGTTTGAAAGTCTGTTCAAACCCCTAGCCTGTCATTGACTATTATGAGAAACAACCAATTAAGTGCATTCCCAGGTGACCACTGAAAATTGGGACAAGGAGGCTTTCATAGAGTCTTTGGTAGGATGGGGGAAGTTTCATAGTTCTCATGACATCCCAAAGTCTGTATAACAAAATTGAAAACTGTGTCTGATGTAGGCAGAGTAGAGATAAAGCGTACATTATTATCTGACAGATGTCTGGAACACCCATGTGTCTGAATTGAAATGCAAGTTCTTAGCAGTTAAGACCAGTGTTTTTGATCCTTGCCACCTGGACCCCTTGGTTCCTAATTACAGTCACCATATTTGTGAGAAATAATAATGACACATGGCTGGAGATGAGACAGGGTGTTTTCAGTAAGACTTCCACAGTTGTCCAGAGGGTAAATATGCTGAAGGCTTTTGCACAGTAATGAAATAATGCATGATGATAAAAGGATTCAGTATAATGATAAGGAAAAATACTGTATTTATGGGGAAAAGATACTCGCATCTTCTGGAGGGATGGTGTAAAGGGAAAACAAGATCTTTCTTGTTAGAAGTGATTTCAAACTCAGCCTTGGTTTGTTGGTTGGTGACTGTGGGCAAACTACTTCACCTCTGACAAGTCAGTCAAAATTCAAATCCAAGAAATTTGTTACCAGAGTGCCTGATATAAAAACTCTCATTCTACCACTCCCATAGAGACCTTCTGACCATTTGGAGTATTAAAAGATAGTATACTGCCTGGTGGCATGCACAAAAAATGAAAGAGTCTTTATTAGAGTACATGGCCCCATCTTTGGCAGATAATTTTCATGCTGTTCTGTTCAAACCTGTTATCTTTGAATAGGCAATTTGTAAAGAATTGACAGACAATATCTATAAAAGAATATAGACACACATTCCAAATATTTTGGGACACACTCTGCGGACAGGTGTATGGCGTGAAATTATACATAACGGAAGCGACTGGATGATTATTGGACAAGACCTCGTTTGACTGTTTTGTTTTTCTCATTTAGTATCTCCAGGCAGACATGATGTTAAGTCGACACATGATCACATTATTTCTTTGGAGGGGCATAAGGACACACACTCCAGGTGAATGCAAATCAGTTTCTGGAGCATGAAATAAGTGATTATATCATGCTTGAAATCACCTACATCTCAGTTCTTTGCTCTCCTGATCAAAAGCCTGATGCTTTTGTCTATTCCTGTGTCACGTCATCAGAGAGATGCTGTTATTCAGTTGACCACATCCTTGGGAAGTTCGGGGTTTCACTCCTCATGTCATCCTAATGAGCTGTAGGCTGTCCTCATAGCTAATTCTTCCAGGCAGTCACTTCTGATTTTGCTGGGCACCCATGAGCATAGCCTGCACACACTGATACACAGGATTTTTTCCCCCCTCACCAACCCTGCAATCCCTCAATTTTGATTTTAAGCTTTTTTCCTCCTCCAGCTACAAGGCAGGAGTTTCACTCTTTTATATAGCCAACACTGGCACCGTCTGTTTTGTTATATTATCCAGAATGTTATTTACCATTCCTGCCGGTTCAAGTGCCCCACAAATGTTAGGTCCCTGCCTTGTTGTGATTTAACATACAAAGGCGAACCCCTTTACCCTCCCCCACCCCGCTGTCAGCCTGCAGAGACACATTTCTACCAGATTTCCTGGCTCCCCAGGAATCCTTGGCCGTATTCTTCAAGACTGAACCTAGCAGTATTTTGTAGGAGGCAGTGTCAGATCCTGTCTTATAATATGAAAATACTGACATGTACCTCACAGGGGAACACATTGGGTAACATATGATGATGTTCTGTATCTCTCTGCAAGTAAACCAGGGCATTAAAAGGAAACATCTGAACTTAACGTATTCCATTTCTAAAGCTGTCATTTGAAATATTCCACTTATAGAAGTGCAAAGCTGTCTCATCTTGCCAACTTTTAAAGTCATCTTTCGGGTTCTTGTGAACATAAAAAAGACAGGAATCCAGTGAAAATACTGATGCTGAATTAATGGCTGAGAGAGAGAGACAGTTTTGGCATCTCTTGGGAATAGTTCACGTGTTTTAAGTTGGGCTTGTGAAGTGTTCACTGAGACTGGACTGGAGTGTCACTGACAAGAAGACAGTGTCAGATCCTTATAAAAAGAGGGGTCTTCTCTCAGTTTTCAGAGACACTGGCAATGACTTTCTGATGAACTCTGGCGGGTTTTGATCGGCATCCAGCAGCTGTCTTTCCTCCTCCTAGTTCTGCCTGTTAGTTTTGTCTGTCTTCCTCTGCCCCCTCTGGACTGTACCTTCCCCATCCTCCTGCCGACCTGTGGCAGCCCCCTTCTTCCCTTCAGGTCCTTCCTTCCCCGTGCATTACCTCATACTTCTCTGTGTATCGTTTTTGCTTCCCTGCTTTTCCACTGTCCCTGGTGCAGCACTGTGGGTGTGGACAGGAACAGGCTCCTCAGCTTCTCTCCTGACTCAGTGGGCCCCACTCGGCCAACGCTGGCCATGGCTGATGGGCAGAGCGGCTAACAGCTAGACCTCAGGGCCAGAATTGCCCACCCAGGGGTAACTTGTGCTCTGAACTCCTCAGCGAGGACCTCAGCTGAGGTTTAGTTTAAGTCCAACAAGAGAAAATAACTACAATCCGGCTGCTCAGAAAATTGTAGATAAAAAGTTGCTCAGCCTGTGCCCTTTACTGGGATGCTGAGGGCTCTGAGATGGGGGCAGAGAAATAACACTCATCCTGCAGGAAGAAACGGAACAAGAGGGAGTGAGGAAGGCTGAAGAGGAGTGGCCGACTGGTTCATCCTTTGATCTTACTGTCACCAGATCCATTCTTGTTATTTCTGAGCTCCTGGATCATGGATCTCAAAAGTACAGTTTCTTACACACTCACTCCCGAGGACCTAGAGTCTTGCCTCCATCTCTACTTCCTGAATCTGCCCTCTAAACCTGCCCACACTTCTAAGCAGACCTAAGAGGGATTTTTGCAGGTCTCATTCCTCTTTAAAACTCAATGCTGAGGCCTATAGTGTTGGGGCCTCCAGCTGTCTTACTGCATTAACTCAACCTCCCGTGACACTTTGGATGAAGAGATAGTCCTTCACCTGGCCCCAGGAGCTCTGCAGGGTTCTCCTTACACCTTCTCTCACCTCATCTAAGTGCTTCAGATATGCAGTGCACTGTCCATCCTCAAGACTTTTTCACATGCTGTTCCCTCTGCTTCACATGCTGTTCCCTCTCATCTTTTCCTGCCTCCCTCCTATCCACCTTTCAGGTCTCAGACTCACGTCCTCGAGGAGGGCTCCTCTGACCCTCACATGGAAACTATGCCCTTCCTCTTTTGCCTGCACACAGAACATACTATCGCCCTTCACATCAATCACAAATTAGGATTATTCACTTGAGTGTCTATTTAATAAATAAGTATCCCCTCAATAGACTATCCTCATGATAGCACAGACCGTATATTTTGACCTACTTTACGGAGCTCCTGGAACATAAAAATACTCAGTTCATAGCAGCTGGACAGATGAGTGAATGCAACCCAGGACATATATACTATGCAGCCAAGAGCAATGAAACATGACAAGTGCACTCGCACTGGAGTCAAAAGTTCTGGGTCTGGAGGTAGGATCTGCCACTTCCTAACTACTTTGGGTTCTCAATTAGCTCCCTTAGCATTTCCAAGCGTGGATCGTGATGCACCATGGTGTCACGATGGGCCCACTTCCCAGAGCTGTGGCAGAGGAGATGACTTCTAAGTGGTCCTGCCTCTTAAACCCTGAACCCGTGGGCTAAGTGCCACCCTGGTAGAGTTTATGTGCACTGGATGGTGTGACCACATCCACGGGCTGTTTGGTTCCAAACAGCTGCATCTCTTCCCATCTTTCCAGATCATTTTTCCTCCAGCAGTTGCACTGGCTTTCTGTCTTCCCCAGTCCTGTGACTAGAGGCACTCCTCTGATCCAGTCAAAGCATTCAACGCAAATAAACAGAAGATATAAAGCACAGAGATAAATTGTCCCCTATGCTAGGAACAGAACCAGAATACTCTGTGCATGTCAGGGAGGGAGAGAGTATTCAGAAGTGAGCAATTCAAAGCAAGGACCATGTTTTAACTTATCTTGACATCCTCATGCCTGGTACAGGGAACAAGTTGCATATATGGTTGATGAATAAGATGGTCTTCACTCATTTGACAAACCCAAGCCTAAATGAAAACCACTCACTCATCTCCATGTCACAGTTCAGCATATACCCCCAGCCACACTGGCCTCTTTCATTTCCCTGAATCTGCCCTGCTCTCTCCTGCCAGAGTGTGTGAGTGTCCATTGCTCAGCCATGTCCGACTCTGCCACCCCATGGACTGGAGCCCACCAGGCTCCTCTATCCATGGAATTTCCCAGGCAAAAATACTAGAGTGGGTTGCCATTTCCTTCTCTAGAGCATCGTCCTGACCCAGGAATTGAACCCAGGTCTCCCCCACTGAAGGAGGATTCTTCACCACTGAGTCAACAGGGAGGCCCATCTCCTGCCACAGGGCCTTTGCATGTATGGATCCCTTTCCCTGCAGTGTTTCCCACACCACCTCCCTCATCTGTTCATTCTTCAGCTCACCACTCCAGCATCACTTCCTCATCCAACACTCTTCTAGCCAAGACTAGGTCTTTCCATCCTGTTACAAGCTCCCAAAGCAATCTCAGTAATTCACATTTAAACACGTGTGTGTGTGTGTGTGTGTGTGTGTGTGTGTGTGTGATTAGCATCTATTTCTGCCACCAGGAAGCATCTGCTTAGCTTACTGTAGTATCCCCAGTACCTAGCACTGTGGGCGGCAAATTCAAGGGGCCTCATTGATACTGATAAGGAAGGAAATATGGGGGACACAAAGATAAGAGGTTATATTTGTGGTCTTTGGCTTTGTCTCTGGGTTATCCCAAGGAACAGACTCAGAAGGGTACCTGACAGAAAGAAGTAAAGGTGCAATGTTCTGTGCATTCCCTGTGAAAGGGGTTCTTCTCACTTGCCCAAGGGGAAGGATGGACGGCGTTGTCCTGGGGCGCTGGTACTTAGCCTCTTTACCCCCATCATGTGTTCAATGGACAAGGAAGCATAACTATCAAGAGTGACCCTTTTAGGGCCTGAAGCAACACCAAACAAGCCAAATCAACAACCTTGCCCTTCTGGAAGGATAGGAGCTTTTCTTTCAAAAAGCATAGGCTAATGCTTAGGTCAGCACCCAATTGTCTCCTCACAATAGAAAAATGAAATGGTTGCCATGACAACCCAATGACGTGTTCAGGCATTGAGTTTTGCTTTTTTTTTTTTGACCAAAAAATGCTGACTTTGACTTAACTACTAATATGTATGCATTTTGTTTGTTCAATTCAGATCCCTCATGTAGTTTTTCTGAATCATCAATAAGTATCACTTAAAAAAAATCACCTTTAGAAAGTGGAATGGTTCAGATTAGGCTAATAGTGATCAGGGGGGCTGAAGGGGACAGATGAGAGCTACGCTGAGAAGAAAAATTAAAGGACATTTGGATGGACTGGATTGGGAAGAAAGAAAAGTAAGGGAAAAACCAAGGAATCACTTTCTTAATATTCTACCTCCTCTTATGCAAACCCCAAGATAGTACCATCCTAAGTCACGCCAACACTATACAAACCCAGGGCAGCTTTGAGCTCTCTTAAAAAAATAAATGTGTTCTCCCTTTTCCAAGCAAGGGTGACCTGGCTAAAATATTTGCAAAGGCTTTCAATTGATATCAGTAAAGTTCAAGCCTGCCACTCTTCTGGAGTGCAAGGCCCCAGAAATTTATGCCAGCTTCATCTCCTCCAACCTTCATGAGCTCATATCCTAATCTAATCCCAGTCACCCAAAGCTAATCCTTCACCATCATTTACATCTATGGTTAAGATTTTCTTTCCAAGCTTCTACCCTGCATTTATTCCTACTTGGGATTCTCAATCTTCCCTTCTTAAGAAAATAAGTCTACTTTCTCTAGAAAGTACTTAAGAGATCCACAAAATGGTTAAATGACAAGCATGCAAGTAGATTGTCTCTCAACAGAAAATGCCCAGGCTCATGTATAGAGCCATTATAACTTATGAAAAAAAAAAAAAAAAAGAGGTCTGTTGTTTCATCTGGCTCCTGAAACCATGTCAAACTTTGATTTAAACAAGGAAAATGCATGAATGAGTCTTAGAAAAGAATTTTAACATCAAATTTTCTATTCCATCTTGACTTATGAAATCACCATACATTATTTGTGGGAGAAAGATAAAGCATGCAAAGTCTTCATGGCGTGGGATTACTATCTACACCGAGTCCAGGCCCACAGAGCAGAGTGCCCTGAAGAAGTTTCTGTAAAGGTTATTCTCAGTTATGTGCAGGTACATATTTATCATCTTCAATACAAGGCTTATCATCTTCATCAACTTCATAGGACTGCTGCGACAATCAAATCAGCATCTCAAACCATGTTGAAAATGGAGATTTTCTTGCAAAACCTGGCTTTGTACATATACTCTTTTTTAAATTTACTGAAGTGTCATTGATTTACAGTGTTGTACAAATTTCTGCTCTACAACAAAATGGTTCTTTATGTTCTTTTCCATTATGCTTCATTGCAGGATACGGAATGTAGTTCCCTGTGCTCAACGGTAGGACCTTGCTGTTCATCCATTCTATTTGGCGCAGTTTACATCTGCTGATCCCAAACTCCCGATCCACCCTTCCCCATTCGTCCTCTCCCTTGGCAACCACAAGTCTGCTCTGTCTGTGGGTCTGTCTCTGTTTTGCAGATAAGCTCATTTCTGCTGTATTTCAGATTCCACATGTAAGTGACACCGAACGGTATTTGTCTTTTCCTGGCTTACTTCACTTAGGATGGTAATCTCTAGGTTCATCCATGCTGCTGTAAATGGCATATTTCACTCTCTTTTATAACTGAGTAGTATTCCCTTGTTGTGTATGTATGTAGGTAGTTATGACTATGTACATAGATAGTACTGATATTCTTTATCTCAGGACTGTGACTTCCATCTACTTGGTTGCACAAATTGGAACTGTTCAGGGTCATTCTTAAAAACCTGCTGTTCCTTCACATTTTCCCTTTATGTGTAGTGTATTACTCTGTTAGCTAGTATTATCTGTAAAATACTTATGGAATCTATTCTCTTCCCACTGCCCCAACCCTTGTCTTAAATATGGTTAACCAGTTAACACACTTAAGCACAGAGAACAGAGGGTACTGTTTGTAAGTTCTCAGGCGGTAGACGTTCATGGTTGATGAAGATGATAGTGATGGTGAAGATAATGATGCACTTGGACACTGTTCCTAGGGTGCTATTGGAACATCCCAATTGGTTTCATTTCTTCCATTTCTTGCCTCCCTCTAAGCAGTACTCTTCAGAGTAACCAAGATGATCTCTATAAAAACTGAAAATCAGACAATCTGGTCCCCTCTAAACTGTCTTTCAAAAATTTCCCATTGCCCTATAGTCTCTGGACCAGCTGCAGTTCTAGCCTCTTGGTTAGTCTCTTGACTAAGATTTATCTGTGCTGGCTTCTTGGGTGCTTCAAGCTTATTTCCAACAAAGGAACTTAGCATACACCATACATACAAGTCTGTCTGCCCACAATGGTATTTTGCCTGAGTTCTTCATCCAAATGACTTCTATCCCATCTTTGAGGCTAACTTCATGTATTTTCTTGAACAGACTTTCTACAGCCACACCACTGCTCCACCAACTTGAATTTTCTGCTTCCATGATTCTCTCACATAGCAGCCTGTTTTTATTATTATTATTATTATTCACAGGGCATGTTACAATCAGTGATCGTCAACATAATCATGGATTCATTTATCTCAACAGTTTCTCTCCTACAGGAATTTAAGGTTATGATGGCAGGAACAGACCTGTGACAAATGACCCCAAAAATATTTTTTAACTAATAAGGGTAACAGTCCGGAAAGTAATTTTAAAGTTAGGTACAAATAGAAGCATCCCAATGAGCAAAACTCTCTTTCTGAGCCATAAATACATTTTGAGTAGAAGTTGGTTCTTAGAGTGAGTACATTCAGAGAACGTTAAGTTGAAATCCTGAGTTAGCAGAGTGCTCACATGACATGTGCAGGGTCACAGTAATCAGGAACAAAGCTAAGATGTAAGTTGAATTCTTTTGATTCTACAGCTTATTTTACTACACTGATTTTCACATTCAACTCAAAAGCCTATCTAATAAAAGAGTAAATCACAGAACTGTTTAATTTTTCATTCTCCAAGGCTTTAATTGCCAATGCTTAGAAAAACAAACAGCTCTAAGTATTTCTAAAGGGAACTGACAGAAAATTCCCTTTCTTGACCACAGATTGCATATTTGTGTAAGTATGTTTTCTATTTAAGTCTATATTCCCTACTAAGAATAATGAGCAAACACCCTCTGCACATGATTGAAACTGTGTCCAATTTCCTTGCCAAATCCAGCTGCTTATCAAGAGGATTCAGTGTTGCTATCTTTCCCCAAAGGTATACAGACTTACACCAAGGCAGATGCCTCAATAATAAAAGTGTGCTTGAGCAGGCAGAAGAAAAAAGGACAAAAATAAGTAATACATAAATGGAATATAGATATTGTCTGAAGCGTGAACAGGGTGCAGTGTCTAATGGTTCTGTCAAAGTGTTTATGAGATGATGACTGACTGGAGAAAGTCATGGGTAGACCAAAGACATAGGTGTAGGGGAGGAGAGGGGGATCAAGCCTCATTGGGAAGGTACATTGAAATGCTGTGATTTGCCAGTGAACACTGACTACCCCAGTGTCCTTTTCTTTGTGTGCTGAGACAGTATTCTGTCTCCCTCCATCCACCTTCTAGCCGTTTAGCTTATACAGAACATGGGATAAAGGACACTTGGCAATTCCTCTCCAGGAAGAGACTCTTTGTGCATAATGCCCATAAAGAGACAGGCTGAAAGGAGATCCATCCCTGCAGTGGGGAAGGTCTAATCCTTTTATGGATGTTTAGAACAGATGTGAAATGCGGACTGCACAGACTAGAGGATGAGGCCCAGAACTAGCACCCTGTGGAAGGTGTTCCAAGGATACAAGGAAGAGGACCAAAGGGGGTTCACTCTCCAGTGACCATGAGAGAGAGAGAGCCTTGGGGGTGGCTTCCTATGCAAACACCTCTGCCCGTCAAGGAGCTGGGGGAATCAGTTGGCCAGGGGAGAGGAGACTCTGTTCAGACTTGGAAAATAGCTGTAACCATAAGGAACTGAGCAGTTATACATCTTCCTGGACTCTGGGAGGCTTGGCTTATAGGGTGTTACAGGGTAGACTATTCCACTTGTTCCTCCACTAGAAAGCTTCACTGTGGAGCTAATTCCCACCAGCGATGTCTCAGGACAAGCTTCCCTTGTGGTCAGAAAAGTGATGCTGTTTGTGTCACTGTAAGGACTAAGAAATACATTAAGGGTGTAGAGATGAGGTCACTGGACTCAGGTATCCAGGAACCTGAATTCTCATTTTTGCTCTTCCACTTCACAGTTGTGGAATTTGGGCAAGGCCATTTGTAAAGACATTTGTGACAATGTATTTCACTCTTTACCCTTGAACCTTAGCTACTGCCTACTTTCTCCAGCTAACAACAGGTAAGGAAAATAAAACCTACATTCTCCATTTTATGACATGAATTGAGGAAAGTTAAGACATGACTTGAAAAATTTAAAATTTGAAATCGGTATACCACAATGTATAGAAGTGATTGCATAATGATTCACCAGTCATTTGACAAGCATTGTGAACAACTAGTCCTGTGCAACTTGTACAAGTATGAGCAACGGTACAAGAGCTGGGGGTGGGGACAGGGTGTTAGGGATGGACAGGGTGTTAGGGATGTCACGCTGTCCTGTAGCGGGATCCCCTTTTAGGATCAACAGGAATCTGGATTTTTTCCCCCAGATGCTGGGGATTCAGCTGTCAGCGGTGGCCCTCTGTGGGAACTGCCTTGTCTGAGGAGACTCCTGCTGCCTAAGGCTCACCCCCTTCTCCTTCAGCTGAGACCCTGTTGAATATGCATCACAGCACCACTTCTCCCATGGCCCGGGCCTCTTTCCTTCCGCTGCTTGGTGTTGATATTCCCGAATAAACTTGCACCTGTGCTCCTAGGGAGGCCACCTGAGACTCAGTGGATCACTTAGAACTGTAACATGCATCTCAGTTCTGATGCAATCAAGAACATTTGTAATGCAACTCATTCGGTAACTCCTTTTGCAGCATACACCCTCAAAGACCCACTGAGAACCCTACAACATTCATAGTACATGCTGTCTCGCACAAGACCCGGCTCTGTCCGCAGAGAAGCTCCTCCAGATTCTATGTTGACTTTTTCTTTTCTTTTTTTCCCCAGTATAACTTCTTTACTATGGTGTGTTAGTTTCTGGCGTACAACCAAGTGAATCAGCTACATGTATACACATGTCCTCTCCCTCTTTAACCTCCCCACTGTCCAACCCCTCTTGTCATGACCTGCAAACGATTCATCTGTACCATTTTCCTAGGTTTCACATATATGCATCAAGATATGATTATTGCTTTTCTGACTAACTTCACTCTGTATGATAGACTCTAGGTCCATCCACAGCTCTACAGATGACCCAATTTCATTCTTTTTTATGGCCGAGTAATATTTTTGGGGGGGACCATCTATTGACTGAAACTTTTCCCTCTTTCTCATCCAGATACAATGTAAACACATACACTACATATATTTTCCCTCAATTTTAAAAACTTACAAATGTTCAGAAACTCAGACACAGGATGAAGAACATCTGCACAGTCCTCACTGAGATCCCACCACAATGTTTTTTACTTTCTCTCTCTCTCTGCTAAACAATTTCAAAGCCATGTACATTGTATTTTTTTTCTTTTTTGTTTCTGTTCAGTTCAGTCGCTCATTCATGTCTGACTCTTTGCGAATCACCAAAAAATTGTTTTTTTTACTGTATAACCACAATACTGTTATCCCACTTAAGAAATCTGACAGTAATTCCACAGTGTCCTCAAACACACAAAGTCAAGTTCCCCAATTAAAAAAAAAACATGTTTCATATGATTTTTCTCCAGTTCAAAATTCAACCTAGGTTTATGCAGTACAGTTATATTTCTTTAGATTCTTCCAGAGTTGTCCCCATCCTTTTGGTCTTTAAATAGCTTTATTGATGTAAATAATAAACTGCACATATTTAAAGAGCAAAATTTGATGTTCAGATACATATAGCCCAGTGAAATCATTGCTACAATCAAGATAATGAACACACACATGATCTCCGAAAGCTTCCTTTTTACCCGTGTTTAATCTGTCCTCTTAACCCCTCCACTCCCAACCCCATCTTCAAACTACCACTGATCTGTTGTTTAGTCACTGTGAATTAATTGTATTTTCTAGAACTTCACATAAAGAGTATCATATATGTACTCTGGTATGTTGAGCTTCTTTAATTCAGCATCATTGAGATTCTTTTTTTTTTTTCTTGTATTTCTATCCCACCTTTATAGTTCTGGTTTCTCATTTCTTAATTAATAAATTAAGCGTCCAGGTTCTATCCCAGGCTAATTTATACACTTCCGGAAGGAACAGCCTCTTAAATCCACAGAGTGTTGAGGTGGGGAGCCCCCAACCACATCAGATTCGTTTCACATATGACAATATACATGTTTCAATCCATTCTTCCAAATTATCCCGCCCTCGCCCTCTCCCACAGAGTCCGAAAGACTGCTCCACACATCCGAGTCTCTGCTGTTGTCTTGTATACAGGGTTATCATTATCCTCTTGCTATATTCCATATATATGTGTTAATATACTGTATTGGTGTTTTTGTTTCTGGCTTACTTCACTTTGTATAATAGGCTCCAATTTCGTCCACCTCATTAGAACTAATTCAAATGTATTCTTTTTAATCGCTAAGCAGTACTCCATTGTGTAAATGTACCACAGTTTTCTTATCCATTTGTCTTCGGATGGACATCTAGGTTGCTTCCATGTCCTGGCTATTGTAAACAGTGCTGCGATGAACATTGGGGTACATGTATCTCTTTCAATTCTGGTTTCCTTGGTGTGTATGCCCAGGAGTGGGATTGCTGGGTCATATGGCAGTGCTATTTCCAGTTTTTTAAGGAGATTCAACCTTTTAATGAGATTCAAGCATATTGTTGAAAGTTCATCAGTCTAGTGCTTTTTAATCCTGGGTCGTATACATTGTATGGAAGTGCTGCGTTTATTTCACAATTCATTTGTCCATGGACACTTGGGTTGCTTTCAGTGTGGGGCTACTATAAATAAGGCCCTTATGAACATCATACATAAGACTTCATAAGGGCATATGTTCATTTGATTTTACATGAACACTTAGGAGAAGGGCTTCTCATGTGGCACTAGTGGTAAAGAATCTGTTTATCAGTGCAGGAGGTGAGGGACTCAGGTTTAATCCCTAGGTCGGGAAGATCCCCTGAAGAAGGAAACAGCAAGCCACTCCAGGATTCTTGCCTGGAAAATCCCGTGGACAGAGGAGGCTGGTGGGTTACAGTCCATGGGGTTGCGAAGTCAGATATGACTGTGCACGCATGCACACACACACACACACACATACACACACCCTAGGAGAGAAGTGGCTGGACCATATAGTAGGTATAAAATTAACTCTTTAAGAAACTTCCGAAGTATATTCTCAAGTGGCAGTATCATTTTAGATTTTTATCAGTAGACTATAAGACTTTCAGTTCCTCTAGACCTTCTCTGACACTTGGTATGGTCAGTCTTCTTAAATTTTACCCTTGCTAATAGGTGTGTAGTAAAATCTCATTGTTCTTTTCATTTGTGATTTGCTAATAACTAGTGACACTGAGCAGATTCATGGGTTATTTGCCATTTGTATATCTTCCTTGGTGACATCTGTTCATACCTTTTACCCATTGTATTATTGACTTGTTTTCCTGTTGCTAAGACTTGAAAGTTTTGAATTCTAGATCTAAGACCTTTACCACACACATGCTTTGCAAAGAGTTTTCTCCTGCTCTATGGTTTTTCATTCTCCTGATGCTGTCTTTTGAAAAGAAGTTTTTAATGTTGGTGAAGTCCAAATTGATATTTGGTTCTTTTATAGATTGTGCTTTTATGTGGTTTTTAATAGGTGCCTAGGCTAAGGCCACAGATATTTTCTCCTATGTATTTTAGAAGTTTTCAATTTTACGTTTACACCTACAATTTAGTTTGCATTATTTTTTCTTTTTGGATATGACTGTCATGCTAGCATAGTTTGTTAAAATGGCTCTCATTTCTCTACTGCCTTACCTTCATACTTTTGTAAAAATCAGTTGTCCATACATGTGTGGATTTATTCATGGACTCTCTGGTTCTATTGATCTGTCTTTATACCAATATCACCCTGTACTTTTACAACAATTTTTAAAATCAGATGGAGCTACCTCTCTGACTTTGTTCTCTTTCAGAGTTTTAGCTGTTCTAGATCCTTTGCATTTCCATATGAATTTTAGAATCAACCTGCCAATTTCTGTAAGTCTCTTGAAAGTCTGAGTAGAGTTGGATTGAATTTATAGCATAATTCAGGGAGAACTGACATCTTGACAGTATTGAATCTTCTCTCCCATCAACAATGTATATTTCCCAATTATTTTGGTCTCCTTTAATTTCTCTCAGGAATATTTGTAGTTTTCAATATACAGGTCGGTCATACTTTGTTGTTTTTCAAGACAATGACTTTTGGGAAAGCCCACCTCGACAGTTTATAAAACACCCCATGTTTTGGTTTATTCTTCTTTAATCAAGTTCAGGTCAGGAATACTGCAAGGAATGTTTCAAGCTGGTGCTGTAGGCAAGGGAGTGCGCCTGGTCAGGAGGCCCTTGTTGTCAGGCTGTCCTGCCACTGGTGATGCTGTCTTATCCCACAGTTCAGACACCTGATATCACCATTATGCAAGTGCAGTCGACCTCTGTAACTGGAAAACCATCTAGGAGTGTACACTGGGACAGATGTTTAGTTTTTTAAAAAAGCTCAACCATAAAGTTTATACTCATCCCTCAGTATCTGCAGGAATTTATTTTCAGGACTCCCACAGATACCAAAACCTATGGATGATCAAATTTCTTATGTAAAATGGCATCATACAGCCAACCCTCTGCATCTCATGGCAGCACCACGAAGGACAGATGGTATTTAATACTTTGGCTCTGATGTGATGTTTTATCTGTATTGTTTCTTGGTGAACCAGAATTTCAATATTCTCTTTAGATTAGAAAGAAGATGCTAATAGTTCCCTTATCTTTATTCCCTAAGATAATACACCGCTAGGATAACTACACCTCTAGGGAATGTTACCCTCACTCTAGTAGCAAATACCATGTGATTGATTAGGGGTGTGGATTAGTCTGGAGTAAACCTGGGGTGAGCCCTCAGGACACCAGGATACAGGAAATGAAAACTTTCACTCTTTTTGAAACCCCCCTCAAAATGTTCACAATATATGTTCAGTTCTGATCTCAGCAAGATGGCATTGTTATGGAGTTGGCTGTTGATCAGTTTTATAGGTTTATGAGCTGTGACCCAATCTGTTTTGTTGGCCCCCAGTCCTCATTAAACACAAACGAGTGCATCATGTACTTAATGCTGGGGACTGTCTGTGAGTAGATAGTGCTTCTAATAGGTGATCACTTTCTTTCCAGACAGGATGAAATATACACTCTCTGAGGTCTGAGGAGAACTCATGTCTGGTACTCTTCACCAGGTTTGGTGCTGTGGAACATTACATATGTGACTGTGTTTAAAAATTAAAAAAAAAAACAAACAAACAGTCACAAACTGGCTATTACTGAAGTCACAGAGGAATTCTTCAACTGGACATTGGACCCATCTTTCTCCCTCCTAGGACATCATGTCCCATGGCTGAAAAGTCTATTTCTGCAGACTAGTATGTTCTGCAAACTGCATGCTACACAGTGTTCCCAGCACACAGTGTTTCTTCATTCCTTTTCATCCGTGAAGACCTGAGTCAACAGCTGTACTGAAAATTGTGGGGAAGCTGTAATATTTATTTTTTGCTCATGGGGAAAATTGCCAAGATTCAGCAAGTGACGGCTATTGTTAACCTCATTTGACTTGAATCAGAGCAGGTCTTGAAGGGAGACAGCTAGACAGATTTATGAACAATTCAGACAAGGTATTCAGTTACTGAACTGACAAATAGGAATTCCTTTGACTATTTAAAAATTTCAGTTTGCAGAAATTTAAAAATCTTTGCTATCAAGTACACACCAATGTTATATTTATGGACAATGTGAGTGTGAATGTTTGTAAAAACTTTTTAAAAACTTGCTTGCCTTATTATTTTTTCATTAATTAAAAAACAATACTAGGAAAAAGCTAAAATGAATGTAAATAGAAAATAGATGGTAGTGCTGGAAGAATTGAAAGACTCAAATAGAATCTAGGTCACATATTTTATAGTAACTATTTGATGATTTCACTTTATTTGTTGGTGTTTGCCATTCTGTGGACTATATGATAAACAATGATATGGATTTTCCTAAGATATGTTAAAACTGTTTACAGACTCCCTTTTCACCCCAAAATACTCTTAAATTGTTTAGGCAGCATGTACCACAGAAGATATTAACTTTCTTTACATTAGCTCTCTCTCCAGATATTGACTGTGAGTCAAGTTCACTGGATTTCATACATTCCTACTGCAGGGAACTCTCACTGTGGCTAGGTTTTTTATTGAATGTCACAGATTGAATAAGTTGACAAGATAAGATGAAGCAAACCAAAATTACTGCCAACTTCTATCCGGGCAAAAGGCTACCACGTAACGGCATGGAGGCAATCTTTCATTTCCCAGAAGTGAAGATCCCTGGTGTCTCACAATAAGCATTTTCCTCTTCTGCTCTTTAGAATGTTGTCTGTTTAACAGATGCATGTGTGCATGCGTGCTCAGTCATGTCTGACTCTGTGACTCTCTGGACTGTAGCCGGCCAGGCTCCTCTGTCTGTGGCATCCTCAGGCAAGAACACTGGAGTGGGGTGCCATTTCCTACTCTAGGGGATCTTCCCGACCAAGGCATCAACCTGGTCTTCTGCATTGGTAGGCAGATTGTCTACCACTGAGCTACCTGGGCAGCCTATAAAAGATATATAATGTGAGCATTTATTGGGGGGTGGGGTCCTTAATACCATACTGTCTAAATTCATTAGGAATTGACTGGACTAGTTTCGTACAGTTCAGTCTGAGACCAAGCAAGATGTAACACTCCAGAGATTCACTTAAAGGTTCAGTTCGGTGCAGAGTCATGTCAATGTATGGCAAAACCAATACAATCAGTTCAGTTCAGTCGCTCAGTCGTGTCCGACTCTCCGCGACCCCATGAATCACAGCACGCCAGGCCTCCCTGTCCATCACCACCTCCCGGAGTTCACTCAAACTCATGTCCATCGAGTCGGTGATGCCATCCAGCCATCTCATCCTCTGTCGTCCCCTTCTTCTCCTGCCCCCAATCCCTCCCAGCATTAGGGTCTTTTCCCTGATTCTTATATGGATGGCACACACATGCCCATTCTTACTTCATGCAGTGATGAGGGATGCCTTTGATGCACATGGACTTGAGGATGACAGAGAGACATCAGGAGTGTTATTCGTCCTAAGCGTCTCTGGCTCAGTCACCATTCTCTGGTTAAAGTCCTGGGAAATCTCACAGGTGGATGAGGAGCAGAATGCCTTCCCCAAGTCTCCCTTAGCTGTGGAGCTGCCTGGAGAGAATCTGCTGTAACTGCTGGCCTGTGCACTGAGGCCAGTGCTTCTGCTCTTGGCAGTCAGGGGGTCCTCAGGGGCCAGATGATGTTGGGAGTTTCCAACTGTCCCACCGAGTAAGCTGCTGCCTCTCCGGTGGTTACTGGATGGGGCAGTTGATGTCTCGGTCTCTCATCCTGCCCCCCCACCACCACCCTGGACTTCCAGGCTTTCTGAAGCAGGAAATCTTCATTCTGAAATTCTATCCCTTTACATTCAGTTCACTTCAGTTCAGTTCAGTTGCTCAGTCGTGTCCGACCCTTTGCGACCCCATGAATCCCGTTACATTAGTGACTAGCAAAGTAGTGGATACTATGTATTTATTTGAAAAAAAAAATGGAGGAAATTCTTATCTCTTTTTCTTAGCCTTGATATTTCACAACTCCACCCTTCCTCAAGGGAAATTAAATTGAGTGAAACCCTTTTTCCTCTTCCAGGAGCATGTTCCAGCTACTTGAAACATTTCTTTTGCTGTCAACTGAGTACAGAGCAACATATAACATCACGAGTGAACCCTGCCCATGTGTTATCCCTATGTTTATATATGATGAGAGATTTGTCATCCCTGTTGGTTTCTACTCAAGGTATTCTGATATCACAAAGGCATGACCCAAAGAGTCACTTTTTTTGGAACACCATATTTTCCCCAATTCTATTTTCTTTCCTTCTTTCAGAACGTGTATTTCTCATTTGTGGGAGTCTAGTGATAGCAGAATGGGGAAATTCCAGAATAACACTACCCCTGCAAGGGGATTTTGATTTGCAAATAACACATTCTGCTGACACAGCAGGAAGCATGGAGAATGGGTTTACTTCCCTAAGCACAGACATATCTCTTGCTGGGCAGCCATTACCTGGTTAAGTACATGCGTTCCCATAAAGACACTGTTCATCCTCCTCTGTCAATTTCAAAATATCCTTATACTTCACCCAAAGTAAATACTTACTATGTTTTCACTACCACAGTTGTTCAAGTGGCATTAGTCAATGCACATTCACTTATCAGCTCAATCACTAGAGAATTATGCCCATTTTATACCATCTTTACTTCAGTTGCTATCCTGACATTTTAGGGTAGAGTCTGAAGGCCCCCAATTATTTTGTGTTTCTAGAACCTCTTCTAGACCATTATTTTTTATGCTTCACTTTTTCAAGAAAAAATTTACTTTGCCTTCAAACGTGGTATGGGGTCGCAAAGAGTTGGACACGACTGAGCGACTGAACTGAACTGAACTGATGGATTGTAAGTTGAGGTTCTTGATGCAACACAGGTATGGTCAGATAGTATGTATATATAACCCAGATCTGTGTTACCCATGGTTCCTTTATAAGGAAACCATGCAAATGGATGCATTTAGTTTTGGACTTCTGCATATGTCCAGACATTCTGGAAAGGGCAACGGTGAGTGTACTTCTGTTCAGGGTGAAAAGTTGTCCCTCTGGTTAGAATTCATATGGTGCTTTGGAAAAGCAGAAGTTCATTCCTAGACTCTTTCCTGTTACAAAAATCTTTACTCTCTGATAGTCAGGGCAACTGGCAAACCTAAACTGAGGTGGTAACACAGGGGAATTCTTACCCCTAAATCCTACCCAGTTGGTACTGCCCTCTCTTAGTGAGGCTGAAGGCAGAAATGTGCACTCTAACCAACCAAAAAGTCAGTTGGAAGTGGCCGGTGCAGTGAACTGAATTGTGTCCTACCCCCAAGTAAGTACGCACTTGAAACTTTAATGTTAATCTGATTAGGAAATGATCATTAATGATCATTTAATGAATGTTAATCTGATTTGGAGAAAAGGTCTCTGCCCATGTTAACATCAAGGATCTCGAGATGAGACTATTTTAGGTTGAGTGGACCCTAAATCCAATGGCGAGTGTTCTTAGAAGAGAATACACAGGGATTCTGTTAATATGAAAGCAGAGATTGGGGTGATATGTCTACAAGTCATGGAGTCAAAGAGGGCTGGTGGCCTTCAGAAGCTGGGGAGGGGTCAGAAACAGACCCTTCCTTGAGCTTCTAAAAGGAACCAACCCTGCCAGCACCTTGGTTTAGAACTTCTCGCCTCCCAACTGTGGGAGAGTACATTGCTGTTTCTATTAAGCCACCAAGTTCCTGATAATTTGGTGGGAGCTGCTGCATTTCAGACTTCTCTGGTGGCTCAGACTAAAGAATCTGTTTGCAATGTGGGAGACCTGGGTTCGATCCTTGGGTTGGGAAGATCCCCTGGAGGAGAGCATGGCAACCCACTCCAGTTTTCTTGCCTGGAGAATCCCTTGGACAGAGGAGCCTGGCGGGCTACAGTCCATGAGGTCACAAAGAATTGGACACAGGCACGCTAGGAAACTAACACAGCTGCTCTGGGGACCCATGCAAACCACAGGGGTCTTCATGGACACCATGTCCCTGGGAAAGATTTCTCTTCCTCCCCCTCTTCTTGGTGCCTTTCCCTTTCCTTTATTTTCTCTTCCCTCTCCTTCTTTTCTTTGCTATAACAGCATACCACAAATTGGGTGGCTTAAACAAAAGAAATGTATTTATCAGAGTTTGGAGGCTGAAAGGTGCTGGCACCCAAATCAAGGTGCCGGCATATAGGTTTCATTCTTAGACCTTTAGTCTTGGCTCACGTGGGAGTTCATTTCCCCTGTTCTCTGTGCGGGCAGGGAGTGAGAGCAAGCTGTCTTCTGTAATCCCATTGTGATGGTCCCACACTTGAGAAGTCACCTACCCCATAGGCCCTCATTTCTAAATACCATCACAGTGGGGGGTCAGGGCTTCAACATGTAGATTTTGGGAGAAAGCACAGATAGTCCGAACTCATTTTCCTTCCTATTTCCTTCCTTTTTCTTCTTTGGGTCAACTCCATTGAGATATAATTATATACAGGAAAAATCACCAGTTTCAACTTTATAATTGGATGCGTTTTCATGTATGCATGCAGCCATGTACTCCCACTACAACCAATATTTTCTTCATCCCAGAAAGTTCTTCTGTGCCTGATTGAAGTCAGTTCTCTCTCTCTCTCTCTCTACACCCTGGGAAGTGCCAATTTGCTTTTTTATCTCTGCAGTTTTTTCTAAGCTATGATTTCAAATAAACAGGATCACACAATCTGCTGGTTTTGGTGTTCGGCTCCTTTTGTTCTGCATAATGCCTTTGAGATTCATCCATTTGCTTGTAGGGATCAGTGGTTACTTTTATGGCAGATTAGTATTCTATTGTAGGGGTAGACCGCCATTTGACTATTCATTCACCAGTTGGTGAACATTTGGGATGTTTAGATTTTGGTGAGTGTACATAAATCTGCTATGACCATCTATGTGTAATTTTGTGTGGACATATGTTTTCATTTGTCCCTTTAGTTTGGCGGGTCTGGAATTTTAACAGTTCCTGTATATCTAGGCTGGTGGCCCTTTGGCTGTATTTTGAAAGAAGCTTGCCTGAATCCTCTCAAATTTATTCTAACTTTGATATTCTGTGAAGAACATTAAATAATCTTGATCTGGTATGCAGACTTTCCTCAGTTTGTCAGTAATAGGTGTCTACTAAATATAGGCTGACAGATATCATTGATGAGAAATCAGTGTGAGAAAATCATTTCTTCTCTTGGATCGGGGCAGCCATCCCCAGGAAATCAGCCCCAAAGTATGTATAAAGTGTGAGGCTGCTGTGTCTTTGGAGTCCAGCTCTCCGATTTCCATTAAGCATGACCACATGCCTTTCCCTGAGCTCCACCACTCTGCTGCTTTTGGGCCTTGGCCATGTGACTTAACTGCTCTGAGCCTCAGTATTTTCATAAAATGGGGGTGAAGGTAACTCTGCTAGGATTGTTGTGTGTGAAAAAAGACATAATTGAAGTGATACATATGATAGGAGGGTGAATACATCAGTTGGCATTTAGAAAATGGTTCACATATAAGTGATCTTGTTGTTGTTATTGAGGGAAGGGCGATCTCTCTCTTCTCTTAGCTGTTCCAGCTTCCTTCCCCTCTTTTCCTCCTGCCCCCATTGCATGGATTATACACAGACAAAAGAGAAGACCCAATGGAGTCTGCAAAATACCATGGCTTTGAGAGTTCAGAGGGGAGGAAACCAAGCTTACCTGCTAATGCTGCAGGCCTGGGTCTGTGAAATTTACTCTTTGGTAGTTCAACTGTCAGCCAACAGGGTGGTGGTTCATTAGAGAAGCTCGAGAAGCAGGCATGGTCTTTCCAGTTTGGAAGATGTTGATGAAAATTTCCTGCTCTTCTGCATCAAAGTTAACTATATATCTCATTCAGGTTTTTGACAACAATGAACCTCCTATACACACACACACACATATGTATATTTATTTTTGTGTATGTGTGAAATTTTAGCATCCATCTACTGGTTTTTCTACATTACTTTGAAAGAACCTACCCTGTATGTTCTTGGGATGGGAAGGGTCCAAACTAGGTTTAAGCTGGGTCTTTAGCCATTTCATTTTACTTAAATAGGTCCATTCACAGAAACAGAAGTAGGAATAATTGAAGCAGTGGATAAGAGTGTCCCTATTTAAGCCCACTGACTTCCTTCTACGCCCCAAGAGGAAACGAGAGAGACAAAAGTGGGGAAAGGAAGTACATTTCTGGTCTTCTCAATCAGCAGAGATGATCACAAAGAACATAAATGAAGGCAGTCTAGTGGCATTATTTTCTACTACTGAGTCAGGAGTAAAGTAATGGACACTATTTCATAGGAACAACAAATAGTTTATGGATACAGTATTTGAGCACTTGCAGGGCTGTGCTCTGTGTCATGTATAATAATGTATACGTTAGCTCATTTCAGTACCAGCAAATCGGCCTCCGGTGATTGATCCCCATTCCTCTGTTGAGACCCGTAAACTCAGAAGGGGGACCAAGCCAAGCTCTCCATTTTCAAAGCCCAGGTTTCAGCCTCTTTACTTGGAGGCAAACCAAAATGATAAAAAACAGTGTCATACCTGTAACTCATCCAGAAAAAAAAAAAAAAAACTTCTGGTTCCCTCCATTAGATACCTTATTAAGAAAAAAAAGTTTCTGGGGCCATTCATTCATAAGGTAAAGACAGAGAAGAGAGAAATAATGATTGGCATGGTGATGCTTTAATTACAGAGATTGCACAAGGATTCAACATAACAGCAACAGCTGTGGGAGTGATGGATGGAGCTGGTTCCACCTTCCTTTGTCATTCTTGTGTTGAGGAGGCAAGTTAGTTGAAAGGACAAACCCAAGTCCGTGTCCTGTGGCAGTCTTATAGTATTAATTATCTTGCAACTTATTTATGCGTTCCCTCTATTTCCACAAAGGTCTTTTTCAAAGATATTTTTAAGGGGCTTACCATAAAACTATGTAACCTCAGAGGAAAAAGTCCAGAACATATCAAAACAGAGAATGGGAGGAGATGGTGAGAAGGAACCAAAGTCAAATGGAGGTAAAGTTGTGAATTGTTGGAGACATAATGGTGACACCGCCTATCCAAAGGGCCATGGGAAGTAGTGGCTTAAAATGTAACTATTATTTAGTTCCATTTTTTGCTATATTATTTGTAATATGTTGCTACTATTTACATTATTTTTAGAACATGTAGATTTCAGAAGATATCATGAAATGACCTGGGTTCTCATCAGCCCCCAGGTCCTTGAGCTGAGCTCGGGGAGGGTGTGTGCTGCGCCAGCACTGAGGCCATAAGATGGGGGGGTTATGCATGTGACCCCCCAAGAATGCCAAGTAGAGAAGACACTGTTTTGAAAAAGGATTCATCACAATGTCTTTGTTTCACTGTTTGGGGAATATAAAGTGCGATAGAAGTGCGGCAGCCATGATTGTACAGAAGTAACTTTATGTGTGTGTGAGTCGGCCACACCGGTGCTGCGTGTCCGCATTCCCAAGGCTGCTGTGGGCACGCCACTGGATGTACCTAGACTCACCTCACCTTCATCTTACCCCTTGTCTCTCTCTGTTGTTTATCTTCTTTCCTTTTGCCTTTATTTGTCCCTCATCCTTGAACACCTCTCACACTCCCGTTCTTCATAGAAATAAACAAACAGAAAAAGACAGAAAAGGAGCCTAAGGAAGGCTAGGTACAAGCGATGAGCGTTAGAGCACGTTTCTGAGTTTCTGGGCACAGAAGAGAATGAGCAAAGCCAGGAGTGATGTCACATCAGGACGATTTAAGGCTTATTATTTTTTCCCCCAAATGTTGATCAAAGTGTGCTATTAAGATCTTGTCCAATTCCAAAGGGACGTGAGGCAGGCAGAGGCAGACAGGCTATGCCAAATATTTACCAGTGCAGGCCAGGGCTCACTGGTTGAGGGATATGCTGGGCAAGTGTGCTGCTCAGAGGAGGGAATCCTCTCTCAACCCCAAGTCCCACTGGCGTGGGCTGGAGATGAACTTGACACATGATCATCTCCTCCCTCTGAGTTGCTGTTTCTTCTTTGAAGTGAAGGGTTAAGCTCTGTTATCTCAGCCTCCCACACGTTCACAATGGCAGCCCATGGAATGGGCACCTCTTTGGACCAAATGTGCTTGGTTGAAATTCCCTCTGTGGAAGCAAGTAAGCATTCTTCACACAGAGCCAGAGCCAGGACTGGATATTCTTTCCTGAGGAGGTCTAATGAAATGTATGTAAATAATTCTCCCCTACCCACCCTCTCTGAGCACTGGCCTTCTCAATTATGCAACGGGAGCCTTGCCAGTTCTCCCAATTTCTAGAAATTCACTTCTCCGGTCCAGTAAGACAGACAGTAAGAAGCCTATAAATAATCATCTTATTCCCACGTGTCCATAATAGCAGAGAAGCTGCTGTTACAAACAGATAAATTGGCAATTCATAGACAATGCTAATGAATATTGAAGGGTGTAGCTTGCATGATGCCTTGGGAAGCAAAAGAAGTGTTTCATTTCTTTCTTTCTTTTTTTTTGGAGGACTCAAAGGACTCCCCCCCTCACTCCCCACCTTCCTTCTTGCTGTGGCTGTAATTCCTTTCCCAGCACAAGATCCACGGCTAGATTTCTCTTTTTCATGTACTTGAAGGGAAACTCCATTACAGAGAAAGAAACCCTTTGGGTCTCTCCGCTGTGGGATCCTGTCATTTATCCAGAGTAGACCTGAGCTGTAGGAACACCCTGTGCTATTTGAACTTCGTGTGCTGAATGAAAAAGAAGCTACTTCTTTTTCCTTCCCAGTTTTCTTTCAGAAAATAGGAACTACAGCTGGAGTTGGGGTGAGATCAGAAGACCCTGGCCTTCAATTGTTTTGGCATCCCTGCTATAATATTTTAAGGACCCCCAACTTCGTTTTTATGATGAATATTAATATGGACTTTGCATTTTCTTAGTCTGTACTTAGAAAATGCTCAGTCTCTGTAAAATGGAAATGAAAGCCACACATCACCAGCAGTGCTTTAGTCATTAATATTGTTACATGTTTGTAACCAAATTAAGGCCAGAGCCTCAGCAGGTGACCAGGCAAACACCTTCTGCAGGGTGAAAGAGGTATTTTCTTTGCTGGCACAAAGAATTATGTGACGTCGCCTATGGCCTGATGTGAAGAATTGTCACCTTTCTTATGTAATAACCAACAGGCTCAGTGTGGTGTGCACCATGTCACACTTAAACTCTGCACAGCTTGGGAGATGGGCAGATGGGTCCTGTTAGTACCACCAGAGGTCAGAGGAGAGAGGGAGGCTCAGAGAAGTTAGATCCTAATGGAAGGGCCTGCAGCCAAGGAGTGGCAGACCCAGAGCCCACACCTGGGAGTCTCCACTCCAAAGCCTGCTTAGTGCAAGGGAGGTCCTGAGAAACACTGATAGTTGCTTAGGGTCACTGGCTTCAAAATATGAAAACATTTTTCAAACTGCCATATTTTCCTTATCAGGGTAAAAGGTTTCCTCTCCTTATCGAATAAGTAGGATATGCAGACATAAGCATTCAAATCAAAATAATGTAGGAGCAAACACAACAACAAATAACTCTCCTCACATTTTCCAGCTGAAGCCTGGATAATGACGTGCTGTAATTATTATAAAAATAGCCATCTGTTAGCACCACTATGAACCCAATGGCGATTGCAGAATTCATCTCAGCTTGCAACATCTCTCCTTATTAAGGTAGCACTCCCCCAGCCCCATTCCCCCTTTATTTTTTTAACCAGTAGAAGAAATAAAGTTGTGGAGAAAATTACATAGGCCACATTATATGATTAGCAATAGTTTGGGGCAGGAAATTGTCTGCAGTCTTTTTTGTTTAATTGAAGTAGAATTGATTTACAAAGTTGTGATCGTTTCGTATATACAGAAAAGTGATATTATATGTATATACATATCGTGTGTGTGTGTGTATGTATGAGATACATATATCTCAGTAGTCATTTTTTACCTAAATATCAGTGCTGCTTATTTCCCCATAGAAGGGCAAACTGACTCTCTGAAACGTGATGGTGTAAAATCGTCACTTCACGCAGCTAAGCAAGGGGGCCGGTGTGTGGGGGTGATACTGCTGTGTGCACACACTCACTGTGTTGTTATTTTTCTGCCACCCTGAACCACTTCACAGCAAGCATCCTCCACAAGGAGGCAGGCATTTTGTGTCTACTGAAAACGTTACAAGGAAGGTCTATTTTACCACGATCGCCTAATGAAATGCACAGTAAGCAGAAGAGCATCTTGCTTTACTCTCTCTGTGGAGGGGGCCTGGCGTTGTCAGACAGACGCATGATACTGAGTGTTTGGGGTGAAAGGAAATTAACCAGAGACCCGGGCCCTTCTGACCTCAGTTTTCAGAACCCTGGCATGAGAATGAGCCAAACCCACTGGAATCCACTTGTCTGTGGACACCACACTCTGGCTTTTGCACCTCCCAGGAGACCTAGTTTTGGTGGTATCTCTAAGCCTGTCACCTTGGAAGAAAGCATGCTTTGTGCACAGCTTAGCTGAGCTGAATCTGAAAACCTTTTTGATATCTTCACAGGAGGAAACTTCGGTGCCCCGACTGCGAAGGAAAACAGCCTCTTCTTGATCCTTATTGTGTCCTAGAACTCTCAGCCTTTCTTTTCTCTATTAAGTCTTTTTTTTTCCCTACTCTTTCCTATCCCTCCCCACCAAAACAACTCTCTTTTCTGGTACAGGCATCAGAAGTAAAGCTACACATAGTTAATAATTTACAGTTATAGTCACACTAAAAATAAGTTAAAGGGTTTTCTCTTTCTTTTCTTTGTCTGAACCTCCTTTGGGAGCTCTAAAAACACTTAGACTCAAAGGATAGAGAGAGATTACACATGGCTTTGGATTTCCTGCCATATAAATAAGTCGTGTCCTAGTTTATTTCTCGGCTGGCTAGTGAGCCAACCTCATAAACTTTTAAAATGGAGGTTAGGCCTAGTGAGCTTCAAAAGCCAGGGACGTCCTCTCTTGCTGAAATCCTCTATTTGCAGGGCTACATAGATAATAGCAATAAGCATAATATGAATAACAGAAATGATTAAAATCCCAAATAGATGTGGAGACTTCCGATCTGTCCCCACTCCCAGACCCATTTCTTCCTTAGTCTGCCACTTCCCCTTCAACAGCGAGATCATCTGTTAAAGCCAGTGACGGCCCATCCATCTTCCCTCCTCTTTCCTCCCCACTTCACCATCCAGCAGCTTGTTCTGTCTGGGATTCCAGACCCATATCTCTGTCTACTTAATTCTGTCTCCACTGCCCCCATCATTTCTATCCTGGAAGACTCCTGAGTGGTTTCCAGCTTCATTCTTGCTTCCTCTACGCTGCAGGGGGAGGTTGTTTATTATTATTATTAAATTATGTAACCCCTGCACTTAAAGTCCTTCATCACCTTTCCATCGTGCTTGCATTAAATTCCAGAGGCCTCAGCAGGGCCTTCATCATGCAGCCTGGCCCCTGACTTGTCTTTGCCTGCGTGTCTCAACACCCGGTCCTCCATGTTTGTGTCCCCAAAGAGTCCTTCTCTTCTCTGGTTGAGTTAGTTGGACAAGGAGGCTCAGGTGGATGTTCTGTGTCAGTGGGCAAGGTTAGCAGAAGTAGAAAACCGCTTTCTGAATAATGGGAGGGAAGCAAAGGGAGGGTATGCACCCATTCTCCCAAAGGTCAAGGATGGGGCTCTTCAAAAACTGACCAAGTGGGAGGCCAAGGTCAGGCAGGGACCCGATGATCTAGGAGCAGGAGGGAAAAGAAGAGGTTTGCCCGGCTGTTCTGAGGGGACCCATGGCCACACCCACCTCATCACACAGATTTAGGTTCTTCTTTCTTTCCGTCTATGTAGTCATCTGTCCATGTATGTGGCCAACTCTCATAAGGCAGTGACTATGGGTGGAGAAGGAAATGGCAATCCACTCCAGTACTATTGCCTGGAAAATCCCATGGACAGAGGAGCCTGGTAGGCTACAGTCTATGGGGTCGCAAAGAGTTGGACACGACTGAGCGACTTCACTTTCACTTTCATGGGTGGATGAAGTGAAATAGCAAGGAAACGCTGAGACGAAAGAGGCAGAGGAGGAGCACTTTGGCTGGAAACCCAGCTCACCTCTAAAAGCTTCAGCTAGGAATGCAGGGCTGGACTCGGGCTCTTTTCCTGCCTCACCCCTTGAAAATGAACTCCAGAATGTAGACTTCCCATGGCTCCCCAAGGAAACCCCACTCTGATTAACGAAACAGTTTGGCTGTGCAATTATATGACTGTAGCCTAAGAAAGTGTCCTTTTGACCAGAAATGGGGTTTCAATCCACAGCTATTTACTATCATTAGAGATTCTGAGGCCCCCCCTCTTCTGAAAGTTACACATACACACAGACTCATCTCCCCCACCAAAAAAAAAAAATCATTATGAAGCAGAGAGAACTCTGCATGCAGCTTTGTTGGGCTTGGGAAATAAGGCAAAAGAGGTTGACAAAAAATTACTACCATGTGTTTGGCCCCAAGTGTATTTCATGGCACTAACAGGGCCTGTCAAGAAATTAGATATTGGATCTGACAGGACTAACTGCCCAGTGATGGCTTGAAAATGGATGTGGCCCACCCAAGCAAACACATTTGGAGACAGGAAAAGCAACCAGTGTGACAGCTGGGACTCAGGGACCCTGCACTGCTACAAAGACTTTTCTTTTCTCATTAGATTGGAACCCACTCATTAGATTTAAGTCCAAAAGCAAGAAAGAAAAATGAAGATGTAATATTCTGATAGCTCTTTAACAGGGTTTAAAAGGACTTTAGCATAAAGACCCTAGGATTTAGAACAACCAACTAGATACTCCCCAGACACTGGCAAAAAAAAAAAAAAAAAAAGAAAAGCTTCCTTAGGCAGGAACTGAGGTTGTTAAAATCTGCGTCAATGTCCTCCTAAATAGCAGGAGGCTTTGGACACTGAAAGGAAAGTTGAGGTCAAACTGGGGAGGATGACCACCCATGGAGCTACTGAGCTCATCAAGGAGTCCAGGAGGGTTCAAGTTCAGTTCTGTCTTTCAGCAGCACACACCACCACAAGCGCTGCTTCCAGCACGGCACTCTGAGAGCCAAGTTAAGACTGAATGTCTTACAACTCTGTGCCTTGTAGAAATCAGCTTGTCCATTGGGTTTCCAGGGTCTAGAAGACAGAATGTAGACCTGTCAATTTTATTTCATTTTTCTAGGGGCTGACATCAGGGGGTCCAATTTCTTTGGAATTAGCTTTGATTCGTCTTCCTCGGGTCAGGGAGGTCTGAGGCACAGGGAAGCAGTCAGTGGTTCCTGAGGCCTCGCCTCAGTTATTCCTCCTGCCTAACAGGGTGCAAGGGCCATTTAGGGGAAAGAGAGCTGGACTTAGTGGAGGAGTTCAGCCTTGGGGGGTACCCCAGTTCCGGGCTGAATCCACATGCAGAGTGAGGCTTCTGCAGAAAGGCATGCCTGATGAGAATGAGGCTTGGGGGCGGGACTGGAGTCTGGCTAGAAATCCAGGCAGGAGGTTGACATGTATGGAACTCAGCCAAGACCAAGTAGAGGTTTCTTCCCTCTGGACCCAGCCCAGAGGGAGTAGTTCAGTCGCTCAGTTGTGTCTGACTCTTTGCAACCCCATGGACTGCAGCACACCAGGCTTCTCTGTCCTTCACTGTCTCCCGGAGTTTGCTGAAACTTATGTCCAATGAGTTAGTGCTGCCATCCAACCATCTCATCCTCTCTTGTCTCCTTCTCCTCCTGCCTTCTATCTTTCTCAGCATCAGGGTCTTTTCCAATGAGTCAGCTTTTCACATCAGATGACCAGAGTATTGGAGCTTCAGCATCAGTCCTTCAAATGAATATTCAAAGTTGATTTCCTTTAAGATTGACTGGTTTGATCTCCTTGATGTCCAAGGGACTCTCAAGAGTCTTCTCCACTACCACAATTCAAAAGCATCAATTCTTCGATGAGTAGCCTTCTATAGGGTCCAGCTCTCACATCTGTGCATGACTACTGGAAAAACCATAGCTTTGACTAGATGGACCTTTGTCAGCAAAGTGATGTTTCTGCTTTTTAATACACGATCTAGGTTTGTCACAGCTTTCCTTCCAAGCAGCAAGCATCTTTTAATTTTGTGGCTGCAGGATAGTGGAAGCCAAGCCATTTCTTCTGGGGGAAAAATGAAACCATTTTCTTGTAAACCAACAAAATTACATAGACTACTTGGGGACTGGCAACGTGTTAGGGGCAGTTTTCCAGATTACATGGGACTAAAGAATTACCTGGAGAAATCCAGATCATTGAGACCAAGGAACTTTCTATGGTAAGTGATGATAATAAATGGTTCACCCTGTCACCATCTCCTGCTGGCGTTCTAGTGACTGTTCTTTCAGAGAGTGTGTGGTGAAGTGTCATTTTAGATTGTTCAGTGTCAGGAGGGATAAAGACTTAGGAGTAATGAATGTTCCTCAGTTTCCATGTCTGTTAATATTCTGGGAACAAGTCTGGAAGGCAATTGAATTATTTAGCTAGCTTGACAAAAAGAATAAAGAAAAATCATGTTACTCTTGGACATAATATATATCAAATGGTGACCAGGAGATAAGGGAAGGATTAGGTCTGTGCTATTGAGACCATTTCTGCAGATTGTAGTATTAGTGGATCTGTAGTCATGGAAACATGTTCATGCATGTCTATAGCTGTATCTTCATTCTTCTATTGCTTCTATTGTCTTCTATTGTCTTCTATTGCTATTTCAGTCATGATAAGGGTCATGTATATATGTATTTATATATATGTGTGTATGTGTGTGTGTATGAAAAATTTATTTCCAAGGCCAGATTCTGAATCGCCAAGACCAAGGAATGTCACTGCCCATTAGATGACTATCCAGTCACTCCTTACACAGGAAGAAGCCGATAGGGGAAGGGATATACAGCACCTGTTCTCAGTGGGTAGATGGTCTTGAAAAAGAAAAATCCCTCTTTCTCTCCTCCTCAATGTGTTAAACACTTAGACATGGGGGTGCAGTGACGATCATGATGACACTGATATTAATAGTTTGTTCCTTTTATGCTTTATGCTGCATAAAGTGCTTCCCACTCACATTATCTGACCCCTGCCACACAGTCCTTCATGGTGTTACTAGCCTTGTTTGACAGTTAAAAAGATAGACAAAAGAGCAAAGCTTTAAGCGAGAGTCCATAACTTGGTAGCCAGTGGACAAACCCTGACCCAGAGAGGAGCATGCAGCGTGTTGAAGAGTTGTGAATGAATCACAAACATTTAAAAGTCTCATTTTCATGTAAAGCTCTGGAGTTCCAATCTTTCCTGAAAAAATTCAAGGCCAGGCCACCACTTCTCTGGGGCTAGGTAAGGGTGACCTCTTCTAAGCAGGGCACATGTGTGCTAGTTTATCACAGCCCCACTATACCCTGCTGCCCGCCACTGCCCTACTTTCTTAAGCTCTGTGCCCAATTCCTGTGGCCACTAGAGTGTGTCACCAGTTCTCCAGAAGGATAACACATTTACTTAAGATCAAATGGCCAATTAATGGTAGAAGTGAAAACTGAAATCAGAACTCTGGTACCAAGTCCGTCTCTACTTCTGTCTCTATGGAGTAGGTCTCAGAATGACCTGGAATCTTAGAATTCCAGGTATGAGATCTGAAAATCTGCCTTTGCAGCAGTGACCCAGGTTGCAGTGTGACTCAAACACTAGACTGTTTGAAAATACCCAGAGCCCTGTCTAAGGAGTCTGGGGACCTAGGGTCCCCTTGGTCCTCTGATTAAACCAGTCTGCCTCTCTGTCGTTGAACCCTCAAGCCTCAGGCCCACAGAAAGCACTCTGCTTTCTGACTCTGGGTGGGGTAACATTTTGGGGACCCTAGCTTCATTCACTATCTGTGAAATGGTTGATGATCATTATATTTTCTATGCCACTTGGGTACTGTGAAAAATACCCTGTTTATTCATCAAACATATATTCTTTTTAAACTTTTTATTTTGTATTGGAGTATAGCCAATTGGGCTTCCCTGATAGCTCAGTTGGTAAAGAATCCTCCTGCAGTGCAGGAGACTCCGGTTCAATTCCTGAGTCGGGAAGATCCGCTGGAGAAGGGATAGGCTACCCACTCCAGCATTCCTTGGCTTCCCTTGTGGCTCAGCTGGTAAGAATCTGCCTGCAATGCAGGAGACCTGGGTTCTATTCCTTGGTTGGGAAGATCCCCTGGAGAAGGGAAAGGCTACCCACTCCAGTATTCTGGCCCAGAGAATTCCATGGACTGTATAATCCGTGGGGTCGCAAAGAGTCAGACACGACTGAGCGGCTTTCACTTCATTTGCATAGCCGATTAAAGATGTTGTGATAGTTTCTGGTGAACAGCAAAGGGACCCAGCCATACATAAACACGTATCCACTCTCCCCCAAACTCTCCTCCCATCCAGGCTGGCATGTAACACTGAGCAGAGTTCCCTGTGCTCTACAGTAGGACCTTGTTGGTTATCCATTTTATTTTTTTATTTTTTATTTTTTTGGGGGACAAATACTTTATTATTTTTTATTTTATTTTATTATTTATTTATTTTTTTAGGTAATTAATTTATTTTTTATTGGAGGCAAATTATTTTACAATATTATATTGGTTGGTTTTGCCATACATTGATATGAATTTGCCCCAGGTTTACATAAGTTCCCCCTTGGTTATCCATTTTAAATATAGCAGTGTGTACACGTCAATCCCAGAGTCCCTAAATATCCCTTCCCCCATCCTCTCCCTTGGCAACCGTTAAGTTCATTCACTGTGAGTCTGTTTCTGCTTTGTAAATAAGTTCATTTGTGTAATTTCTTTTTAGATTCTGCATATTAGGGACATCATACAATATTTCTCCTCCTTTGACTGACTTCACTCAGTATGACAATGTCTAGATCCATCCATGTTGCTGCAAATGGCTAAGTAATATTCCATTATATATTCTTTTTTCTAATGGCTGTGTAATATTCCATTATATATGTGTATCACATCTTCTTTATCCATCCGTTTGTCAGTGGACATTTAGGTTGCCTCCATGACTTAGCTGTAACAGTGCTGCTATGAACAGAGGTGTGTGTGTGCTTTTGAACCATGTTTTCCTCTGGATATAAGCACAGGAGTGGGATTGAAGGGTCATGTTGCTGCTGCTGCTAAGTCACTTCAGTCGTGTCTGACTCTGTGTGACCCCATAGATGGAAGCCCACCAGGCTCCCCCATACCTGGGATTCTCCAAGCAAGAACACTGGAGTGGGTTGCCATTTCCTTCTCCAATGTGTGAAAGTGAAAAGTGAAAGTGAAGTCGCTCAGTCGTGTCTGACCCTTAGCGACCCCACGGACTGCAGCCTACCAGGCTCCTCCATCCATGGGATTTTCTAGGCAAGAATACTGGAGTGGCTTACCTTCTCCGTGAAGGGTCATATGATAGCTCTGTTTGTAGTTTTCTAAAGAACCTCCAAACTCCTCTTCATAATGGCTGCATCAATTTACATTCCTTCCCACAGAGGAAGAGGGTTCCATTCTTTCATCACCCTCTCCAGCATTTATTATTTGTATATTTTTAGATGATGGCCATTCTGATTGGTGTGAGGTGATACCACATTGTAGTTTTAATTTGCATTTGTCTAATAATTAGTGGTGCTGACATCTTTTCATGTGCCTCTTGGCCATCTGTATATCCTCTTTGGAGAAATGTATATTTAGGTCTTCTGCCCAGTTTTTGATTGGGTTGTTTGTTTTGATGGTGTTAAACCACAAGAACTGTAATGCTTGCCTTAGCCTCTGAAAGTATAAAGATGCATGTGTCTAAGTTAGGTTGTATGTACGTGCTCAATTGCTCAGCCATGTCTCTTTGCAGCCCCATGGACTATAGCCCGCCAGGCTCTTCTGTCCATGGGATTTCCAGGCAAAATTACTGGTTGCCATGCCCTCCTCCAGGGAATCTTCCCGATGCAGGGATAGAACCCACATCTCTTAATTATTTCTCCTGCACTGGCAGGCGAGTTCTTTACCAATGAGCCACCTAGGAAGCCCAAGTTAGCTTGTATATAATCACTGCCCCTATTTATTTGAAATCCTTAGGGAAACAAAAGGTATACATAAACTCTAGCACTCTGTAAAATTTTCCTAGATAACTAAGCACTAGATACTCAAAATGTGGTCTCAGGACCAAGTGTATCAGTACTTTCAAGGCGTTTGCTCATAATAGTTTCTCAGGCTCAAACCTACACACTCAACAAGATCCCCAGGTTACTTCCACACACATGGATATCTGAAAAGTCCTGAGTAAGAGTTCATGTTAACAGTCCCAATGAACCTTCTTGTGGTCGTCATTTCGATGTATGTATTTAAGACAAGCTGTCACATTGTACCATTTCAGCTTACAAACCGTTAAGTCCATTACATCTCAGAATGGGGTTGGCGATGGAGGGTGTGTCCCAAGATGTGCCTGCTTTGGTTTATGGGTTTATATCCTAGGGACCTTCAGATGCACACGAGCTAGGAAGTAGGGGATATAAAGTATCGGGGATATCTACACAATGGCCTGCTTGAAAAACACTGGTGTTTTTAATGACATTTCCCCCCATCTTAATTTAAAATAAACACAGTGATGAAGTAGCAGAATGTGGGCACATATACACTTTTTAAAAAAGGCAAAAAGTGTTGTCTTCTGCCGATTCTTTCTACAGTACGGACATTAACACTTTGTCTTTTATATGTGTTGTCAGTATTTCCCCGGTTTTTGTTCTGTTTATAAAAATCTTCTTGTTTTATGCAGTCAAGTGGTTGGTTATTATTTTCTTTACTTTTCTGATTATGCTGAGAATAGTGAACAGTGATCCTCAACTTTGATCACACTTGGGAGTCACCTGGAAAGCCTCAAACACTACTGATGCTTGAGTTTCCCCCTTTTCTCTACCTACAGGTACCCTGATGATCAGTCTGGTGTCCTACGAAGGCATCAAGGTTTTCAAAAGCTCCATAGGTGATTCTTCTGTGACATCAGAGTTGAGTATTACTGCTTCAGAAAGGCCTTCCCTGTAGCAAGATCACATGATATTCACCTATACGAGTTTCTGTTTCATGGTTTGATTCTATATCTGTTTCTTTAGTTTATGATACAATCTTGGGCTTAAACCAGGATATATTTGAACTCTTTGAATAATACTCTCAGCTCACCTTTCTCTTCTGTTTTTTTCCTTTTAATTCCAATAGATAATTTGGTCTCACAGGCAAACTCGAGATGACTTTTCAGTGTAGTCTTTAAGGGTCTGAAAGTAACACCAGGGAAGTAATAAATTCTGGCCTCAGAGTTTGAGGAGGAAGCAGGAATTATTGGATTTAAAAGAACTGGATTTACTGCTTCATTTTCAAACAGCCACTGCTGGAAACTTAGATTTTCAATGACTAAACTGGTGAATAATTAATCGAGTAAATTACTCAGTTTAGAGAGACTCAACCACAGTCTTGATAATAATCACCCAAATGGCCCAGAGGTAATGTCCTTCTCTCCAGAGCCTCTAAGAATCTATTCTTGAACATTTGCTCTATAATTGATTCCTCTCCTGAGTCTAAGGTGGTTTATGAATGGACAGAGGGGCTATCATCAGCTGAGGCATCTCGTAGTAGCCATTGTCATGCTCTACTTGAGAGGCAGAGATCTTGACAGTACATTATGGAGTCCTGACTTCAGCTTGGAGACAAAGTAAAATGCCCTTTGTCCATAAAAGCAGATGGCATCACTGCAGAAGGCTTGTAAGCCTTTGCAAAAGTTCTCTTGTTTTCTTTGTCCCATTACGTTGCCACTCCCTCCTAAGACCTGGGTAGCTTGAAGTCCCAGGCTCTCGCTATTGCCATAAATAATACCTCTGCCTCCCTTTAGATTCACTGTCTACATAGACTAAAAAGGCAAACAGAATATATTTCCCTTCTAAATATTTGCTTGAGTGGCATTCAGACTTTAAATTCTTGAACTTCATCATATTCTACTATTTGAGAATAAGGAGAATTTTGGACATTTTAGTTTCAAATTTGTGATTGTAATATAGAACTTCCCTGGTGGCTCAGACAGCAAAGAATCTGCCTACAATGTGGGAGTCCTGGGTTTGATTGCTGGGTTGGGAACATCCCCTGGAAAAGGAAATGGCAACCCACTCCAGTATTCTTGCCTGGAAAATTCCATGGACAGAGGAGCTTGCTGGGCTACAGACCATGGGGTCGCTATGAGTCAGACACAACTGAAGCAACTTAGCATATATTATCCACAGAATCCAGGGCATGGTAACTTATCTCAGGCATATGGTCATGTCAAAACACAGAATTTCATTGCATGAGGTGTTGAGGCTTTGTTCTCAGTTCTCACCAAATGTGATAAAGTGCTTCAAATATTGCTTTGCCTCCCTCTTCACATCATGCCTAATAAACCCATCATCTCTACAAAATAGCTCTCCAGTGGTTTATCGTTTCACAATAGGACATGCCATCCTGCTTAGATGTGATCCTTTTTGCTGAAGTGATCCGGCAACCCAAGAAAGGAATTGATCATTTACTCAGTTTCATTCAAGAAATATATATTGGGCATCCAATATACCTCAGAACCCAGTTTGGGGTATTGTGGGAGACTAAAGATAAACTGGTTGAAAACACTGCCTGTAAGGGGTAATTTGTTAGCAGTGGGACAAAAATGATGAAAGAAGGTAAGGGTTTCTTAGAAGATGAGGCAGCAAGGTGCCGTAGGAGTTCAGGCCCAGACACATAAACAATGACAAGATGAAATCTCAAAAAACAACAACAACAACAGCAAACAATTCTGGGGGGTTAAAAGAGACCAGACATCAAAGAGTACATACAGTATAATTGCATTTGTATGTTCAAAAATATGCAGAATGACTATGTGCGTCAGAATACTAGTTATTTAGATAGGGTGCTAACTAGAAAGAGGGCTTCCCTGGTGGCTCAGACAGTAAAGAATCTGCCTGCAATGCAGGAGACATGGATTCAATCTTTGGGTTGGGGAGCTCCCCCTGGAGAAGGGAATGGCTACGCACTTCAGTATTCTTAACAGAAGAAATCCATGGACAGAGGAGTCTGGTGGCCTATGGCCTACAGTCCATGGTGTCAGAAGGCACTGGACACAACTGAGTGACTAACACAGTGAAACTGCAAAATAACTGCAAAGAGACAAAGGGAATTTTCTTGGTTCTAAAAATCTCTATCTTGATGTGAGTGAGTGTCCACATATGTGAAGTTCAGTTTAGTTCAGTCGATCAGTTATGTCTGACTCTTTGAGACCACATGGACTGCAGCACGCCAGGATTCCCTGTCCACCACCAACTCCTGGAGTTCACTCAAACTCATGTCCATTGAGTCGGTGATGCCATCCAACTGTCTCATCCCCTTCTCCTCTCGCCTTCAGTCTCTCCCAGCATCAGGGTCTTTTCAAATGAGTCAGCTCTTCGCATCAGGTGGCCAAAGTATTGAAGGTTTAGCTTCAGCATCAGTCCTTCCAATGAATATTCAGGACTGATTTCCTTCAGGATGGACTGGCTGGATCTCCTTGCAGTCCAAGGGACTCTCAAGAGTCTTCTCCAACACCACAGTTCAAAAGCATCAGTTCTTCTGTGCTTAACTTTCTTCATAGTCCAATTCTCACATCCATACATGACCACTTGAAAAACCACAGCTTTGACTAGATGGACCTTTGTTGTCAAAGTAATGTCTCTGCTTTTTAATATGCTGTCTAGGTTGGTCATAACTTTCTTTCCAAGGAGTAAACGTCTTTTAATTTCATGGCTGCAATCAGCATCTGCAGTGATTTTCCCCAAAATTAAGTCTCTCACTGTTTCCATTGTTTCCCCATCTATTTGCCATGAATTGATGGGACCAGATGCCATGATCTTAGTTTCTGAATGTTGAGCTTTAAGCCTCTTTCAATTCTCTTTCACTTTCATCAAGAGGCTTTTTAGTTCTTCTTCACTTTTTGCCATAAGGGTGGTGTCATCTGCATATCTGAGGTTATTGATATTTCTCCCGGCAGTCCTGACTCCAGCTTGTGCTTCATCCAAGCGTTTCTCATGATGTACTCTGCATATAAGTTAAATAAGCAGGGTGACAATATACAGCCTTGACGTACTCCTTTTCCTATTTGGAACCAGTCTGTTGCTCCACGTCCAGTTCTAACTGTTTTTTCCTGACCTCCATACAGATTTCTCAGGAGGCAGGTCAGGTGGTCTGATATTCCTATCTCTAAGAATTTTCCACAGTTTGTTGTGATCCACACAGTCAAAGGCTTTGGCATATGTGAAAATTCATCCCCAATACACTTAAAACTTGTGTATTTCATTTTGGTGCATGTGTTTATGTTTAGAAACAGTGCTATAGAATTTTAAAGGCAGGAGAAGTGGTAAACTTGCAAAGACTTAGGAGCACTGACACTGAGATGGGCTAGAAAAGGAATAGCATTTAATAAGACCACTTCCATGGAATGACGCAGAGAACTGCTGCAAGGAGTGTCCATGGAAGGCTCAGCAGTTCAGTGAGTCTTGGGAGCACAGGGCGGTAGTTAAAGTAATATTTGCAGTAGAGTTGTGGGAGCTGTCTGACAGGTCAACAGAGCGCTATTACCTCTTTGCGGGCAGCAGAGAGATGTGACTCTATCTGTGCTTGGGCATGATGAGTCAGGCCCTAGTGTGTCCCATGGCTGGGAGGAGGGTGAGGAGGTTGATAAAAATGAGTGAAGAGGCTGCTAGAGATTCTGAATAAGCAAAGGTTGGTGCTGCACCTGTTTAATGAGAGCTAACTGCACGGAGAGAAGGAACAAGTGTAATATGCTGGCATAGGGGCTGTCTCTGAGTTGTCTGGTTGTGGGAGGTAAGGAGACAGGTCAAAGGTTTTACAAATCGCTGGCAGGAGGCCTCAGCAAATGAGTAACACAGGAAGAAAAAGAGGTCAGAGAGGAACTGTTGGGCATCTTAAGTAAGAGAAAAGCCAGGGTCAGTGAATAATTACATTAAAAAAAGATGGATAATTCTCATTGAATATTGTTAGTTTCAGGTGTTCAACATAGTGCCTGGATAGTTGTGTGCCCTGGGAAAGGCTCACCACAGCAAGTCTAACTGACATTAGTCACTATTCATAGTTACAGGTGTTTTTTTTTTTTTCTTCTTATGAATAGAACTTCTAAGATGGACTCTCTTAGCAACTTTTCACTATGTACTTCAGTATTAGTAAGCATGTACGGTCAGTAGTCAGCAAGGTCAAGCAGCTCAGACCAGAGGCTCCTAGGAGATTCTGCCACATATTTTGCTCCCTAGTCCCCTGGAATTCTTTGCACTTAAATTCCTTGACCGAGCCCTTGGATACAACTGATCTAGGAAGAAAATATTGGTGCATCTGTTGTTTCAACATTGTCTTTTTTTGCTGTGTTCCTTCTGATATCCTGAGGACTCAGCTTTTAAACCCGTCTGGGTGATATGAATGTTCCTTCAAAGATCATACCCTAAACAGGCCTCCACCTTGATTATGAAACCAGTCCCAACTCAGTGATAATGGCATGACAATCTCAAAAACTTGAGACACCCAAACACCAGGTTCATCCTTCACCAGAAAAAAAAAAAAACGGCTTCGTTTCCTGGGAAGCCTCACTGTTTTGGGGGGGTGGGGTTTGTGTGGGAGGAACGTCAAGAATCGAGGCCACCGATCTTTACCATCGTCAAGTTGTGATCTTAGGCAAATCTTTCCATCTGGGCTTCAGCTTCCTCTTCTGACAGAGATAACAATGTCCACCTTAAAGAGTTATTTTGAGTATCATCTAAATTAATTAGTGTCAAAATGCATTATAAATCCCAAATCATGGAAGAAGACTGAATACTTGCTGTCCTGTTTCAATCATGACCAAGTCCTTGTATTTTGTGGTGCCTCTACTTCCTATATCACTGAGTGGTTTCCAGGACAGCAAGGCAGGTTAGTCTTTTGCCAAGATGAAATCTGTGAATCTGGAACTTGACCTCACCTTCCACCGAAAGGGCCTTAGTAGAGTGAAGAAGTGTGGAAATGAATGGGACAGAAGTAGGTAACTGTTGAACTCATAATCAGATACACTTTTGGGGTGGGGGTTTCTTTCTCGTGGCTTCTTATACTGTGGCTGAGTTCTTTGCGATCTGCCCGGGAGAAGTCATCGGGCTTTGCTCAGGGGGACATTCAGTACCTGCACACTGCAGTGCTGTCGGGGGCAAACACAGCTTTACAAGTCTGATGAAGTTGATGTCAGAATTGTCAGATCAGGTTCTGTGAATAAAGACTGCCCTGAAAGCCATTCCCAGGGGAGAAGCGACTCAGAAACCCAGCCTGTCGGTCCGTGCCTTTGAGTGTCACTGCTGGTTTTGTACTAGCTGTTTGCTGTCACTGGGACATCAGGTTCACATGCCGCAGTGACAGGGCAACACTGCCGTTCAGGCTGGCCAACCCTGTCACCTCAGCAAGTGGGCCACTGAGGGTGTCCTCCCGCCTTAGGTGTATTTATGTCACGGACTTCCAGTCATGTCTAAAAAGCCAAGACAAAACCATGCCAGAGACAATTTCCGTGAGCTGAGTTCTGTCTTTGTTGGTTTTCTTTGGAATCTGAGAGAGGAATCATGTCTAACTAATTTGCTTTTTTATTAAAGTATAGTGATCTATGGGGCTTCCCTGGTAGCTCAGCTAGTAAAGAATCCACCTGCAATGCAGGAGACCCCGGTTCGATTCCTTGTTTGGGAAGATTCCTCTGGAGAAGGGAGAGGCCACCTACTCCAGTATTCTTGGGCTTCCCTGGTGGGTCAGCTGGTAAAGAGTCTGCCTGCAATGCAGGAGACCTGGGTTTGATCCCTGGGTTGGGAAGATCCCCTGGAGAAGGGAAAGGCTACCCACTCCAGTATTCTGGCTGGAGAATTCCATGGACTGTATAGTCCATGGGGTCGCAAAGAGTCGGACACGACTGAGTGACTTTCACTTTCACTGGAATATGGTTGACTTAAAATGCTGTGGTAGCTTCACGTGTACTGCTCAGTGAATCAATTATACATATATCCATTCTTTTGCAGATTTTCTTCCCATATAGGTTATTACAGAATATTGAGCAGAGTTCCCTATGCTATCCAGTAGGTGCTTATTAGTTATCTATTTTATCTGAGGTGGTGTGTATATGTTAACCCCAATCTCCTAATTTATCCTTCCCCGAAGTTTTCCCCTTCGGTAACCATAAGTTTGATTTTGAGATCTGTGAGTCTGTTTTCTGTTTGGTCAATAAATTCATTTGTATCATTTTTATTAGATTCCACATTAAGTGATATCATATCTCAGTTCCCTTAGGATGACCATCTTTCAGTCCATCCATGTTGCTGTAAATAGCATTATTTCATTCTTTTTTATGACAGAGTAATAACTTCATGGTATACATGTACCACATCTTCTTTTTCCATTCATCCATTTATATTTCGAATGGACATTTCAGTTATTTCCATGTCCTGGATATTGTAAATCGTGCTACAGTGAACAGTGGGGTGCATGTGTCATTTTGAATTATGGTGTTCTCTGGACATATGCCCAGGAGTGGGATTTTTTTTGCTGCATCACATAGTAGTTCTATTTTTAGTTTTTTAAGTAATCTCCATAATGTTCTCCACAGTGACTGTACTAATTTACATTTCCACCAACAGTGTAGAAGGGTTCCCCTTTCTACACACCCTCTCCAGCATTTATTGTTTGTAGACTTTTTTTTATGCTTCATATTTCATTTAATTCTCTTTCTTCTTCTGACCTTTTCTTTATACAGTGTAAATTTTAATTTCAAGTCTACTTTTTTAGATGATTAAAAAAATTAATTGGAGTATAATTGCTTTACAATATTGTGATGGTTTCTGTCATACATCAACATGAACCAGCCTTGGGTATACATGGAGATATAGGTATGCATATACATATAGGTATACATATGTGCCCTTCCTCAGAAACCCCCCCCCCATCCTACCACTCTAGGTTGTCACAGAGCACAAGGCTAAGCACTCTGCATCATACAGAAAATTCCTATTGGCTATCTGTTTTATATATGGTAATGTTTCAATACTGCTCTCTCAATTCACCTCACCCTCCCCTTCCCCACTGTGTCCACAAGTCTGTTCTCTATGTGTGCGTCTCTACTCCTGCCCTGCAAAAAGGTTCCTCAGAACCATTTTCCTAAACTCCATATACCTGCATTAATATGAATATAATATGAATAGCTTATAGCTATCCTTATAGCTCAGTTGGTAAAGAATCCACCTGCAATGCAGGAGACTGCGGTTTTATCCCTGGGTTGGGAAGACCCCCTGGAGAAGGAAAAGGCTACCCATTCCAATACTCTGGCCTGGAGGATTCCATGGACTGTATAGTCCACGGGGTCGCAAAGAGCCAGACACAAATGAGTGACTTTCACTTCACTTCATGCATTAATATACAATACTTGTTTTTCTGATTTACCTCACTCTGAATAACAGGCTGGTTCATCCACCTCACTAGAACCAATTCAAATTTGTTTCTTGTTATGGCTGAATAATAATTCCATTGTATATATGTGCCACATGTATAGTCATTCTTTAGTCATCTGCTGGTGGACTCTAGGTTGCATCCACCCTAGCTTTCTTGTAATAGTGCTGCAATGAACACTGGATCTTGCTGAATTACCATTTTCTCAGGGTATATGCACAGGGCTGGGATTGCTGGGTCACCTGGTAGTTTTGTTTCTAGTTGTTTAAGGATCCTCCATGCTGTTCTCCATAGCAGCTGTGTCAGTTTACATTCTTACCAACAGTGCAAGAGGGGTCCCTTTTCTCCACATCCTCTCTAGCATTCATTGTTGGTAGACTTTTAAAAGAATTATTTTAATTGGAGGATAATTACTGCACAATATTCTGATGGTTTCTGCCATACAAAAATGAATCAGCCACAGGTAAACACGTGTCCCGCCACCCATCCTGAGACCCCTGCCCACCTCCTTCCCCACCCTGTCCCTCTGGGTTGTCTTTTTGATGATGGCCATTCTGACCAGTGTGAAATGATACCTCATTGTAGTTTCTATTTGCATTTCTCTAGTAATTAGTGAGGTTGAACATCTTTTCATGTGCTTCTTGCCCATCTGTATGTCTTCTCTGGAGAAGTGTCTATTTAGATCTTCTGCCCATTTTCTGACTAGGTTATTTGTTTGTTTGTTTTTGATATTGAGCTGCATGCGCTGTCTGTATATTCTAGAGATTAATCCCTTGTCAGTAACATCATTTAAAAATATTTTGTCTCATTCTGTGGGTTTTCTTTTCATATCGTTTATGGTTTCCTTTGCTATGCAAAAGCTTTTAAGTTTAATTAGATTTCGTTTGTTTATTTTTGCTTTTAATTACTGGAGGAGGTGGATCCAAAACCATACTGTTGCAATTTATGTCAGAGAATGTTCAGCCTGTGTTTTCCTCTAAGCATTACAGTATCCATCCTTACATTTAAGTCTTAATGCATTGTAAGTTTATTTTTGTGTATGTATACCACATCTTTTTTACCCATTCATCTGCTGATGGATATCTGGGTTGCTTCCATGTATTGACTATCATATATAATGCTGTTATAAACATCTGCTGGTGTCGTTCAGTCACTAAGTCATGTCCGATTCATTGTGACCCCAAGGACTACAGCACGCCAGACTTCCCTGCCCTTCACTATTTCCTGGAGTTTGATCAAACTCATGTCCATTGAGTTGGTGATGCCATCCAATCATCTCATCCTCTGTTGTCCTCTTCTCCCTCTGCCCTCAATCTTTCCCAGCATCAGAGTCTTTTCCAGTGAGTCAGCTCTTCGTACTAGGTGGCCATAACTATTGGAGCTTCAGCTTTAGCATTAGTCCTTGCAATGAATATTCAGGATTGATTTCCTTTAGGATTGACTGGTTTGATCTCCTTGCTTCCCAAGGGACTCTCAAGAGTCTTCTCCAACACTACAGTTTGAAAGCATCAATTCTTTGATGCTCAGCCTTCTTTAGGGTCCAACTCTGATATCCATACATGACTACTGGACAATCCATAGCTTTGACTATACAGACCTTTGCTGGCAAAGCAATGTCTCTGCTTTTTAATATGCTATTTGTGTTTGTCATAACTTTTCTTCCAAGGAGCAAGTGTCTTTTAATTACATGGCTGCAGCCACCATCTGAAGTGATTTTGGAGCCCAAGAAAAGAAAATCTGTCACTACTTCTACTTCTCCGTTTCTGTTTGCCACGAAGGCAGGGACTAGATGCCATGATCTTCGTTTTTAGAATGTTGAGTTTTAAGCCAGCTTTTTCACCCTCCTCTTTAACTTTCATCAAGAGGCTATGAACTTTGGGGTGCATGGATCTTCTTGAATTAGTGTTTTATTTCCAGATATATACCCAGGAGTGGAGTTGCTGGAACATATGGTAGCTGTATGTATATTTTTGAGGGATTCCATACTGTCTTCTATAGCGGCTGCACCACTAACTTTGTACAGTTCCAAACCCATATGTTTACCCATGTTTGTTAAAGTTTTTGATGATGGCCATTCTGACAGATGTGAGGTGATAGCTCGTGGCCCATTGTTTAGGTTTGATTGTTTACATTTCTCTAGCAATTAGTGATGCTGAGCATCTTTTCATGTGCCTGCTATTCATCTGCGTGTCTACTTTTGAAAAATGTCTTTCCACATCTTCTGCCAATTTTAAACAACAACAAAATTTTTTGAATCATTATTTTTGAGTTTTTTTAATATTAACAGAGTTATATGAGCTGTTTATATATATTTTGGATATTAACCTCTTGTTGGACATGCCACTTGCAAACATCTCCCATTCTGTAGACTATCCTTTCATGTTTAGAACGGTTTCCTTTGCTATGTAAAAAAAAAGTTTGATTAGGTCCCATTTCTTTATTTTTGCTTTTAATTCTTTGGCCTTAGGAGACATCCAAAACGTATTGGTACAATTTGTCAAAAGAGTGGTCTGCCTATGTTCTGTTCGACGAGTTTCATGGTTTCAGATCTTTCATTTAGGTCTTTAATAGATTTTGAGTTTAATTTTTGTAGATGGTATGAGGAAATGCTCATCTGGTTGTTCTGTATGGAACTGTCCAAATTTTTCAACACCACTTAATTACTGGAGAGACTGTTTTTTTCTCCACTGTATAGTCTTGCCTCCTTTGTTGTAGATTAATTGACCATAAGTGTGTGGGCTTATTTCTAGACTATGATTTTTGTGTGTGTCAGTATGGTTGTTTAGATGACTACAGTAATGCTGCATAATTTGAAATCTGGGAGGATCATGCCTCCAGCTTTTTTTTTTTCTCAATAATTTTTTGCCAATTTGGGGTATTTGGAGTTCTACATGATTTTAGGATTATTTGTTCTAGATCTGTGGAAATGTCTTGGGTATTTTGATAGGGATCACATTAAATATCTATATAACTTTGCATAGTATATCCGTTGTTAACAATATTCTTCTAATCCAAGAGCATGATTTAACTTTCCATTTCTTTGTATCATTTTCAATTTCCTTTATCAGTGTTTACATACTTTTCAGATTATAGGTCTTTCCTCCTTCTTGGTTAAGTTTATTCCTGGTATTTTATTATGATGTGATTTTTAAATTGAATTTGATTTTTACTTTCTTGTTCTGATACTTTATTATTAGTGTATAGAAAAGCAGCAAAGTTCTGTATAGTAATCATGTATCTTGCCCATTTGCTAAATTCATTTATTAGTTCTGATAGTTTGCTACTGGAAACTTTAGGATTTTCTATGTATAATTACATGTCACCTTCTTTTCTTGTCTGATTGCTGGGGCTAAGACTCTCAAAATGATGTTAAATAGAAGTGGCAAAGGTGTATATCCTTGTCTTAATTCTGAGTTTAAAGGAAAGGCATTCAGCTTTTTCTCTGTTGAATATGATATTAGCTGTGGGTCTGTTATAAATGGCTTTTACATAGGCATGTACCCTCTATATCAATTTTAATAAGAATTTTTATCATAAATGGATGTTGAATTTTGTCAAATGCTTTCACTGAGTCTATTGAGATGATAATGTGGTTTTTTATACTTCTGTTAATGTGGTGTATTGCATTGATTGATTTGAACCATTTGATTTTGAAACACCCTGCTCCCCTGGAATACATCCAAACTGACTCAGGTATATGACTCTTTTATGTATTATTGAATTTAGTTTGCTAATATTTAGGACTTTTACATATGTATTCATCAGAGATTTGGCTTGTAATTTTTTTTGGTAGCATCTTTGTGTGGTTTTGATGTCAGTGTAATGGTGGCCTCATCGAATTAATTTGGAAGTATTCTAGCCTATTTAAATTTTTGGATTGGTTTGAGAAAGATAGGTGTTAATTTCTTTTTCATATGTTTAGTAAAATTACCCTATGAAGCTATCCATGCCTGTACTTTTATTTGCTGGGAGGTGTGTACGTATGTGTGTACACCAAATTCAAGTTTGTTACTAGTGATTGGTATGTTCCAATTGTCTAGTGCTACTATAGTCTCAGCAGGTGGTATATTTCTAGAAACCTGTCCATTTCTTCTAGGTTGTCCAATTTGTTGGCTGTCTTCTAGGTTGTTTGGCATATAACTACAATTAGTATTCTTTTAAAAGTTTTTGTAACTCTGTGGTATCAGTTACTTCTCTCCTTTCTGTTCTTAATTTGTTTTTTGGAGTCCCTCCCTTTTCTTCTTGGTGAGCCCAGCTACAGTTTGATCACGTTTAGTTATCTTTTCACAATACCAGCTCTTGGTTTCTTTGATCTGTCCTATTATTTCCTTCTGCTGACTGTGGGATTTTTATGCTCTTCTTTTTCAAATTCCTTTAGGTGGTAGGTTAAATTGTTTGAGATTCTTCTTGTTTCCTGAAGAAGGGCTTTACTGCTATAAACTTTCCTCTTAGAACTGCGTTGCTGCATCCAGCAGATTTTAGACTGTTGTATTTCCATTTTTCTTGAGGCATTTTCTGACTTCTTATTGATTTATTCATTGACCCATTGGGTTTTTAGTAGCACATTGTTTAGTCTTTTCATATTTGTTCTCTTTCCATTTTTTCTTTCTGTAATTGAATTTCACTTTCATATTACTGTGGTTAGGAAAACTGCTTAATATAATTTCTGTTATCTGAAGTTGTTAAGGCTTATTTTGGCCTAGCATGTGATACATCCTAGAGAATATTCCCTGTGCACTTGAAACCAATGTGTATTGTGCTTTTTTTGGATTGTTTTTTTTAAATAGCTTGTGGTGCCCGGCACTTTAGAGTTGATATTCTCAGGGACAGCTACTCAACAAAGAAAACCAGACATTCCTTGACCAAATGGCTGGTGGTGTATGATCATTTTTTTAAGGGCTATCCCATTAAGATACTTTCTAATACATCTCTTTTAGGAGATTAGGTCTTCTTGGTTTTTTGCAGGGGGGTGGCTGCAGATACTTTATTCGTAATCTCTGTAGCCCCTTTACACATGGATTTCTGCTAACCATTCTTTTGTAGTAGCTGTTTGGAAAACAAGGGATCAAAAATTTGGTGTGCCTCAGTTTATCTGGAATATTGTGCTGTGACCACCAACTTAAAGGCTGTTTCCATATCAAGGCAAAAGAGCATTTCAGAGTATGCTCTTTGAGGAAATTATTATATCTTCTAGTAAACACTGGTTTTAGGAAAAAACCACTACAATATTGTAAAGTAATTAGCCTCCAATTGAAATAAATAAATTAATTTTAAAAAGGCGTTCAGAATCTGTCTTGAATGCCAAGGGTCTACTGTATATTTTTAAAGGCAAGGCTCCTGAAGACCATTTATAAAAACCTGCATGGTCTGTCTTTCCAGTTGATGAGTTTGATATATAGACAAGCAGATGTCTACTTATCATCTTGACTGAGACCTGACCCTTGAAATCGTTCTATCATTTCTCATGGCATTTTTCTCAAGCAATTGTTTAAATAACTTTTAGAGTAAATGTGTATTAATTTGCCATACATTTAGAGTGTGTTTATTGTGCCTAAGCACCATTGGGCTATAAGGAAAACAAAGATAAATATGACAGAGACCTTTGCTTCATGTAGTTGGACTATAGTGACAAAAAATGTAACCCTTGCATCACTGCCATCTCATCATGATTGAGAGAAAGTCTAGGAACTGGGGAGTGAGGCAAGAAAAGATGATACTAAATAAGTGAGGCTCAAGTTAAATACTGAAGGATGGATAGGAATTTGCCAAGTGGACACGATAAGGAAGGGCATTTCAAGTTCAAGCACAAGTTAGTATATTAAACAAGTTAAGTTTAATCTAGAAGATGCATCAAGATGAACAACCTATGGTTAAAATTTTCTGGTTGCGATAGTGTAGTGTATATTCAGAATGATAAAGTTGTCAGATGTACTTGTGTGGCAGAGAGAATTAGCTCATACACAGTTGTAGCACCACTGGCCTTGGGTCAGAACGCTGTTAGGGGATTCTTCTGGGCCTTAGATCAGCATGAACAATTCCCAACAAGGATCTGAGTAATTATCTTCTAAAGATGCTCCATCGAAAGGCAGCAAGGAAGTCTATAGGTTTCAGCTGAGAAATAAGGAATCTCATCTTAAACACTAGTGCCAGTATCATCTAGGAGAGTTAAGTGAAGATGCCATTTCATTCAAGTGTGACAGTCCCATGCCTCAAAGTTCTTGACGAAACAGACACAGTGCCCAACACCCCTCAAGTAAGTTCTGCTTGACTCCAGCCAAAGTTTTCTTTAGTAATTTCAGAGACTGAATCTGTGTATATCTGCTGAAGTCATTTCTCAGGATTTCCAAGTCCCATTACTCGTTGCCAGTTGTTTTAGGATTTACAAATTCCTGGCTTCTTCCTTTCACTTTTATTTCAGGGAACTATCTATAGCTGGGCTGTCCTATATGGTAGCCACTACACAGATGTGCTGTTTAAGCTTGAAATTCAGTATTTTATTCCACCAGTCACATTCTAAGTGCTCAGTAGGCTTTGAGTCTATGGCTACCATACTGGACCATTCATTTATAGAAAATTTCCATCCTCATGCTTGCATGCTCAGTCGTGTCCAGCTCTTTGCAACCCCGTGGACTGTAGCCCACCAGGCTCCTCCAGGCAAGAATACTGGAGTGGGTTGCCATTTCCTTCTTCAGGGGATCTTCCCAACCCAGGCATCCAACCCACGTCTCCTGCATCTCCTGAATTGGCAGGCAGGTTCTTTACCACTGAGCCACCTGGGAACCCCACCTACCCATATCATAAGTGAAGTATGTTATGCTCTTCAAGAGATCATCTATATTGATTTTCGTGGCTAGTATATTCAAAAGCCTGGGCAATTTACCAGTTATCTTGCCAGATGGCAGATTCTGGGGCAGGGGGGAAGTATAACATTGAATCCCAACAATTCTCACCCTTCATGAAAATCTGACAGTATGTTTTAATAACATATTCTTTCACTCTGCAATGGAAAAAAGACTGGACTGTCAATATTTTCTTTGCTATTGTTGACTCAGGTTCCCAACTGACTTAGGGAAGAATAAGTTGTTATGTGACAATTTAGTAGATTATTATAAACAGTTGTTGGTAAAAGAAAAGTTTTCATAAACCATCTGGTGTAGAATAAGATTAAACAGTTCTGAGCTGAAACCTATTGACCAAGTCATCCAAATGTCACTCTACACTCAACGGGAAACGGACCTCTGAGTATGATACCATATATGGTAAACACAATGTTGGAGTTTCCAGTATCTGATTTTATTCCAGATGAAATGAAGCTTACAAGGCATTTTGAACACTAAATTAACAGCAGCATCTTTGTGAATGAAAAGGAGGCATAAAATGAACTGGGATATTTTTTCTTAGGCTGCTGGCAATATCTGTTTTTACACGTATACCCTGAGGTCAAGCAGGAGGACACAGCTAATTAAGAAAGAGCCCTATTTACTGAGGTGTAATTGAGTTGGTGAGAATGAGCTGTAATGAAAGAGGAAAAAAAAATGAAGAAGAAAAGGTCAGCCTGAAAAGGTCTTGTTGGTAAACCATGGGGATACATAGAAAGAAAGAAAGAAAGCGATGCCTTGCAGGGAAAAGTGCATCAAGCATCATTTTGGAATTTTTTGTTAGCATTTACTAATAGGCTACTGTGCTTAGACAGAACGGAACTAGTTCTGTCTTGCTTTCAGAAACCATGTAGTGGAGAATCAGAAGGGGCTTCAGTAACTAGGGCACCAACAATTCTGGTTTTATCCTTCCCTCCCCCTAACCGCTAACTTGACTGGTCTTCAGGCCCAGTTTGTGTTTCTCTCTCACCCGTTTTCCAATTTGCAGAGATATATATATATATTTCTAATTAATTTTTATTTGAGTACAGTTGCTTTACAATGTTGTGTTAGTTTCAGGTCTTATAGCAAAGTGAATCAGATATACATACATCTATTTATATATTCAATCTCTTTCAGATTCTCTTCTCATATAGGTTACTTAGTAGAGTTCCCTGTGCTATGCAGTAGGTCCTTGTTAGTTATCTAATTTTAAATTGATTTTCTTGGAGTATACTTGCTCTGCAATGTTCCGTTCGTTTCTGCTGTACAGCAAACTGAATCAGCTTGTATGTATACATATATCCCCTCTTGGGATTTCCTTCCCATTTAGGTCACCACGGAGCAGAGAACAGAGTTCCCTGAGGTATACAGTAGACTGTTATTTTGTACATAGTATCAGTAGTGTATGTATATCAGTCCCAGTCCCCCGGTCCATCCCGCCCCCACTCTTTCCCCCCTTGGTGTCCATACATGTGTTCTCTATTTCTCTGTCTGCATTGCTTTTTGCAAATACAATCGTCTGTACCACGTTCCTAGATTCCACACATATGCACTAACATAATATTTGTTTTTCTCGTTCTTTTTCACTCTGTGTAACAGGCTCTAGGTCCATCCACATCTCTACAAATGACCCAATTCCACTTCTTTTTATGACTGAGTACTATTCCACTCCTGTGAACCGTGAACTCCCAGATGTTCAAGCTGGTTTTAGAAAAGGCAGAGGCACCAGAGATCAAATTGCCAACATCTGCTGGATCATGGAGAAAGCAAGAGAGTTCCAGAAAAACATCTATTTCTGCTTCATTGACTATGCCAAAGCCTTTGACTGTGTGGATCACAATAAACTGTGGAAAATTCTGAAAGACATGGGAATACCAGACCACCTGACCTGCCTCTTGAGAAATCTGTGTGCAGGTCAGGAAGCGACAGTTAGAACTGGTCATGGAATAACAGACTGGTTCCAAATAGGAAAAGGAGTACATCAAGGTTGTATATTGTCACCCTGCTTATTTAACTTCTATCCAGAGTACATCATGAGGAACGCTGGGCTGGAAGAAGCACAAGCTGGAATCAAGATTGCCGGGAAGAAATATCAATAACCTCAGATATGCACATGACACCACCCTTATGGCAGGAAGTGAAGAGGAACTAAAAAGCCTCTTGATGAAAGTGAAAGAGGAGAGTGAAAAGGTTGGCTTGAAGCTCAACATTCAGAAAACTAAGATCATGGCATCTGGTCCCATCACTTCATGGGAAATAGATGGGGAAACAGTGGAAACAGTGTCAGATTTTATTTTTTGGGCTCCAAAATCACTGCAGATGCTGATTGCAGCCATGCAATTAAAAGACGCTTACTCCTTGGAAGGAAAGTTATGACCAACCTAGATAGTATATTAAAAAGCAGAGACATTACTTTGCCAACAAAGGTCCGTCTAGTCAAGGCTATGGTTTTTCCCGTGGTCATGTATGGATGTGAGAGTTGGACTGTGAAGAAAGCTGATTGCCGAAGAATTGATGCTTTTGAACTGTGGTGCTGGAGAAGACTCTTGAGAGTCCCTTGGACTGCAAGGAGATCCAACCAGTCCATTCTAAAGGAGATCAATCCTGGGTGTTCATTGGAAGGACTGATGCTGGAGCTGAAACTGCAATACTCTGGCCACCTCATGCGACGAGTTGACTCACTGGAAAAGACTCTGATGCTGGGAAAGGTTGGGGGTGGGAGGAGAAGGGGATGACAGAGAATGAAATGGCTGGATGGCATCACCGACTCGATGGACATGAGTTTGAGTAAACTTCGAGAGTTGGTGATAGACAGGGAGGCCTGGGGTCGCAGAGAGTCGGACACGACTGAGTGACTGAACTGAACTGAACTGTTCCACTGTCTATTGTACCATATCTTCTGTTTTATTCATCTGTAGATGGACATTTGGGTTATTTTCATGTCCTGGTGATTGTATTTAAGTAGTTCTGTGATAGGCATTGGGGTGTATGTGCCTTTCTGAATTATGGTTTTCTGAGTATGTAACTAGTAATGGGATTTCTGGGCATATGGCAGTTCTATTTTTAGTTTTTTGAAAGAAACTTCATACTGCACTCCATAGTGGCTGTATCAATTTACATTCACACCAACAGGGGTAGGAGGGTTCCCTTTTCTCCACACACCATCTCAACTATTTATTGTCTGTAGATTTTTTAAATGATGGTCATTCTGACTGGAGTGAGGTGATGCATCATTGTAGTTTTGATTTGCATTTCTCTAGTATTTAGTAATGTTCAGCATCTTTTCATGTGTTAGTTGGCCATCTGCATGTCGTCTGTGGAGAAATGTCTATTTATGTCTTCCACCCATTTTTTGATTGGGTTCTTTGTTTTTTGGATATTGAGCTACATGAGCTATTTGTATATTTTGGAGATTAATCCTGAGGGTTGCCTTTACATCTTGTTTATCATTTCCTTGGCTGTGCAGAAACTTTTAAGTTTAATTAGGTCTTTTCTCCATTTTGTTTTTGTGTATGGTGTTAGGGACTGTTCTACTTTCACTCTCTTACAAGTAGCTGTTCAGTTTCCCCAGCACCACTTATTGAAGAGACTGTCTTTTCTCCATTGTATGTTCTTGCCTCCTTTGTCATAGATTAGGTGACCAAAGGTATGTGGGTTTATCTCTGCAGCAGTGTATGATAATGGCTATGATATTAAGATACTGACTCTGAAAGAAGCTTCTTAATTTCCAGTCCTGGTTCACTATGTAGCTTTGGACAGGAGACTAAATCTTTCGAAGTCATCAGTTTCCTCTTCTATAAAATGATACCTACTCCATCAGGTTCTTATGAGTATTAAATGAATAGGAGCATAACTATGAATATTCTTAGGCGCACAGTAAGTGCTGTATTTGTATATGCCATCAGTAGCACGATGTCATCAGGAAAGCCTGGCAGTACTTTTACACTCAAATTCACATTGAATCCTGGTGGCACATATACATGTGTGTCTCTGGCACTGTTGCACCGGTCTGGACCATTCTAAACATTGATGCCCATCTTACCCCAGGATCTGGCAAGTATCCCCTTCAGAGTAGCCATCAGTCCAGATTTGTGGATGAATGACTGCTTGGTTCTACCTTCCCCGGGTGATCAGTCAGGACATTGTTTGCTTTTGATTCTGTTTCTGTCAAAGTATAATCCCCTTTTCTACGTGTGGGTGTAATTAGGTTCATTCTGTAAAACTCAAGACTGGTTATCAATGCTGTACATGATATTAAGAAGCCAGATTGTTCTGCTGCAGGGTTTTCTTGCTTATATATATATATAAAACTTACTATGTAGTCTCTATAAAAAAAGCTTAAAATGTGTTACATGCAAACTTCCATGATTAAGTCCAGGTTGAGGAAGGGAAAGATGGTGGTCAATAGAACAGATGAATTTGAGAAATATGTAGGAAATACAATATTCATATGTAAGAAGTTGTTTAAAAAAAACAAAAACAGTCCCATTAAGCTCCACACTTAACTATGTTAGTTTTAGCACTCCCAGAAACAGAATTTTATACCAGAGAATTGGGCATCTCTGGACCAGCACTAGTTAGGTCAGCTGCCAGACAGACCCCTGCCACCCCCAAAGGAGAGCAACCTCGCAATAGCCAGGCTACTTTTCTGCCTAGTATAGCATCTCTGTTCTTGCTCCTTTCTGCCTTCAGAAGTCTTTCATTTTCTCCAGCTCCTTGGAGATCCTTTTATCTTCTAGACTAGATGCTGCCTGATTCATGAATTATTGAGTAAAGCCAATAAGATCTGTAAAGTTTACCTAGTTGACTTTTGTTTGTTTACAGTTTGATGGCAGTGGTGGAATCTGAAGGAGACTACCAATGGCTCTGAGGACAATGGGAGACGCAGACGTCTGTCCCCATGAACCCTTCAACTTCGCTGGCTTCTCATCCTTCCCAAGCGCGCTGTGTGAGTTCTCCTCAGGTCTGAGCTCCTTCGGTAACTGGCCTTCCAGTCCTGGGTTGGTCTGGACAGACTCTAGCAGAGTGCTAGTCCTCAGCCCTTGTCAGTCTGCAGCTCACAACGGTTCCCAGTTAGACTTGGGAGCAGCTGTTGGGGCACCCCTCAGGCCTTCTCTTGGCCAGTCCCCAGGCCACCTCACTGGTGACTGCTGGTATCCACACTTGCATTTCCACAGCTACTAGTGGATTTTGTTAATGTGTACATGCAGGAAGGGAACACTAGTCCTACTGCTAATGGGAATCGTAGAAGGCAAAGCTGCAAAACCAGCGGGCATGGACTGAGCACTAAAAAGCCATTAGAGTGCTTGCCACCCAACTCTGGCTCCCATCCTAGGGTCAGGTGTTCACAGAATGACTTAGAGTGACGGTACATCACCCTAACTTCAAAAAGACTTCCATGCAACCAGGTACACTTTATTTATCCCAGCTGTCTTCCACTCTTGGTGTCCACACATTCATTCTCTATGTCTGTCTCTCATTTCTCTTTTTCAAATAAGATAGTCTGTAGTGTTTTCTGGCTTTCCTGGTGGCTCAGACAGTAAACAATACACCTGCGAAGCAGGAGTATGTGTTAGTCGCTTAGTTGTGTGAGACTCTGCGACCCCATGGATTGTAGCCCACCAGGCTCCTCTGTCCATGGGATTCTCCAGGAAATCCTCCTAATCCAGGGATCGAACCTGAGTCTCCCACATTGCAGGCAGATTCTTTACCATCTGAGTCACTAGGGAAGCCCCCATACGTCATTTTCTACATTCCACATATATGTGTTAATATACAATCTTTCTGACTTCACTCTATGACAGAATCTAGGTCCATCCCTATCTCTACAAGTGATCTAATTTTGTTCTTTTTATGACTAATACTCCATTGTATATGCACCACATCTTCTTTATCCTTCTGTTGATGAACATTTAAAACATGATACACTTTACAGTCCCCAACACAGCAGCATTAATTGGGTATTAATTTGGCTCTAGTAGAACCCAGGCTTAGGCAAAGAAGTGAGATCCACACATTTTAAATAATTGAGTGCACCGCCTTTGGGTACAGAGGCTTATTATTTTATGTCCAAGAACTGAGGTCCTGGAAGTTGTGAGTATCTCCAAAGATGGTAAAATCTTCCTGACAACCTAGAGTTACAGTGGCCATGTTGATGAATGTTCTGGGTCAACACCACCATTCATTTAAGTGCTCTTGAAAGCAAAGACTCCCAAGTCAGGCAGGATTTAATTGTCTTGCAGAGGTCTCCAGAAGACTCGTGAGGAGTCAAAGACACACGAGGTACCTAGAACAAAGGACTGTAAGGCTAACAGGACTCCTGCTCTCCTCTCTAGGCTCCTTACCTGAGCATTCGCAATCTGCTCATCTTCCACCTGAACTGACCTTCCACTCTGAAGAGGCTGCAAGGCTGAAACCAAAGTCCTCCAAGTAAGTGGCCGCATAGACATTCCCATATCAGCCCTGGAAGAAGGGTCCCTTCCAGGGGTGATGGGACTCTGAGGGATTCTCAAGTAAACTGCTACCAATTGCACCTTTAAAAAGCTAATGTAAAACTAATGTTAGTGGACAATCTTGTAAAATTCTGGTAGATACTGGGGCTACGTTCTCTGCTTTAAACCTCAGTCATCTGGAGCTACAGATAGCGACCTGGGAAAACTGACAGAAGCTGAGCATCCTTACCAGGGTCCTCGCTCCTGAAGATGTGCAGTGGCCAGGTGAGGGAGGAAGGAGAAATTTCACCTGTCCCTAAGTCTTGGTTATCACATCTATATGCACAAACACACAGATGCAAACCAAGACCTTAGTAGATTTTGTTGTACAATTTTAGCCATGAGGTAGGTGTGATACTGTAAAATTCATTAGTTTATAAAAGGACAGTTGGATACAAATCTTCCATCTTGTCTCATTTCCTGTCCTGAGAACTTGGCAACTGTCAGGTTGGAGGCCTGGACAGTAAGATCAGACAAAGATGGGTTGTGCTCCATTTTTGTTTGGGGCCTCGTCATCATTGCCAGCCCTCAGGGGAACTCAGTCTTGCTGTCCTTTGGTTATCTATGGGAGTGGCTCTGAAACCAAAGTTCTGGACCCTGGTGGGCTTCTCAGGTGGCACTAGTGGTAAAGAACCTCCCTGGCAATGTAGGAGACATGAGAGACGGGTTTGATCCCTGGGTCAGGAAGATCCTCTGGAGAAGGAAATGGCAACCCACTCCAGTATTCTTGCCTTGAGAAGCCCATGGACAGAGGAGCCTGGTGGGCTACAGTCCATGGGGTTGCAAAGAGTCAGACATGACTGAAGCGACTTAACACACAGCACTAGATCTTGGGAGGGTGGTGTCTTCTGAACCCTTCTGGGGGACACTGCTCATGTCCTCGGGGTTGGTTCAGTACTGCCAGGGATACCTACTGTTTGTCCCACCTGAAACCTGACGAACATATTTGAAAGGTTTCTTTTTTTAAGCAGCTTCTTTGGCCAGAAGTTGCCCAAATTGGAAGCTGGTATCAGAGCTAGTATTCTTGTCTGGAGATCCCCATGGACAGAGGAGCCTGGCGGGCTGCAGTCCATGGGGTCGCAGAGAGTCAGACACGACTGAGTGACTAAACATATACACACACACACCAGAGTAGGAGGAAAATGCTTTTTAGGCCCTCTTCCCTAAGCCAAAATGAACCTAAGTACCTAGAAGGAAAGAAATCATTCCAAAAATAAGCAGCTCTAAGTCTAGAATACAAGTGTTTTTTGTTTGTTTGTTTGTTTTTTTTTTTGGTTTTTCCATCTTAGTTGAAGGTCTTCTCCAGGATACTAAGAGGTGATTTGGAGATAAGGTAGTTGGGTGGGTGGGTCAGCCTAGGATGTCATTCAGGCTGCAACCCTAGTCTATGAGGAGTTAAAAACAACTGTCCTTGACTTAAGTCTTTACAACAATAGAAATGCAGTTCTAAAAGCAATTCAAGGGCCACCCATCCTCCTTACCAATCCCCAAACCTCCCCTAGCCATGGGGTCACACAGAGTCAGAAGGCCTGCGGACATTGTAAAAGATCTGGACTTAGGAAACAAGGCCTTCTCGGGGGAACTTATATCCTTTCTCTGTGCCTTCTGAGATGCAGATATTTTCGTGGTCTTCTCTAGGAAGGAAGATGATTCTCAGAAAGAAAGAAAAAAAACAACTCAAAGAAGAAATAATGGTAAAAGAACAGCTATTTGAAACCCAGGCCTATTATAAAACCTTTGATTAGTGAAAAGGCTTTACCATCTGAGTACAGAACCTTACTTTATTCCATCTGCCAAATTCAGAATTTGTATCTAATTGTTCTTTTATAAACTAGTGAGTTTTGGATTATCATACCTGCCTCATGGCTAAAATTGTAAAACAAAATTTATTAAGATTTCTGTCTGCATCCATCTGTGTGTATGTTATGTGCTCAGTCGTGTCTAACTCTGTACAACCCCATGGCTGTAGCCCACCAGGCTCCTCTGTCCATGGGTTTCTCCAGGCAAGAATTCTCGAGTGGATTGCCATCTTCCCAACCCAGGGATTGAAGCCAAGTCTCCTGCATTGCAGGTGGATTCTTTACTCGCTGAGCCACCAGGGAAGCCCGTGTATGCTATAGATGTGTGATATTTTCCTACATGCAGATGGTGTTACCAATGTTAATATGTAAGGAGCTCTGCTGAATTGGCTTAAAGACAAACACACAGTCTATTAATCAAATATACTCTTGGAAATATAAAAACTCACACAAATACTTTCCAAGATCATGTGATCTAGGATAATCTTCAATAAACAAGCTGGTTTGAGATTGTTGATTTAATTAAAACAAGCATGTTTTAGAGTTACCAATATTAAATATAATACTTTTATTCTACCTAGGCTTACTAAAAGTCCAATAAGCTCATGTAATGTATTATAGAATTTTTTTGCAAGAAAGGTAACTTAAGGTGATGGTTAGCTGTTTAATGTCTCATGAACTTTTCATCAGTATCTAAATGTAACTAAACAGAAATTTATAAGTAAACTTTTCAACAGTAACTATGCTTTGTGGTCTTTTCCAAGGTCTTTTCTGATAACTTGGAACCCGAAAGTTGTATTGAAATAAATCAAATAATGGATATTTACTGAATATCTAAATTATTTTCAAATACCATAAAATACTGAAACTATTACTGAACATAAGCTTATCAAACTTATTTTTAGCTTCCTTTTACTGAGGAACTAAAGATATTTGGATTTAGTACTAAACACCACATTGAAAAATGTATTATGATGAATATACTTCTGGAAATTATGAAATGTTATACACTTAACAATCCCTAGAATGCTTGCCTGACAGTCTACAATTGCTCACTTCTTAGTTTATAACAGGAAGGAAGGATTCTAAAGGATAAGACTTCTAATCACTATATGGAATTATAATGACTTAGAAATAATAAGTATGAAAGGAAAAAAACTGATTGTTCCCAACTGAAAATAAAATGGGACACAATTTGAATGAACACAAAAAAAGTTGCATGAGGTTTGCAGAAAAGAACTCTTGGGAAAGGAATTTTATGTGTGGTCAAGCTAGTTTGGAATGGATTAAGTTCACTGTCCCCTGGACTGCAAGGAGATCCAACCAGTCCATTCTAAAGGAGATCAATCCTGGGTGTTCATTGGAAGGACTGACTAAAGCTGAAACTCCAATACTGGCCACCTCATGCGATGAGTTGACTCACTGGAAAAGACTCTGATGCTGGGAGGGATTGGGGGCAGGAGGAGAAGGGGACGACAGAGAATGAGATGGCTGGATGGCATCACCGACTCGATGGACATGAGTTTGAGTGAACTCCAGGAGTTGGTGATGGACAGGGAGGCCTGGCGTGCTGTGATTCATGGAGTCGCAAAGAGTCGGACACGACTGAGCGACTGAACTGAACTGAACTGAAGTTCACTGTAGAAAAATCAGAATTTGGTTTCCTCTCCATTAAAATGTCAGAGTGTTGGTCTTCTTTTCATAAAGACTATGAAAATTTACCTTTTAAAAGTCATCTGCCAGGACTGCAAAGTTTAATATTTGACCAAATTAACTGACTGTGCTTCATGTTATCTCTATTAGGTCTTGAATTCCTTAAGAAAACTCAACCTTCTTAATATTAAGAGGTAAGTTTTGCTTATAAATACAAAATTGTTTTTACCTTTACCATCCTTTATTGTCACTTCAGCTAAGTAGATAATGACTTAAGTATTATCGCATAATGATCTGTGATCCTATTTAATCAAATGTTCAAACTTTTTGATATCTCCCCAAATCAAATTTTATGTAGGATCTTTTTGACCTCAAACTAACTTTGATATTTCCCAGAGGATCCCTGGGAAATGTCAAGGAATTTGTTTCTCTTATGGTAAGATGTGAAAATAAATTAGGTTTATTTGATATGTTGTTAAATTATGCAGGAAGCATTATCAAATAAGAAGTGAGGCTAAACCTTTTAGGTTATATTTGTATGGATGCAAGCAGGAGGAGAAGGGGACGACAGAGGACAAACTGGTTGGATGGCATCACCGACTCAATGGACATGAGTTTGAGTAAGCTCCAGGAGTTGGTGATGGACAGGGAAGCCTGGCATGCTGTGGTTCATGGGGTCGCAAAGAGTCGGACACGACTGAGTGACTCAACTGAACTGATGCTGTTAATATTAATGTTCTGAAACTGTGTAACATCCTAGAAATTTGATATGATAACATTATTTACAAGAACATATTTTCCAAGCTATTATCTTGATTAACCATGGACATTTTTAAATCTTTCCTGGTGGTCTAGTGGTTAGGATTTGGCACTTTAACCACAGCTCATGTTCGTTTCCTGGTAAGGGCTTCCTTGCTAGCTTATTGGTAAAAGACATAAGAGACGTAGGTTTAATCCCTGGGTTGGGAAGTTCCCCTGGAGGAGGGCATGGTAACCCAGCCCAGTGTTCTTGCCTGGAAAATCCCACGGGCAGAGGAGCCTGGCGGGCTACAGACCATGGGGTCACAAAGAATCAGACACAACAGAAGTGACTTAGGATGCACGCAATGCAACCATGGACATTTTAAAGTCTATTTTCATTTTACTCTGTGTTTGCAAAAGTCAAATTCATGAAAAGGATCCTACCATGTACTCTGATCACTGACACCACTGCCAAATTACTAGCTATTGAAACTTGGGTGCATTTTCACAGGTGAAGTAGGCTCTTCCAGACATCCGGTCCTGTGCCAAAATGGAGGCCTCAAAAATCACACTGAGTAGAAAGAGAATTAGCTGACATAGAGGTAAGAAGTCAGATCAAGAATGTTTAATTTCTCCTTCCTCCTCTGATCATCCTTTTCCTACATCTTACATTATGAAGGTCTTTACGATTCTTTTGCCTACTTTTATTGCCTTGCTCTGGCCTGGAAAGATAATGCCATTGGTCCCATATCTCAGCCCATTACTAGGGTGGAGAGGATACTAATCCAGCCTTCAAACAACTTCTGCATTTGCCAGGATTCTGGTACTTCTGTAATTCTGTCAAAGCCTCGGGTTTCTCAAACAAATAAACTCACCCTCTTTATCTTTCGTGTTAGACTCCCAAGCCTGGGGAACTTTGCATCTAGGCTCTGTACAGAGAAAGGGACACGAGGCAAGGAGAAGCACAATAAATCCACCTGCGGTTTCACAGACCCTTATACTTCTGGCCTCCATGGCTGTCATCTTTCCAGTCCAGAGCCACAGACTCAAATGGGAATTACCAGGATGCCTTAATGAATCCAACTTTACTTCCTTCAGCAGATTCCTACTAAACTGACTAGTATGCTTGTTTTTACTGCAAATGAGGCTATGATCAGAAACTGTTCCTTGCTCTTGGAGAGATTACAGAATCTGCTGCTAAAGCAAGAGCTGCCTGACAGAAATTCCCAGATTCTCTGCTCAAAGTTGTTCTTGATAATGAGACCACCTTTCATTATTTCTTAACTAACCAAGGTGCCCATGCCATGGGGAACGAACACCGCTTGCTATTGGTGAATTGACACTCTGAGGAAGTTGCAACTCAGCTCCATGCTATCACAGGGGTCTGTCTCTGGCTTACTCTGATCGGTGTGGGACTTGGGGAGCACGTCACTACAGTGCAGAGACACTGGGTGTCCTGCTGATAATCACAGTGGTCTCCCTCGTGAGATGTACTCTCAAAGCTTTTAAATGCATGTTCACAGCTGATAACCACCGCACAAATGATCACCCTGAGACTGGAACGTGAGAAAAGGGTCGAAGAGCCTGAGCAACACAAAGAATGCGGCTCCGACCTCGTGACCTCCGAATGCCATGGAGATTCAGCAAAACACTGTAAGAGCCATCACTGGTGAGGGAGGGGGCAGCGCTGAAACCTTAAATTTTTATCACATCTCTCAGACTGCGAGTCTGATTTCAAAGGGGGAAATGGTTAAACACAAGAAAACAGGCACACAGTGGAGCTTCTTACGCTAAATTCCACTTTAGCAAACCAAGACCTTAACCTCAGGAAGGTTGTGACTCTCCTAGAAATGAATCTTCAACCAGCCCATCAGGAATAGCTGGATCCACTAGTTAGGTCGTCTGCCTGACTGACCCCTGCCATCCTCTAAAGGAAAGGAACCCTGCAATAACTAACCTGCTTTTTTTGCCGAGTGTAAACTGCCTTCTTCCCACTCCCTTCCACCTATAAAATCTTGCATTCTGTTTTCACTTTTCTGAGGAACCCTCCCTACTGTTTTCCATAGTGGCTCCACATTCCCAGCCACAGTGTAGGAGGGTTCCCTTCTTCCACATCTCCTCTAGCATTTGTTATAGACCTTTTAATAGTGGCCACTCTGGCCAATGCGAGATGGTGCCCAATTATAGTTCTGATTTGCAGTAACTATAATTCAAAAAGATACATGCACCCCTATGTTCACAGCAGCACTATTCACAAGAGCCATGACTTAGAGACAACCTAAATGTTCATCAACAGATGGATGGATGAAGATGATGAGACATGTATGTATATATACACTTAAAATGACAATGAAGTATCACCTCATACCGGTCAGAATGGCCATCAGCAAAAAGTCCACAAATCATAACCGCTGCAGAGAGTGGAGAGGTGGGGTGAGAGCTGTTGCGGCCACTATGGAGGAGAACAGCATAAACGTTCTTTAAAAAAGACTAAACATAGAATTACTGACGGATCCTGCAGTCCCACTTCTGGGCATATATCCAGAGAAAACCACAATTAAAAAAAGAGACATGCACCCATGCATTCCTAGTAGCACTATTTACAGTAGCCAAGCTATGTAAATGACCTAAATGTACATTGACAGATGAATGAATAAGAGTGGTACAGATATACAATGGAATTATTACTCAGGCATAAAAAAGAAGGAAATAACGCCATTTGTAGCAACATGGCTGGACCTGGAGATGATCTAAGTACTAAGTAAGTTGAAAGAGAAAGACAAATACCATATGCTATCACTTATATATGGAATCTAAACTATGGCACAAATGAACCCATCTCTGAAACAGAAATGGAGCCACAGACGACGAGAGAATAGACCTGTGGTTACCAAGAGGGAGGCGGCTGGGGGAAGGATGGGCTGGGAGTTTGGGATTAGCAGATACAAACTATTGCATATAGGATGGGTAAGCAACCTGTCTAGCACAGGTCCTACTGTATCTAGCACAGGAGCTCTATGAAATATCCTGTAATAAACCACAGTGGAAAAGAATATAAAAGATAATGTATATATGTGATAACTGAGTCACTTTGCTGTACCCCTGAAACCAACCAACCCAACATGGTACCCTGACTCTATGTCACTGAAAAAGTCATCTTGTACAGCTCCTCACAGTTCTTCCCATCTGTTAGGTTGGATGCCACCCGATTCAAAATCACTGAATAAAACCAGTAAGAACTTAAAATTCACAGGTATAAATTTTTAACAGGATTAATGCTAAATTGTTCTCATGGGCATAATTATTTCAGTTACTGTTATTAACTGCCATTTGAGGGATTCGTTTCTGTCACTGGAATAAAGCTTGACTGACCTCAGTCTTCACTGGTACATATGTAATCATCGTCCCTTACTGATGAGGTTCTTCCATATTGTTCCTGGCCCTATTCCTTTACGCTCTCCACCTACAAGCACCTAACCGAAGAGAAACTTCACGCGAGAGAATGAGAATAATGATGGTGACTTACCCTCTATTCCACTTCATCCCTGCCAGATATATGCTCGTAATTTCAGTCATATATCTTCCTTGCTCAAAATTCTCCAAAGCCTTCCTACTACACTTAAAATACAAGCCCCCACCATGGTCCACACGGCCCCTGTGACGTGACCTGCGGTTCCCTCTAGAATCTCCATGCGCGCCGACCTGCTCTAGCTCCATGAGCAGATCAAGCTCTGTCCTCTGCAGGGTTTCCCCACTGTTCTCTCTCTGGAACACACCAATGTTATTCACTGTTACCTTCCTGAAGGTCTTCCCGCCACTTTGTTTCCTTTGTGGTACTAATTATCACTTAAAATATACATATTAAAACATGTGCATATACTTTTAATTTATTTTTTAATATTTTAGCCTAGTTATACTTACCCACAACTGGATGCAGGAGACGCGGGATGGTATTTGGCCATGTCCGGAGACATTTTTGGTTGTTACGGCCAGGTAAAGGGGGATGCTAATGGCAAATACTGGGTGGAAGCCA